>NC_137461.1:208020829-208620829 GCF_964235325.1 Thermobia domestica
AATCCCCTTTGTGAGAAAACGTGTTGAAAAGCCTTCATAGAAAAGTGTCCTCTGTCTATTGAATGAAACAATCGTGATACATGAGCTTCCAGGAATATCATCCTTAATGTCTTGTCCCCAATTCCCCTTGCTGTAAACTGAGGAATTCTCATTTTTTTTTATTTCTGGCTGGAATGATGACAAACAAAATCAAAGACAGGGAAGATTTTTACAAGGTCAAGAAACCGAACTACCACCACCATCTATTCAGTTTGAAAACTGGATAAGGTCTACACTCATTACAGGCTGTAGTTGAAAGTTCTGGCTGAGATGGCGGAAGAGAACAACAGACTACACTTGTCTTTATTCTCTGGTGGCGGTATTCTTTTTGCTATATGAACCGAAAACAGCAATTGAAGTATGTCATCTTGCAACTAAAATTTTGTCTTTTCTCTCTCTCTCTCTCTTTTTTTCTCTCTCTCTCTCTCTCACACACACACACACCACACAAAAACACACATATAAAACACACTTTTACCATTTTACCAATCGCTCACTTATTATACAGCAGTCATGTTGTAAAATTCACCTCTTTGTTTGGAAGGCTGGCGAAGGACAAAGAAAGGAGATATTGTCGACGAACCCTTCAAATTGTTTGCTTTCAGCAAATTTATGGTACTAACAATACCACTGGAGGTGAAGAGGTTTTACAGGGGGCCTTTCTTTTATTACGCGGAAATGTTTGATCTGACCAGAGTGCGAAATTGCCCTCTGCTTCCATATTGAGAGGAGGTGAATACTTCCCTTTCCTAGTGAATAATATTCATTAGGACCTGAATTATCTTCAGAAATGGTTTCTTACAGAGTGTAAAGAACATTTGGTATAATATTCATGGAACTCCGTTGAAAGCAGAAAATATCATGAGAATGATCAACATTCGAACATTGAAAAACATAATTAACAGAAAAGAAATAGGATACCCAAACCATATTTTTAAACCTGCTATAAAATGTATATCCTATATTTTTACTAATTCCTTACTCAAATGAAAGTATCCTGGGGAGGATATTCTCTCCATTTTTTTCAGACTGAAATCCTTTTATCCCATACGATTTCCCCCCCCCTGACACAATACGAAAAAACAAATGTTGTTAAAATCCATACACATGACCCTTCCGGGACTCAACCCGGGGCCTTCAAGCCGATGGTCTATCGCCGCAGACCGCTCGACTTGGTATGAAGATGTACGTTGTATGATTGCGAATAGATCCCGACAATATAAGAAATTTTAATCCAAAATGGCCACCCAAAAATCAACTTTTTTTAGCCACTAGCTAATCTGGGTGTACTGTCATGAGTTTGTTACACAAACGGGGCAACCACCACATAGTAGCACACACCCCGCGGTTATGGGAACAGATTTGAGCCATGGAGATGAAGACTGGCCCCAAGCATTCTTTCGTCCGATGTGTCGTTCAGCTCCCATTACTATGACACTTTAAGTAGAGCTTAGTGTGCAGTAACATATAAAATTTCAATCAAATACTTTGCATTACTGAATAAAATTATTTGGTTCCGAGCTTTTTTTAAAAAAAAAATTGCAACAAATCTAAATATGCTAAAATGGAAAGTAGTTTTTGGATTGTTATGGGTTAACACTGTGAAACCTAAAGGCTGGAATATATGAAATCAAAGTGTACACACATATCTATCTCTCTATTTATCTATATATCTTTCCATCTCTCTCTCTCGCTATATATATATATATACAGACACTATAAAGCAAGTGGGCTGATAGTATGGTGACGTGCATTTTCTCACGGTGCAATCTCGCACGGTGCTCATTATCGAGCAATTTCACACGGTCCTGGTTATCGCATTAATCAGTCAGCAGGTGTGGTGCATTTTCACACGGTCCACCTGCAATCACGTGATTCACCCTGAAACTTCTTTCACTACAAGGGGAGGGGGGACAAAACAACTATGAACTAAGTAAGAACAGAGAAAGAGCAAATACAAGTTAAATACGAACAATTACAATTAATATTAGAGAAGGAGAGCTTAGAAAATGTTTCACTTTCACAAAAAGAATAATGAAGAAAGTAAGCAGAAATTAAAATAACAAAGAACAAGATAGAACAAAGAAATCAGCAAATAAAAACAATAGTAAAGAAGAAGAGAAAAATAGCATATACAATAAGAAATTGAAATAAATGAAAAAATAACAGAAACTATCGGAAATTGATATTAATACATAAAGAACAGCAAATGAAAATAAGAACAAATAAAGAATAATCAAAAATTAAAATAATTAGGGACAGAAGATAGAATAATCACATATTAAAATAAATAAAGAATAAAATAAGCAGCACATCAGAGAATTCAGACAGGTAGTTCAACAATCGAAGAAAAATGTGCCCGCCCTAGAGCATAGAAAAACGTTGTGATTTGTAAAACACACAATATTAGCTCCATACTCCAAGGCGGTTCTAAGAAGAACCTTGTCATCTTGTTATTTTCCGAGCGAACAGCACGTCGTTAAGATGGAACCTTCTACTTTTGTACGTCGTCAACCCATTTTTACAGTTCATAGCCCATTATCTTAGCTTTTGGAGATAGCTCAAGCTTCTCAAGCAATTTTTAAGGTCTGCGCCATTTTCTAGCTTCTCCAGGACTAATTGCAATCGTTCGTCAAGACGGATGTAAGTGAATTTTCTACGCTTCTCCGAATTGCAGTCTAAGCCCTGTCTCGCGAAAGCATGAAAACTAGCTGTCGCATCTGCTTTTAATACACTCACAAGCTCAAAGATATGTGATGTACTCTTAGATATGGTACGATTTAACTTATTGTGCCAACCCTCCACTGGGTTGTTTGTTCTGTGCCTTTGACCGTTGCAGTTCCATATTTCTCTTGGAACATTTGGATTATCCATCCATTGTTCAATGAAATAATCGTTGAACATTTCGATTTTCTGGCCAGATGGACAGTCCTCCATGACGGTGAGCCAACCTTCATCGATCCTGCTTGTTGGTATTAATGCCAATGCACTACACATGCGAACATGATGGCGTACATCTTCATTGTGAAGGTATTCTTCGACGAGACCTATACTCTGAATCTTCCGCCAGATACTCTGGTTGAGATGGTAATGGCAGCCGGAAACCTGTGAATTGGGAAACACTGCACGCAACGCATTGATTGCAGCAAGTTCAAAATCTATTTTTAACACTCGAGGTTCGTTCTGGCCAGACCACGTTTTAAGAAATGTAAACAGTTGTTCGTATGTTCGCTCTGTTTTATCTGGCAACAATGCATACAAGACCGGTACAACCAGTGTCTTATCATGTGTGCTTCCTAGGTCTGCATGTATGGTGTATAACTGTGAAAAATACTTACAGGAACTCTTGAACGTTCCGTCAAAAAACCATTGTTCGCTTTCCTTCAGTGCTGGTTTCAAACCCTCGTAACCAAAACACAGAATTCGTCCGTCTCCTTCCACTGTAAAAAGAGGTACCATCTTCAAACCGAATCATATAATCGGGAAAGCAGATATTTCTAGGAGTCGGTGCACCTTGATGTATGCCGAATGATTTCCTTCTAACACCATTTAAACCCCCTTTCTTCTGATCATACGATGGTATGGAGGTTACTAGGTCCAGACCTTGATTAATTGGAACAGCCATTTCTTCTTTGAAGATAACAGACACTGGTGTAAGGATCTCGTCTCTTGCTCTCTTCTTGCAATTTGAAAGTCGCTTTCGTATCTCGCAAACTGCAACATCAGGTACACACTGATGATCTCTTTCCACAACTGCTATTTTATCTTCTGTCTTGGGCAGATTGAGCCTGCCATGGCAATTTACCTTCTGTCTGTTGATGCATAGCTAAAATAATAATAATAATAAAAACATCAGCTTCTGAAATAAACAATTGAAATGTGTTTTCGCATATACGTACACACACATAAAAAAGCGTTTGCTCGGTTACAAATGTACAAAATAAATTATTATTCATAAGTATCTTTTGTTTAAAAAATGAAACATAAAAACATGCGAATTTGTGTTATTACTTCCTTTTACGCAATTATATATGTGTAGATATTTGTTTAGGCAAAATATCACATGAAAGAAAGTTAATTTTTAAACACAGTAAAGCTCCGATTATCCGCGAGTACTTTTTTTTTTAAGCCCTGCTGCAGCCGCCTACTATTATTTTTCATAAGTACTCGAGTCGCTGCGGGATGACAATCCGTACGCAGATATGTACTGTATGTTCTAATACATAAAAATAAATTGCATTGTAAAAATCAATATTTCCAATTTTCTGCTGTATTGTACATATTTTAAAAGTTTTATTATGTCTTGTTCGTACAATAAAACAGTGTTTATGCTGAAATATTTTTGGGTTATCGGAGATTTTCGCCATCTCTGGTGCCCTTGCTACCAAATTCCGCGGATAATTGGGGCTTTACTATATTAGAAGTACTAAAACAACGTGAAAAAATATTTATGCTTTAGAGAAGCAAGTATACTGTCCTCTCAGATAAAGATTAAAAGTAATACAGATACTGTTCTTGTAATTCAGATAAAGATTAAAAGTTACGAAATTTTCAAAATACCATCATACATGTAAGATATCATAAAGTAAGATATCATACATTATTGCATATTTTCGAGTGCCTTAGACGATCGGTGCCCAGTTTATGAAAACAACCACCAAGAAAACTAAGAATGTATTAAATCCACAATATAAGCCAACCTACTTCATTTAAAGAAACTAACATGTATTACGAGAACATGTCATGTCTAGACATCGGATTTTTATGCACTTAAAATTTATGAAATATGCATACAACTTCAGGGACTTCTTTTTAGAATTTACTTTTATAGGTTACATACTCTTAACGTTTTAAAACACACACAAATAATGGAATTAAGTTATATGAGAACACGATCTCTGGTTTTCTTGACATTTGTATTTTACAGTGGATTCAATTAACACGAAATAATACGAGTTGAGTTGATTTTGAGTTTAACGTTCCGTTCAGCATCGAGTCTATATGAGACGTGGGCCTACTTATTAACGTGGAATCCGAACCACATGAGCTCCCGCCGGGACGAAATAATACGAGTCTACACGTTTCCATTGTACAAATAATAATAATAATAATAATAATAATAATAATAATAATAATAATAATAATAATAATAATAATAATCGTTTTCAAGGGTTTACTCTTCCCGCAATTAGCCTTACAGTGTATCACAAGATGCTTCTCTTCATTTTTTGGTATCCGTTTATGACATTTGTAGCCAGAAAATGAACTATTAACATCAATAGATGTTACTATACAATATTTACGCAGAGGAGCAAGTGTAGTATATATATATATTCTGGCAAATTGAAATTTAACCCTTGGAGATATTTTCCCATGGCTTCAATTATTTTTAGTTGGAGTTTCTCCCAATAAGATCCGTCATTTTTTTTTTTCAAGGAGTGCCCGAATTTACCAGAAAATGACCGGAGCTCGTGTCGAACTTCACCAACTAGAGCTAAGCATTCACTGAGTAGCAAAACTCGTATCTCTTGTTTCTGAATTGATGTCGACACGATATTACAATGTCATTATTATTATCAGATTTCTCTTAACGTTTTGGTAATTGTGGGCATTTCTGCTCTGGTGATCGGTTTCTAACATTATTGGTCGTCTATAAATTAGGAATTCTTCCATCTTCTCATGCAAAAAGCCCTTCCGTTGCATAGGCTTGTAAATGTATTGAAAATATAAACTAAAACTGGATTTATTCCATGTTGTAAGCATACATCTGAAATAAAAACTTATAAAATGTGCTGAATATGCTCTTGAGTACTAATATATGCTCTAACCTTTGAAATATGCATTTATATGCACTACAAAGCTTCAAATTCGGACTATATTATTATTTCTAGAAACCCCTACCAAATTTAACAGAGATGCATACGAGCAAACAATGCATTTGCATAAAAATCCGATGTCTAGTCATATTATATGAAGCCTTCGCGCCGCCCCCCCCAAAAAAGAAAAGAAATTAAGAACATAAAAAAGGAAAAATGAATTTTTACAGAAAATCCTGATTCTATTAATACGATACTTACCCATACTGTATGATCCCTGTTTTCTCTCTGCATGTAGTACTGGAACCATGCATGAACTAAGAGACGATTACCTCTGCTAGTTGTTATAAACTCCATTTCTACGTTTAATCACTATGTTCACCCAACAACGAAAACACTAAAATTAAGGAATTAGACATCAAGGGCGATTCTTTTATACCCTATTTATCCCCCACCCTCCAATGACATGATTCACAGGTGTACCATGGCCATACGCACCTGCAGAGATAACTAAGCAGTAACAGGAAAAGAATAATCACAAAATAAAAGTTTATTTAACTCATCTTTCTATTTTTAAACAATGGGTTCCGACT
The DNA here is from genome assembly GCF_964235325.1 of Thermobia domestica. Classification (NCBI taxonomy): domain Eukaryota; kingdom Metazoa; phylum Arthropoda; class Insecta; order Zygentoma; family Lepismatidae; genus Thermobia; species Thermobia domestica. The sequence goes on from NC_137461.1 coordinate 208,027,278, forward strand.
TCATTCACAAAGTGCTTATTTTATTCTTTGCTGTGGAGAATGACTTTATTGTCCATACATTATTTCCGAAAATAGAGATCTTGATCAACTTAGCCGCAGAATGCCTTGAAAGTCGACCTGCAGAGACGATATCAATTTGGAGTGGAAACCAGTAACACATTTTAGTCTGTTTTCGCAAGATTATTTGTTTTCCTGAATTTTTATTTTCATGTACTTTAATTTGCTATTATTTTCGTTATTAGTTTTATTTTATTTTTGTAATTATTTTCCTCTTCTTTATTATAACGTGTGTTTGTTAATTTTTTCTTTTTTCTAGCTTCTCTAGTATTAATTGCAATTGTTCATATTTAACTTGTATTTGCTCTTTCTCTGTTCTTACTTAGTTCATACTTGTTCTGTCCTCCCTCCCCTTGTAGTGAAAGGAGTTTCAGGGTGAATCACGTGATTGCAGATGGACCGTGTGAAAATGCACCACACCTGCTGACTGATTAATGCGATAACCAGGAACGTGTGAAATTGCTCGATAATGAGCACCGTGCGAGATTGCACCGTGTGAAAATGCACGGAATCGATAGTATACGATAGTGTCGGGGATGATGACACCTTTACATCGAACTTTGCTTGTCGTGTAAACATTATTTGACATTAGTGTCTTCATCTTCGACGTACCTATGAGCAATTTACAGGTGTATATTCGTGTATTGAAACTGGTGAAACAAATTTCAATGTTTTAGAATGTAAAAAAAAAAAAAAAAAAGCCAGGGTCGAGAAGCCCCAGACCACTAAGAGCAGAGATATATTATCTTGTAAACTATTTGTCCTTGCCTTATGAGCTTATTTGAATTTATTTTTAAGACCTTTAGGCAACTTTGGACGAATGGATGATGATGGAAAAATTAGTGGAATGAAGAAAGTGGTAGGATACTAGACAACTTCGAGAAAACACACACATTCGAAAAATGAAATGAAATCTTTGAGTTTTACGTCCCACGTTATGCAGGTTAGGCTAAAGGAGACTGATGATGAGTAATGAATGGAATGGTGGAATGAAGAAAGTGGGAGGAAACGGAAAAAAACCCGAGAAAACTCACGCACACGGTGTTTGTCCACCACAAAGTTCACTTGGCGGGGCTGGGATCGAACCCGAGACCCAAGCACCAGAGGTGAACGCTCTACCACTGAGCCACCGCGGTCCCCACACACATTCAATGTTTGTCCACCACAAAGCTCACATGGCACTAACCGAAATCGAACCGACTACCACATACACCAGAGGTGAAGGCTTCACGGTGTAGCTACCGTGACATTTCTTGTCTTGTGTGTTCTGGGTAATACTTGTAACTTACAAGGGAAGAGAGGGAGATTATATATCGAAGTGGAAGATGGTTTATATACCAATCGAAAGCACTAATGACGCCTATTACAAAACTGTAATAAAAATTTTCCGAATACATATACTATGCGAGTTATATGAATATATAGAGTGTCCAGATAATCCGTTTCCACCCCTTGAAATCGCAAACGATAAGACAGATGCCAAAACTGGAAAACACGTGTTTGATCATTTTAAAAGTACAACGTATCAAAGCAAAATTCTTGTCACAAGGCCACCCGCAGTGTACTGGGCGGGGTCCAACTCAAAAATTACAAAAGGTAAGGGGGTCAAGTAGCATATCTTCGAAACTTCTTGGGAAATGAAAGAAGACGGAACAAGTCTCAATACTCTAAAATTACCTTGTGCAAAATGGCGGCCGGTCAAACTGTCAGCAAAAACGTCATTGTAAAGTCGATGGCCACCCCCCCAAAAAATCCTGAAACGGTGAGGCAGATGTCAAAACAGGAAAACATGTGTGTCATCATTTCAAAAGTACGATGATTGGAAGTAAAAATATTTGTTTCAGGGTCCTCCACAATGTCCCAGGCGGGGTCATACTCAAATTGTTCAAATGGCAAGGGAGGTCAAGTAGCACATCGTTTAAAGCTGTTACTAAATGAAAGCAGATAGAACAAGTATGGACACTCTACGATAATACTGTGCAAACATCTTGCATTTTAGTTGTTCTTTCTGTACCCGGGTTTTAGTTTATTTTCACTTTAATTCTTGTACTCAACAGAAAGAAAGGAAATGCCCCTACTGTGAGATTCTGCTCTTTGAGCCCAGTAATGTCTAAATAAATAATATATATATATATATATATATATATATATATATATATATATATATCAGTGGCGTATTTACGATTTTGTTTCGGGGGGGGCTTTGCTAACTTTCGGGGAGGGCTTTGCCTGAAAATGTGAAAATTCTTCAATATATTTCATATATTTTACTATAGTAAGTAAGATTTCGGGGGGGGGCTTAAGCCCGGAAGCCCCCCCCTAAATACGCCACTGATATATATATATATATAATAAAAAAAAGCAAATTAAGACATAAAGAAATGAACACTTGACATCTTTGAGTATAGAACTGACTAGTTAACATATAATGTACTTCCACGAACATAAATAAGTAGAGGTTGGAGCCATCAGAAGTAAAGACTCTTACCTCTACTTATTTATGTTTATGACTGCACAATAGTGACACTTGTGGTCGTTATCTGGTTTATCAATTATAAAATGATTCAAACGAAAGAATTCCTTGCACCAGGAAGAGTAAATACGTACAAATGTCTCAGAATGAAAACAAGTGCCGATTGCAAAATGGAAAGTGAACGTGCTCAGAAAATCGAAATGAAGATGTACATTTTGACCGGCCGCCATTTTACACAGGGTAATTTTAGAGGATCGAGACCTGTTCCGTGTTCTTTTATTTCTCAACAGCTTTATTTGACCATATTTGCCATTTGAAAATTTTGAGTAGAACCCCGTCTGGAACCTTGTGGAGAACACTGGGACAAACATTTTTACTTTCAATCATTGTACTTTTGAAAAGATGACACACATGCTTTTTTTTTTTTTTTGACATCTGTCTTACCGTTTCAGTTTTTTTTTCTTTCTTTGGAGGGTGGCCATAGACTCTACAATGACGTTTTTGCTGACAGTTTGATCGGCTGCCATTTTGCACAGGGTAATTTTAGAGAGTTGGGACTTGTTCGTCTTCTTTCATTTCCCAAGAAGTTTCGAACGATATACTACTTGACCCCCTTACCTTTTGTAATTTTTGATTGGATCTCGCCTGGTACTCTGCGGGTGGCCTGGGACAACAATGTTTGCTTTGATACATTGTACTTTTATAATGATCAAAAACGTGTTTTCCAGTTTTGGCATCTGTCTCATTGTTTGCGATTTCAAGGGGTGGAAACGGATTTTCTGGACACCCTGTATATTTATAAAACTCGCACAGTATATGCATTCGGAAAATTTTTATTACAGTTTCGTAATAGGCGTCATTAGTGCTTTCGATTGGTATATAAACCATCTTCCACTTCGATATATAATCTCTCTCTCTTCCCTTGTTAGTTGTATCTTGATTAGCATGGTGAAGCCTGCTACATTTTACTTTCGTTCCCATGGTATGCTGCTACATTTTTTACGAGCCAAAACGAGACAAACGAGACGACACGAGACGAGACGAGACGGGACAGAACCTCTCGAGACGAGACACGAGACGGGACGGGCACATTTTTTTCGAGACGAGACATGCTTTGCACGAGACGAGACGAGACAGCCTGAAGTCTCGTCTCGTTTCGTCTCGTGGCAACATTACGTAACGGCGCAACGACTTTTAAAGAGAACTGGGGTATCGGAACCGTGATTTAAGTACAGATAAGAGAAAAATATATTTTGATAGACAATGTCTAATTATTTGTTTATTACTGTGTTATGTCATGTAAATAAGTATTATCATTTGTCAATTGCACATTCTCACCAATTTTAATATCCGCAATTATTTATATTTTGTTATTTTATTATTACTATTTTAATATCCAATTTTAATATCCGCAACAACACATAACACAGTTTCACATCAAAGAAAAGTTGTTGATAACACTTGCAAGCCAAGTTCTGACACTAAATATCATTTGCTTATGGTGATCTAAGCAAGAAAAACCTTCATGCGAACAAAATATACCAAAGATATGATTGCAGAGATACAGAAATCCGAAATGCTGTTAAAACGAACATCAGGGTAAATGATTCGAACAATTACTTAGCAAAGAGAGGGCTTAACATGGTACTTTCACTGACATCTCACTTCTTTTATCCAACAGTAGATTCTTAGCTCAGAAGAATGCTAGGATCGTGTTCATAAAGTATGGACATGCGTGCGGGTCAAAATGAGTATGAAAAACTATTAAGAACAAAAGCGAAAAAAAAAAAAGGTGTTTAAGATGACAGTTTGTTCTACTTATGTGCATTCGCGTCAGCAGCACATTAACTTTGGGGGGACAGATGTATGGAACACCCCCATGAAAGTGTGGGTCCGGGGTTCCTTCCCCAAAAAATTAACTAAAATTGTCTTCGTACATTGCTTTTAAAGCATTTTTGACTTAAAAAGCTTAACAAAAATTTTAACATTTTTGTGTTTTATGTTTACGTTTGATAGTCTAATGTTATTTTATTTGTTTATTTTTGGAAAATGTAATAGTAAAAAGGACACTTTATAGTTTGTTTATTCAACAGCAAAATTCAACGTAGTTTTACAGTTTTAGTTAAACTTAAATGATACCAAGCGTATGTCAAAAACAAAATAATGATAAAAGGTAGTATGAAGTGAATATTCAGAAACAATGAAGTTTCGGAAACAGGTTTTAGGCCTACAAAACCCACAACTAGTGTAAACGAGGCTCAAAAGTGTTTAGTTAAAAATTAGTTAAAATGTTAGTTTTTTTTTAAGCTAAACTAAACTCGTTTTGTTGCTCGTTATCTAAACAAATACAGTTTGTTGCTTTACAGTTATTCCATCCTCATAGAGCCAAAAGCCGACTGAATTTTTTCACATGTGGAAACAAAATTTTGTACTGCTTTTTTCATATCCACTTTGTATAACATTGTTTTGTGAACGTAGCAAACTGCTACATGGTTAAGCCTCTTTTAGTTGACCGGTGCACGTGCATCCTTCTTCGTTGAAATATACACTATTTGAAATGAGAAGCTAGCGGGGAAAATAGCAACACTTTCCGAAACTTTCTGCCATTATTTTTGCGTTTCGAGCTTAAAAGAAAGAAAAGTTTTGCAAAAGCAATAGTTTAAGTCGATTTTCCAAAAGTTGGAGGAAAGGGATTCACTAAGAAGAAAACATAAGCCAGGAGGAGAGAACATTTTTCCTGCATATCACTTGCGACCCCTTCTTTGTTCTATGTGTCAGCGTTATCGGTGTAAAGGATATTGTCACATGTTACTTTGAAGAATTTCAGTGTGATTGGTTATTTTGGTAGTTATTGGTGCACCCCTTAGAAAATCCTGGATCCATACAACTTTCCTCATATTGTATCGTATTGTGAAGTATCTGTCTATTGGAAATGAAGTGACTGTGTATTTGATATAAAGAAACATGAACTTTTGAAAACTTTGAAAGAAAACTTTGTTTAGAAGCGTACATTCTCAGACACATGTTGTAAATGCACATTTGTTAAATAAACTCGACTAGCTTCCTTCTTTTCTTTCCGCATACCTTCGAGCACAGCCTGATACTTCCCGATTAGGTCATCATTCTTGAATTGATCAAAACCGCGAAGAACAGAACAACAAGGGGTATTCAACACACGATTGGGACAGGTGCAGGATCATCGGAGAGAAGCGGATCCCACCATTGGAGGACCACCGACTCCACAAGACAAAGAGTACCATTCTGACGGTTCATCGCCGCAGACCCCTTTAAGTTTGTCACCAGAGTAGTAGAATGAAGATGTAGAAGGACATTATCGTAAGACGCTTATCGACGCCCCTTGCAGACCAAAAGGATTAAGATTCAGATGTTGACTGTCTTCAGCTAATCCAGACTTCTCCAGATATTCATCATTCCAGATGACCAGGACGACGCCAGTCTCGATGGATCTATCAGGCTAGTGCTCATTTCTATTCTTTAATTACAACCTTTCTCTTTCTCTCACCCTTTCCCCTTACTAGTCATTTTTTAAATTAGAAACATATGAATTTTATTTAAATTCAACCACAATTTCACAGTTAAGTACCGTGTTGTGCATCAGTTCCATCCCCATTTGGTTGCATTTATTTGTTTCATATTCTGAGCTATAACTGATGATACAGCACCGGCACATGGTGGAGATGCTGGGTATCGATCCCAGTATACTTAAAATGTTATTCTCGAAAGAAATAACATCATCATTATGTAACAATACAAGAATCAAACTTATTTAACTTACTAAAGCAACGATTATAGAGATCAATTATAGAGGTCACGATGGCTCACTGGTATACCATTCACCTCAAGCACGTGGAGTTCCTAGTTCGATTCCAGATTCCAACAAGCGCGCTCTACGCTGGACGAATTCAATCTGCATGGGTATTCTCGGCATTCTTTCGTTTCCTCCTACTTTTCATAGTTCCACTATAAAATCCATATCACTATGTTCATCTACCTTAGCTTCGGTGCATAATTGTGAGACGTTCAACTAAAGAAAGCAATTCTATTTGATTAATACAGCGGTTCTTCTCTCAGTGCCATCAGATTGAGGAGGCAACAGGAAAGAAATTTTCATATGCCAATAAAGCAGAGAAAAATGATTTTTTTTTTTTTTTTTTTTTGCAAAATTTGACCCCAAGACGTGAATATTCATCGTACAGGGCAAAATACATTAATTTTGCAGCTTCCGATATTAGCAGAACTGTACAGTACTGGTCATAGTGCTCATCTACAGACTAGGCTCATGTCTCGTGTGCCTTAAAAGTTCCCTCGATTTGATTGAAGGAAGATGCGGACATTAAAGAGTTCGTTACAAGTTAAATGCTCGTTCTATCCCCCTATTGAATTTTAAACAAGGGCGATAATGGTTTGAGAGAAGTCGTAGGTTTCTAATTAAACAGCTCTAGCATCATAGGCGCCGACTTTGGGGGGGAAGGGAAGGCAGGACACTTTTGGTCCCCCAATACTTAACGGTAGGGTCCTCATCCCCCCCCCCATATAACCCAGTAGAGGAAGAATTAGGGAAGAAGAGCAATAATTTTGGTCGTAAATTTCGACGTGCCTTTAATTCAATATTAGGAACAGCCTTCTTATTCGATAGAAAACGTCGTTTTCAAAAGTGTGTTTTTATGAGAGCACTGAAGCTTCAACCAACACTGGCAGTACTGATATGAAAAGTAAAGGTCAATGTGGTGCGCAAAATTGCAGTGAAGTTTCCAAATTTTGAACTTCAATTTGTTTTAATGCCTTTACGAGAATTCGACTTACGTCGTGAATTTCGCAGCGGAGTAGCGGACCGAGAGAGGGGTCTTCATCAAGCAGTTGATAGAAAACAGCTGAATATAATGATATATTTATTCATTGTTTGGGTCCCTCCAATATTTTCTTCAAGTCGGCGCCTATGTCTAGCATAGACTATAATTGCGAATCATTCGAATCGCAAATATCAACGCTTTAAAACTGTGTATTTTGTACCGTATGTGTGTGAATCATGCTGGGGGAGTTCAGTTGGAAATTTACAGTAAAAATGTTCAATCCCTTTTAAGCTGGCAACCCTCAGAGCAAGTCACAATATAATATTAGAAAAAGAGTATCTACAAAACTTCTGGAAAGCTTGAGAAAGATAGCTGCGATAGAAACAGAGTACATTATTTTTGTTTATGAATATATTGTTGATTAGAATATAGGTCTAGAGTAGCTTATTGAGTTCCCTAAAATACCTAAGGGTCTAGCGTTGAAGTGGAGAGCAATGTAACTTAGAAAATAATTAGTAATGACAAAAATCACATACGAAGGTAATTGGAAACAACTGACGATGCATTAATATTGTAAGGATCACCAAACTACTATTGTCTCTATCAAATAGACATTACAATATAGATTTGCGTAGCCTGTGTATACGTTACATTCAGTGTTTCTTTCAAAAACCATGTGTGGGAAGGCAGCATTCTTAGTGGCGGGTGGGGCACTCTAAAACTATGTTATTAACGAATTCTACAGCTACTTGTTTTACATTTGTGTGAAGTACGCGCAACAAGAAGTTCAATTGTTACTTATTTTTCCAAGGTTGGGGACCGCGGTGGCTTAGTGGTAGAGCGTTCACCTCTGGTGCATGGGGTACTTGGTTCAATCCCAGCTCGCGCCAAGTGAGCTTTGTGGTGGTTACCGTGTGCGTAGATTTCCTTGGAGTTCTATCGTTTCCTCCCACTTTCTTCATTCCACCTTTTCATTCATTTCTGATAAACTCCGATATCGTGTTTGTCACAGCAAGCAGCAGCAATTTATACGGAAACATCGCGATTCCGTATAAATTGCCTTCCCTTCTCTCCACATTCAACACTGATTTTCCCGATGTTCACTAGCTCAGGTTTCGAATAAAATTGGTGAGAGCTTCCTCGTGGTTAAGCGGTTAGCGTACGCACCTTTGGCGTGGAACACTCAGGTTCGATTCCCGACTTGAGTTGATGTGGTTCAAATCGCATGTTAAGCTGCAAATTCACTTTACATATAGTCTCACTGCTAAAAGGGACGATTAAATCAATGCAATAATAATTAAAAAATGAATCACTATTTTTTTGTCTCGACAAGTGCTACAAGAATAAATTAAAACATCGGAGACTTTGTATCGATGTCTCCTGTCAAATTTGTTATATATTCGAATATTAGAAATATTGATGCTTAGTTTTATACGTATTTTCGAAATCTATGTTACATTTATAATTTCTGATACGAACTGTATACATATTTCTATTGTTTCATACGTTTTCCTCGGTTTCAAGAACTCTCCACTTTCTCAGCTGATTAGGTATGAATTTAATTTCAGTCACAAAATAAAGCAAGGTTATCAACGGACATCACTCGCGAAAGAACTAGTAGTATTAATTTGATATGAAATAATAGTAAACTAGTCATTTACGGAATTCAATGTGGACTGAAGAAACTTCGAAAATAAACCAAGTCTCTACTCTACACAGTTGAGATCATTATTTCAATCCTAAACCCATTTGCCACTTGAAACTTGACACAACACACCTCTCCGTGTTCATTAAGGTGTGCCAAGAAATTACCGATTTCCCTTTTTAAGTCGTAATATGGCTGAAAAGTTGCGAATTGGGGGGACTAAAGAGGAGTAAAAAAAAAAATTATAATTTCCGGTGCGCATGTGCTCTACATTTGCCGAATTTTTAAAACTTCACATTTCAATGATTTTTATTTTCTAAACTTGTCAATATTTACAGGTAATACCTTTATTCGAATATTACTCAAACCGATAATGATTTAAGAAAAAAGAATTGTTCAACTCTGTTAAGGTATTAGTAGTACTGGGTGGTTTATATCTATTCGAGTCAGAGATATTTTGAGTGGTCAAAGATCAAAGGTCAAGGACCTTGGTCCAGAGTCAATGATCCAGGGGTGCTCAGGACCACCCCTTTATATTTTGGTAGGGATACGTACGACCACTCTTTAATTTTGGAAATTGCCAATTTGGTATGGTAGTATAAGACCAGGGTATGTACTTCTGTATCTGTTAGCGGGTTTATCTTGTTCCCTTTAATGAGTAAAAATTGCAAAAAAAAAAAAAAAAAAATCAAACCGGAGGTTTTTGACCTAATTTATCCCTTTTTATGAGGTCTTATTACCTTATGGTTATATGGGCGTATATAGAGGTTTATTCTCTTTCATAAGACATAGCCGGTGCATCCTTTTAAAAATTTGGGAGGGATACATTGCCCCATCCCTTAAATTTCGAAAATTCCTAAATTTAAAATTTGGTATTCTAGTATAGGATCCTAACAAATACCACTATTAAGAGTGTGTACAGGGGTTTATTCTCTTTCACAAGACATAGGTACGTTGGTGCGCCCCTTTGAAAATTGGGAGGAATACATTGGCCCATCACTTACATTTTCAAAATTGTTAAATTTAAAATTTGATATAGTAGTATAGGAACCTAATAAGTATCATTATAAATTTGGGTGATCCAAACATCTCGGTTCTTTTATGGGTAAACAATTGCGAAAAATTAGTACAACCGCGTGTTTGCCAAGAGGTTGATTATTGACTCAATTTATTCCCTTAGATGAAGTCTTAATACCTTATATGATTATGTGGGTGTGTACAAAGGTCTATTCCCTTTCATAAGTCATGGGTGCATTGGTGCAACCTTTGGAAATTTGTGAGGGGTACATTGGCCCATCCTTAAATTTTGGAAATTAACCTATTTTTCTTTTTGATAAGACCTTATTACCTTATATGATAATACGGATGATTATAGAAGTACATTGATATTATTATATATTTTTGGGAGAAGTGTTAGGACACCCCTTTAATTTGAGAATGATCAAAAACAATAATTGACAAATATTCTTAAGGACCCAAATATACAATTCTGAACACTTCATTGGTCTTGATTATCCTCACTATGGGTAAATCCCTAGTAGCAGGGACAACTCACAAATCGCTTTCTGTAAGCTTGAATCGCAAGTCGGCCATGCTTGCATCCAGGTTGATTGGAAAACGTGCAAGCATGCCGCAAATTGGATTCCAGTAACGAAGTTACATGAGAACAACCTTGTATTCAGTGTTCCATTCAAGCTTGACGCACGTGTTTTACGCTGGTGGCAAGTGAATTGCCAATGAACGGTCAGTGATGCTATGATTCTCAGCGAAGGGTCTAAAGCATCGCTTGCAAGTACAACAAGAGACAGATTGTATGAAAGCATGCGTTTCAAGTGCAATCGTAGAAAGCCAAAAGCTAAGCATGTGCCAACTGGCAGAAAGCTTTCTTGCTACTAGGGATAATACCAAATATAAACGTAAGCAATACGTTGTGCCACGTGGAAGGTGTTCGATTCGTTTTATTGTGTGAATATATGTTGTATACATGGATTCATTTCCTTTTATAGGACATGTACGCTTTGATGCTCCCTTTTCAAAATCTGTTACGGTATATAGGACCACTCCTTAAATTTGGGAATTACCAAATAAGAAAATTCGGTAAACGTTTCTAGACCATAATGTAAATTTGGGTGGTTCTGCTTATTTTCATCTAAGGGTAAACAATATCCAAAAATTCAAATTGGAGGCTATTGACTTAATTAAGCTTCTTAAATGAGACATATTACAACATATAATTATATGGTTAAGTACATGGTTAATCATAAGATTTAGCTATATTGGTGCATTTCTCTTAAATTTTGGAAGGGGCATATTGCTTAAATTTGGGAATTGTGATAAACAAAATCTGGTAAATATTATATTATGGCACGCAAAGTTTAGAAGTTGTGCTTAACGTTTAATAAGAAATTGTTACGTAATCCAAATTTGTGTATGACGACATATCATCTTTACATGTTGAAACTTAGTGAAAACTCATATTCTAAGGTTTTAGAACATGGATCCTAATAGGCAAAAATTGATATGAAACAATACATTGAATTTCGCTCAAAAAAATTAATTGGTTGATTTCTACCTCGAGATTTAAATTTTGAACTTGAAACCTGATAGGTAACCTTAAACATTTCACACTTTCAATCTTAAAATTGCAGTTATTACTCATAGTCTAAGGCATAGATGTTCATTTTACTTCGACCTCACTCACCCTCGCCCTCGCAGTAGCAGTTGGCCCTCGCCCTCGTTTACCCTCGCCCTCGCGAATGGAATTGTCCATCGCCCTCGCGCGCCCTCACCCTCGCTGTTGAAACTTGCCCTCGCCGTCGAAGCTTGTCCTCGCCCTCGCGGCCAAAACTTGCCCTCGCCCTCGCGCACCCTCACCCTCGTCATCGAAGCTTGTCCTCGTCCTCTCGCACCCTCGCCCTCGGTGCCGAAACTTGTCCTCGCCCTCGCGCACCCTCGCCCTCTTCGTCTAAGCTTTTCCTTGCCCTCGCGCACCCTCACCCTCGCCACTGAAGCTTGTCCTCGCCCTCGCGCACCCTCACCCTCGCCATTGAAGCTTGTCCTCGCCCTCGCGCACCCTCACCCTCGCTGTCGAAGCTTCTGCTCGCCCTCGCACACCCTCGCCCTTTTCGTCGAAGCTTTTCCTCGCCCTCGCGCACCCTCACCCTCGCCATCGAAGCTTGTCCTCGCCCTCGCGCACCCTCGCCCTCGCGATAGGAGTTGTCCATTATCCTCGCTCGCCCTCACCTTCGTGCTCAAAACTTTTCCTCGCCCTCGCGCACCCTCGCCCTCATATCATTGAGGGCGAGGGTAATTGAGGGTGAGGAGGCCTCGAGAGGGCCTCCTTCGTGAGGATCAGAGCATCAATTATTCAGTTATTCAAAATGAACTAAACACTAAAAATGGTCTAGTAACGTTTGAACGTGATCCAATGTTAATAGTTGAAAGTTTTAATGAGCATTTTTCCAGTGTTGGCAAAAAAATAGTTAACAAAGAGATTGATGATAAAATAAATTTGAATTTGAATTCACAAACTAAAGTAGTAAACTCTATATTCTTCACTCCAATCACTGAACAGGAAATTGAACGCTTCATAAATGAATTGTCACCAAAAACAACATCTGGTATAGATGGATTATCAGCAAGTGTATTGAAACATACGAAATCAAATATATTAAAACCTTTGCAGTATATCTTTAACCTAAGCTTAGAAACAGGTGTATTTCCTGATGATTTTAAGACTGCTGTAATAAAACCTATATATAAAAAAGGATCAAAGGCTGATCCTAATAACTATAGACCTATATCAATCCTCAGTAACTGTGCTAAACTGTTAGAAAAATGTATGAAGAGAAGATTAGTTAAGTTTCTTGAACAAAATAAATTCTTTTCTTCAAATCAATATGGATTTCAAAAAGGTAAATGTACATCAGATGCAGTATACAATTTAACAGAGATTGTTTGTAAAAATGTTGATAAAGCTGAAAAAGTAATAGCAGTTTTCCTAGACCTAGCTAAAGCATTCGACACAATATCACACAAAATTCTCTTAAATAAACTAGAAAGATGTGGAATAAGGGGTATATCGCTATCTTGGTTTAACAGTTATTTGAAAGACAGAAAACAGGCCGTCCAAATAGGTAATTTTCAAAGCAATTATTTATATGTAAAACAAGGAGTCCCTCAAGGAACTGTATTAGGCCCAATATTATTTTTAATTTATATAAATGATTTGTGTAATTTAAAAGTGGACGGGCATATACAATCATTTGCTGATGACACCTCACTTATATTTACTGATAAAACATGGACAGATGTATTTAAAAAAACTGAAGCAGAAATGAAGAAAGTAAAACAATGGCTTGATAATAATCAGTTAGTATTAAATGCTGAAAAAACCAGGTATATAACGTTTTCACCAACTTTAACAGGACAGCCAGAAAACATGTCACTTAAATTGCATCATTGTCAAAATATTGAAAAATGTAACTGTAGTCCTCTTATTAGTGAAAATAAAGTAAAATACTTAGGTATATTTATTGACAAGCATCTAAAATGGTCTTCTCATATTACACATATCGCCACGATACTAAGAAAATTATTATATAAATTTGTTCAATTACGAAACATTGTAAGCATAAAAATATTACGAACTGTATATTATGCTCTTGTAAATAGTATACTTACATACGGTATATTAATTTGGGGAGCTGCTTACCCTACTCATTTAAAACCTCTGATTGTTCAGCAAAATAATATTGTAAGAATATGTTTAAAAAAGGGACTTGAGAGTAGACTAGATAGAATCTATGACCAATTCTCAGTATTACCACTTTCAAAATTATATTTGCAGAAGGTATTAATATATGTTAAAAAGAACAGAAACAATTGGGAAGTAATAAAACATGCGTATATAACCAGAAATGTGGCAAACAAAAATTTAGAAATTAGAGCAACGACTAAATCTATAACTCAACACCAAACATATTACAGAGCATCGAAGATCTATAATGAACTCCCACTACGAATCAAAGAAGAAAGTAATTTCAAAACATATAAAAGGTTAATTTTACAATGGTTAAAAGAATTAAAAAGTGTTTAAAAAAAAACTATTCTTAGTTAAAAGTAAGAATAAACCTCATATGTTACGATAAGAAAATAAATAAAACACGAGAATCAGGCTCACACACAAGCATTTGCTTATGTGAGCCATTTTCTTTTTATTCTTTGCATAAAAAATACAAAAAAAATTCGCAATATTGAAATAAGTGCATTGAATTAAGTTACCCGACACTGTGAGATAGACATGACTTCTGGAAGTCCGAAGTCCTGTCATCTCTGAATACCGGGTACGTTAAACTCTACCAATAAAGGGAATCAGGAAGTCCGATTTCCTTTAGAGAAGTAATAGCACTTATAAGTAGAAAAGTTACTTGTTAATTTCTGTAGCAGTTAATTTTCTTATTCTTTTATTTTATTTCATTAATATTTTGTATATTGTTATTTTATAATTTAATATGCTTATGTATTTTTTATGTATATTCTTTAGTATATTGGATACATCCAATATATTAATTTTCTTCTTCTTCTTCTTTAAATATTTGTTGAATTATTTCCTTATCGTCAGTGGCGGATCCAGGGGGGGCGATCGGGGCGATCCCCCAGAAGAGGAAACTTCTTTATTTTATTTATAAAAATAAAACGCATCCCAGAGTTTAGAGCTCTTAAAAGTAGCTCTAAGTAGCAGTATTGTAACCCACCACCCCCACCAGAAGTCCGTCCTGGATCCGCCCTTGCTTAACATACGTCCTAAAGAAAGGAAACTAAACATATCATCGTATAACGTACTGTGGAACACCTAAAATGGAACAAATGTTACAATGGAGATCTCGGTCGATAGTGACGTTTACATCATTTATCAACAGTATCCAACGCCTTTACTTCAAAATGTTCCTTGAACTACGATGCAAGCATAAGTATTCAGCCACACAAGGGCGGCTCTCATGAGGGTGAGGGTGAAATCAAGGTTTGATGAGTGGCGGTAGAGTGACTGCCGCGGACTATCTGTCAGAATTTTTACAGTCAACACGTTGGCCATCCCCGATGTATGTAGCGTAACTGAGGAATTTGAACAAATTCAAAGGGAAAGATCTAAAGAGCTTAATTTTGAAACTCCGTCAGCAAACAAATAAAATACTACAGAACACTCATTTTCATTCTATGAACCTTAATACATACAAAACTTTATATTTCCAATGAAACTATATAGCGACATTAATGGGTCATTTCACAAGAGTGGGGTGTAACTGTCCCCCTTGCCCCCTAATCGCCGCCCATGCTATGATGTGTGGCACATTTGTGCGAAATTAATAATAATATGATTAAACTGTTTACCCCCAACAAAATCCTGCTCGTTTTGCTGAAGTGGCTTTTCCTAAGTTTTATATGTTTCATATATCCTACAGTTTTTTCAGGCCTTGTTTTTAATTTGTCCAAATTTATATTTCTCCTTTTACCACACAATCGTTCAATACTTGCACTATAATATTTACAATCAGTATATCATCCTGTAACGTATTTTATTCCTAATAAAAATCATTGAACAACGCAACATACAAACCCTATCTCACTGGCTTGCACGCGAACCTTTGGTGCATGGGGTCCTGGGGACAATTCCGAGTGGGAGAACATTGAACGACAGTGGATCGAATTCCGCGTCAAACCTATAGGTCCACTTCTCATATAGCCTCGCCGACGAAAGAGGACGCTAAACGGCAATCAGTCAACAGTTGCAAATTTCGGCTGCATAAACAACTTATGCCTTGTGGAACTTATTAAATTTACTTTGTTAAAGCAGCTCTTTTAACAAAATTTCAGTATTAACGTGTCAGATATTTTTATTTAAGGACAAGAAAAAAACATATTATTTATTTTGTAACTAAATTATAGCTCTACCCACGTAGATTATAAAAGCAGAAACAATGAAAATCGATATAATAGTGACTGACATTATTTTAACAAATATCGATTCAGATAATAGTTTGGGCTGTCACAAAACTATGAAAAGTTAAAAATTCCGATTAATTGTAACAACTTCATCAGTGGTGGACATTGGAGGAGGATGTATGCTATTAATCAGCCCATTTCATGAGCATCCAAACTCACGAGCCCAACGCTCGCTAGCTCGGCATTCGCGCTCAACCGTTCTCGGGTTCAATAATTAAGCGCTACCCCGAGCGCCAATGAAACAAGTCAGCGCGAGTCCAACTGAGGGAAGTGAGCCCGAGCACGATTCCCAAAGGAATAAATGAGCGAGAGCCCAGTTGAAAAAAATGAGCCCGAGTCCGAGAGAGTCCAGAACAAAATGGCCATCTATGAACCAAAGTCATTCCATCAAGTCTTTCTCCATCTGATCTACTGCATTCTGATGGTTCTCTCATTGATTGTGTTTGTTCAGATATCAGCGCTCTTGTCATTTACTGCTGAATGACGTGAGTGACTGTCTGTCTGTCTACCAACACTCTTTAAACATGACAGTGTAGTAGACACTTCTTATCTAAAACGTCTCCAACACAGGGAGGGCAACAATGAGGCACACTTACTTCTTAATGTAGGGCTATTTCTACCCGGAAACTTTCATTGTAAAAATCAAATTCTTATTTGCATTATTATTATTTTTAATAATTATGTACGTACACACGAGAAATTGTCTACTGCAATTAAATGAAAGGAAAAATACGATTAATGTATAACCTTGCTATGACACTAACTTTTCATCTAGGGGACATGGCAGATGATATTTTAAATTTTGCCTCTCTCTAAAAGAGGTCAAACAGCAAACTCCAAAACAGTTGCTTTTAAGGAAGCTTGTCCTCCTCCCTCGCGTGCCCTCGTTCTCCTGAAGGAAGTTGTCTCTAGCTATCGTGCACCCTCGCTTCCGCAGTAACACTTGGCCCTCACCCTCGTCCACCCTCGCGCTCTTCGTCGAAGCTTGTCCTCGCCCTCGCGCATCCTCACCCTCGCTGCCGAAACTTGTCCTACCCCCGCGCACCCTCGCCCTCTTCGTCGAAGCTTTTCCTCGCCCTCGCGCACCCTCATCCTCGCCATCGAAACTTGTCCTCGCCCTCGCGCACCCTCGCCCTCGCGGCCAAAACTTGTCCTCGCCCTCGCGTCATTGTGGGCGAGGGAAATTGAGGGTGAGGATGCCCTCGAGAGGGCCACCCTCGCGAGGGTGAACATCTCTGGTTTAAGGACAATATTTTAATACCCTATAAATCGATTAATATGCAATAAGACTTTGACTTCAGTCACAACTCACTGTACAAGGTGGTGTAATCTGATTGTTAAGTAACTGAAAAGTTATCCTTACTGGAATCTTGATTGCCTGATCACTATTTTTGGTACAATCTGAGAGGTTGATCACTATGATAACTATCCTGCATATATTATTAAAAGTTTCTCCTAACGTATTTCGCTTAATGTTTAAATTGTTATTTGCAACTGTGTAATTTTAAAAATCTTGGTTTGAAAAGTTTTAGTTCGTAAACTTTGGTTTAAAATTTTTATTTTAAAATTTCTTGTTCATAAATTGTTTCAAAATTTTGGTTTTAAAATTTTAGTTTGAATATTTTCGTTCAACGTTTTTGCACTTACTGATAAATGTGACGAAGAATTGAAAACCGTTTATTTGTTAGCCGAATAGTTAAAAACCGGGCAAAATTTGACGGTTACTATGAAATGTGAAATCATTTTTGTTGCATTTTACTTTTAATTTTTTTGGAAATTTTTGTTCGCAAAATTTTAGTTTGAAAATTTTGTTTGGAAAATGTTGGTTTAAGAATTTTATTTCAAAATTTTAGATGGAAATGTTTTGTTTCAATATTTTATGATTTTTTGAAAATTTTGGTTTGAAAACTCAAAATTTTGTTTGAGAAAAATCGTGGTTTCAAAAGTTTTTTAAATTTTTAGTTTCAAAATAGTCTTTAATGTTTTGTTCGATTTGGAAACTTTGATTTGGGAAGTTTGATTTGGAAACTTTATTTTAAGATTTTTAGCTTGAATATTTTTGCTTGAAAATTTTTAGTTTCAAAATTCTGATTTGAAATATTTTAGTTTTAAAATTTTGTTTCAAAATTTTAGTTTTAGAATTTCTAGTTTTAAAATATTATTATTTTTAAAAATATTGTTCTGAAATACTTTAGTTTGAAAAACTTTTAAAATTTTAGTTTAAATATCTTTGTTTGAAAATTTTAATTTGAAATTTTTAAGTTTGAATATTTTGGTTTGAAAATTTTTAGTTTGAAAATTTTTGCACTGATTGAAAAAATAACCGGAATGTTTAGAACAGAAAGATCTGGCAACACTGCTTCATCATAATGCAATAGTACATGTCAGAACATATTTATGCAACGTTATCAAAATTGGAACACATCCGTTTATGACTTACTCACATATAAATATTGTTCGTGATAGTATTCGCCATAATTTCATCATGGACACTTCTCTACAATTTCTAAACACACCTGATGTGATGAAATCATTTACTAAGATTACCGATT
Organism: Thermobia domestica; assembly: GCF_964235325.1. Classification (NCBI taxonomy): domain Eukaryota; kingdom Metazoa; phylum Arthropoda; class Insecta; order Zygentoma; family Lepismatidae; genus Thermobia; species Thermobia domestica. The sequence goes on from NC_137461.1 coordinate 208,045,818, forward strand.
TACAATAAAATGTACTTTATAGAATCTTATCTAGCTACAAAGTTTGTATTAAGAATCGTAGTGAAGCTTGAAAATGATAAGAATATTATTTTACCAATAAGATATTTACTCACGCAAGCATCAAAACAAGAACTATTACGCTTTTTAAACACCGGATCTACATCCTTATCCTACAAATTATTCGTTGAAAACGGGCTCATCAGTTTGAATTTAGTACACAACATGATCTTCATGTTTAGTGGATTTGGTTTGTTCTTATGTGAACAAATTTCATGTCAGCATGGCATCAGCTATAACCCCATGTTGTAATGAAATCATCAATTCGAATGTATCGCACAATCTGCTTTTAATGTTTAGTGGATTTGTTTTGGTGTTTCTACGACAGCAAATTACATTTCAATAACGTATCAGCATGTAAGAAATAACCCTATGATTTGTGGTCAAATCATTTGACCAAGAGTATTCTGGATAGAAAGATGTGTACTGATAATGATAAAAATTTCAGTTTGCTTGCTATTATCTCATAAATATATTTAAAACAAAACATGTGGTTATTGGTATCAGTGCTACATCGTTAGAACATGTTATTCGACTGGACAAAGCAGAACTGTTCGGTGCGCAATTGAAGAATGGGGAACATTACTTACAGAAATCGATCAGATTGATAATTTTCATACTGAGCTAAATGTGGTCATTGTCAAATCATTAGGCTCAAACCGTGAAGTGGTGCTATGTGTTATTACGTAACAAAAGCACATTGCATGTGCCTCGTAATATGGTGTACCTCACACAAACGGCATGGACCAAATTCATAAATGTATTCCACTGTGTAAAACATTCAGTTGAAGTGTGCTACAAAACTAAGGTATTCCTAAAAAGTACTATTTTGAAAATGTGTTACGCATATTGTACAACATGTATATAGATTGTGTGAAGCTTGTCAACACCATTCGTGGATACATACTTGCATTGATAAACAGTTTATTTGTAATAATATGGACACTGATTTTTCACCTATAGACATTGCAATAGATCCCAGAAGACTTCAATTGGAATTAAAATTATACGCTAAAGACAAACTGGTGCAAAAATTGCAAAATAGATTTATCAGTAATATCCAGTTACTTTATCTGGTATGGATAATGGATATATGTGGTTAACAGTGCAGTGTATATGTGTTTACCAATAAAATTATCAATTTCAGTGACTTTTGATTTTGAATTCAAGCACAATCCAAAGCAAATATCATATTGTGATATTTACTATTGCATTACCATAAAACAGTGCTACCAGATCTTTTTGTTCTAAACAGTTACGATTCTTTTTTAATGAGTAGAAGTTTTCAAACTAAAAGTTTTCAAACAAAAATTTTCAAACTTAAAAATTTCAAATTAAAATTATCAAACAAAAATTTTTAAACAAAAATTAAAAAAAAAGAGTTTCTTCAAATTAATAAATAAAGCAATATTTAAAAAATAATCAAAAATTTTGAAATTAGAAATTTTCAAGAAATTTACAAACAAAAATTCCAAACCTAAATCTTGAAACTAAAAATTTTAAACAAAATTTTCAAATTAAAATTTTAAAAAATTCGAAGCAAAGTTTTCAAACCAAAATTTTTAAACAAAATTCAAGACAATATTTTGATACTAAAAATGTAAAAATAAAATGTTGAAAGTAAAAATTTATTAAAGCAAAATTTTGAAACAAACTTTTTGAACCAAAATTTTTAAACTCAAAAGTTCCAAAAGTTTGATATTAAAATTTTTCCAAAAAAATTCAAAAAATAAAAATGAAAAATATCAACCAAAATTTTGAAACTAAAATTTCCAAACCAAAATTTTGCAAATAAAAATTTCAAACCAAAATTTAAAAATAAACCAAAAATTTTCAAACTAAATTGTACTAAGAGAATGACTTCAGGTTTCACGGCTAGCATTCAAACTTTATCCGATTTTCAACTATTCGATTAACACATAAACGGTTTTCAACTCTTCGATCCCATTTATGTGAGTGCAAAAACGTTGAACGAAAATGTTCAAACTAAAAATTTAAATCTAAAATTTTTCAAAATAAATTTATGAACAAAAAGCTTTTCAAATAAAAAATTAAACCAAAATTTACCAAGTAAAATTCTTCAGACCAAGTTTTTTAAATTACTCAGTTTCAAATAAAAATTTAAATATGAATCAAAATAGGCAAAACTTTTAAAATTTATGCAACAAAATTTGAAACTGATCAACCAATCAGATTGTACCAAAAGTACTGATCAGGCGATCAGATTCCAGTAAGGTTAACTTTTGAGGTGAGGCAGATAGGCCCACCGGGCTACCGGGCCGAGCCCGCTGCGCCCTCTCAAAGAATTGACCGCAAGATGCACCATATAAAAGAAATTTTCGGACTGAATCGACCAACCTTTAAATCGTGAAAATCGATGGTTCCTCGTAGAAAGAAAGCAAAGTTATTAAAAGCAGATGCTGATGTCTGCAAAAAGATCACATACCTATTTAGTGCTTCCAAACCTGCAAGACCATCAACTACTGACTGCCAATAGACTGAACACAATATTGAAGTTAGCGATCCTACCTCATCTGCTGCGAATGTTGCTGTCAGAGTGGAAAGTGAACAGGAAGTTTTCTCTTGGACTTTTGAAGGAAGTGAGAAGTCTTGGAAGTCAGTCTTGGTAGCAAGTACAATCGAGAAGAAACGACTGATTGTGCTGATGGTGCAAGTTGTTCAGAATTAGAAGTACGTTTCTTCACAAGGCAAGTGAGTGAAAAACGCGTTTAAAAATTGTCCAATGTGCTTTTCTATTTTTGCAGAGTTGTAACTTGTACAGTAATGCGTATCCAGGTTTGCTAGGAGCACACAAATTTTTATTGACTTTGCTCGTAAGTCAGATAACATATGAAAGAAGTTTTTCAAAACTGAAATACATTAAAAATAGGTTAAGGAGTATCATGTCTCAGGAACATTTGGAAACATTTATTTTGATGTCCATTGAAAAAAATTTGTCAAGGAATGTTTCGAATGGAAAGGTGACAGATACAGTTGCATCAAAAAGTAGTACACTGAAACATCTGCTCATTGTGTGATATAGTATAGGTACTCCTTAAATTTCACGTAATACTTTGAACAATTCAGAATAATATGTTGATGAAAGAACATAAGGTTTTAATTGTTAATACTATTGATTTACTGTGTAACTTGTGCATAAAACTGTGCAACATGATTTGTGACATTGAGATGCTAGTGGCCCTTGTGGGATAAAGCGCCCGCGCTCCCCTAATAATGCCTATCCGCCCGTTTCTCAGTGATTAACCAATCAGATTGCACCATCTCAGACGGTGAGTTGTGACTGAAGTTCAGTGTTGTTGCATATCAATCGATTTATAGGGTATCATGTGTTAAAGTAACCATATGAAAAACGAAATACTTTCAGCACTTATACATTTCATAACTACACAAAACATTGGGGGAACGTGTCCTCCGCTCGCCAGAGACGCCCGTGATATCATGTGAGTCACTGAATGAAGAGTCACAGAAATGACTCGGATGAAGAGTATCGGATCGTATGAAGCAGCAACGTGTTATTAGGAGAAGACAACAAAAAGTAATCGAGTTCTTGAAGTTTGTCCTTTGAGATGAATGTTAAACTTGGAACAATGAACCAATGAGAAATACTGCAAATAACGAATTAAGTCAATATAATTGGAAGTAATTTAAAAGATATTAAGACATTGTCGAAGAAGAAATTATATTCCGAATGACGTGTAAAAGGTATGATAGAAAAAAAACAAGAATGGTAGAGAAATATTAAATTACTGGATAGTGTTAAAAGTTCAGGCTAATTCCTATGTCAAGACGAAGTTATCTAAGAACCATATTGTATGTAAACTTAAATTTGTGCTAAGTAGCCTGTAATGGAAGAAAATTACGATAAATTGTATTGGTAGAGGTAGGAGGAGAATCCTATTAGCTCATAATTCAAGTAGATTCCCGTGTACTTATCGTTTTGACGTACATTTAGCTGGGGGACTACTAGTATTCTAGTCGTCCCTCCAATTTTAACATGCCACAGACGTCTGTAGATAAACCAACAATTTGAAGTGGAATCCAAACCATTGAAATGCGTTCAAATTTCAATGCTCTCCCTCCGGAAATCGAACCCAGGAGCAGGCGCACCACAGACCCGCACCAGCACCTAGACCAGCGGGAAGGCTAGAATAAATTTGTTATTATTACTAGTTGCTACCCAAGCCCTTAGCTCACTGTGCGCTGAGTTAAAATTACTCAACTAAATGTTCTAACTGCTTATATTTAACTTTTAAGTTTGTCCATCAACTAACTTGCAGATACACGAAAATTAATGCCCAAATCTAAATATAGGTCTGGCCGTTGTCTTAGTAATAAACAGCAAAATATACAGTTCATCATCACTATCTAGTTTCAATAATTAAATTGAAACAACACAGTTTAAATGAAATCTTTGAGTTTAACGTCCCACAATTTTGCCCCTTAGGCTAAGGAAACATGATTTAAGCAGGTGAACGATGATGGAAGAATTTGTGGAATAAGTAAGTGGGAGGAAACGGGAGTACCCCGAGAAAACCCACGACCACGATGTTGTCCACCATAAACTTACTTGGCCGGGGATCGAACCAAGGGAAGCAATCTGCCACTGACAAGGAGATTTACGGAAGTGTCACTTACCAATTTGAATAAAACTTTGCATATTTGTAGAACATCGAAAAATAATCGACACTTTTTTTTTTTGTTTCGGCAATGGTGAAGATTTAAGGGTAGAAACCACTCTTTGAACGTTAGGGGTGGTCTCCAAGTATAGACAGAGAGACAGAAAACAACCATTTAATATAGAAGAAACCATACTACCAGGGCCGTTTTAGGACAGATGATTCAGAATCTGACGTCAAAATTAAAAAAATTCAAAATAGCGGACCCAATATATATTATAATGATTACAATTAGAAAATGTCCTCTGGTTTGAAATTCTGTGCACTTAGCCAAGAACAAGTATAGTTGGCAGGGGTTACTATCGGAAGGTTGGAGATCGATTTGAAATCCCTTTCTATTGATTTGAAACTCCTTTATTTTAACGGAATGCTTGATTAAAGTGAGTCTCTGCATCTCTTCCTATTCGGGGTGCTTATGTATAGTTAGTTCCCTCGCCTCTCACTATCTCAGAACTTCCCATATCCTCAATTGTTATAATTATGAATTTATTGAGAAACACTTCACAGTAATGATATTTCGTAAAAAGAAAAAGTTGGCATAAACATTGGAAAATGCTTCACAGTAATGATATTTCGTAAAAAAAAAAAAATGTCAGCATAACGATGCATAAACATTGTTTACACGAAGTTCACCTTATTACAGCAATAACTGTGATAAATCGCAAAATGCAACACAGTCTTCTTCCGAATAACTGTTTTTGTAACACGCACATCTGGGAGAAGATAACTGACTCACTCTCCTACAAAGTTTCTTTTTCCTGAATGAAAGCAGGTGTTCTTTATAGTTTGTGACCTTCTGATTACGAATCTGAAGTCAGATATGCTGTATCATGTCTGGTTGTTGAGAAATTTGTAAATAAAGATTAAAAGTTTTTTTTTTTTTTTTTTAATGTATGAATTTTAATAAATGTTGTGACTTCGATGTACAAGCGAAATGTTGAAAAAACATATATGTGACACACCTGGATCTAAAAAATATAAACGAAAATGTAGGTATATATTTATATTTCGTGGCATTTCCATTCATATTAGACTGACAAATAATGAATAGGGGCAAGGGTGTTTTCGCAAGTTGATGAAGTACGTTTATTATATCTGTATTAGAGTTTGTATAATATTGTATATTTAATCTTGTAAACTAATTTACTTGGCGACAAAATGCGCAACTGTATAGCCCAAAATGCGACAAAATGCGAGATTTGTAAAAACAAATGCGACATTTTGTATGTCAAACTGCGTAAAACTCTATGCCCCTAACAATGAAAACTACCATTTCCACGTCTAACTGAACCAAAGCCGGGTTTGAAATTACAGAATTTATACACTGGCACTCAAACGAAAAGAAACACTTATGAAGCTTGCCTCTTGTGTGATGTGGGGAGCGTATCACGTGTCAAGTTTCAGCAGAAATCTGTAAGCATTGACGCTCCAGATTTTCCTTTGTACCGCTGCTCGAAGGTCTGAATGAATTGGTGAAACCTCTCACCTTGCTCATCAGACAGAGGTCATACGTTTTCGGGAAAGAAAGACATGTGATTGTGTAGACAATGCACTTTCAGTGACATGTTACATACCATAGTGTGAGGTTTGACAACAACTCCTCCACCAGTTGCACATAGTTCGCACTTTTGTTATTTCCCAGGAAGTTTTCTGAGACGCTCTTAAAGAATTCCAGGTTTTCCGTTCCACCTCAGTCAGTTTTGACTCGAATATGTCATCTTTCATCATCAATTGAGGTATCTGGAGTCAAATGAATACACCTTCTTTTAGTTTAGTATCTGATATTTCTGGAGATACTTAAATCCTTGTCCTTGCCTTTGCAACCCTTTCACGAACTCCTTCATAAGGCCTAATTTAATGTGCAAGGGACGCATAAAAATTTTCTTGGGATCAACAACAGGTTTCTCTTTTACATTCTTAATTCCGGGAGTGAGTGATGTACGAGTAGGCCATTCTCTTTATGTGTAGTGCTGATCTCTTGCTCTACTGTCTCACTCACACAGAAAACAACAATACTTTGTATAGCCCAACTGTAACCCTAACACGAAACCAATCACCTTCAAGTCGCCACATATGTTCCACTGATGCCCAAGCATACCACACTTTGTCGAAACGTGACACTTCCATAAGTCTCTTTGTGAGTCACCGTGCCTCCATCAATACAGTTTAAGTTGCAATTACATCCTCACAAAATATTGTTGTATAAATATACAAATACGAGTATTAATGCTCAAATCTAAATGATTACTGTTCTTGTCCTATTTTCAAATGATTAAATTGAAACAATACAGTTTTTAAGTTACAAAAAAATCGATACAATAGTTATATATAAAGGTTGATTCCAGGCTAGCGATATGTATTGGTGTCGAAGCATGACTGTGAACTATTGAGAATTAGCGTCATTCACAGATTGAGACGTTTCCCTTCTACAAGTGACTAGAAGATTGCTCATTCTTCACACGAGCAGATTTCGTATCATTTTGGATATAAAGGGCAATGGGGTCTGAATCTGAATGTTAAAGGCATCGAAAGTGCCACTGTTCATCTCAGCGACACCAAAACCTATGGATTCGATACTAATATCGGTCATTTTCGATAATGTTTGAATAGCATTACTCTACCACTCAGTGAGCACTCTACCACTCAGCCAATGCGTTCTAGTATCTCTTGGAACTATTAATATGCGGAACTACTATTAGAACCAGGTATTGTACTTACTTTACTATTTCCTGTTGCAGTAGAAGCAGACTAGCTGAGATTATATCAATTCTTGCGATCCTGAATTCAAATAAAGGAGAAAAAGTTATCGTCTCCTTTTAATGTCCTCGTTCTGTAGAATCAATATAGAAACTGGGAGGGGGTAGTTAATTACTACCATTTCTGATTTGAATAGAGCAATAATTTCGGAGATGGAACTATCCGTGCAGAACTGAATTCATAGCAAAAAACTTGCTTCTCACTATCTATTACAGTTTTCTTTTCTAGTATGAAGAAACAGGAAATCGTAGACTTCTAAAACTTCCGTTTTGAATACAAGGAAAGCAATATTTAAGGTACTGAATACATATAAAATGCATATTTCTCGCTCCCTTACGAGGTGCTACCCAAGATATTCGAGATTATTTTTTTACCGACCAACAAGTACCAGTACGACATTCCGTCCCTAGATGTCTCGAGGTACATTTATTAGCTACTGCACCACAAAATTGCGTCATCTTCGGCGCATTCAGTTGTGAGTTGTAGTTGTGCGTGCCAGAACATGTTTCAGTGCTTCTGCAATCTGTCAAATGGCTGACATTAAGGAGCAAGTTCTATGTCAAGTTGAAGAAAACTGCAGCCGAAACCCACCGCATGTTGAAAAAAGCATTTGGTGAGAGTGTACTGAGTCAAGCAAGAACATTTGACAGGTTCAAGCGTTTCAAAGACGGCCACGAATCTGCGGAAGATGACAAACATTCAGTCGACCGTCAACATGTACAACACCGGAAATGTTCATGAAAGTGCTTAATGCAATTCGGAAAACAGAAGCCAGACAATTCAAGATGTTTTTAACAGACGTCGACTGTCGTACGGTATATGTCAACGAATCCTATCCGATAAACTAAACATAAGACCAATTGCAGCGAAGTTTGTCCCTCACCTTCTCAGCATTGACCAAATAAACCTCAGGATTCAGACGTGCACTGAGCTGCAATAAAGAGCTCGAGAGTGTCCAAACTTCTTATCCAGAGTCATTATCTTATAGATGATGAATCTTAGATCTATTGTTATGACGTGGAAACGAAGGAGTAATCATCACAATGGAAGACGTCATCCTCTCTCTAAAGCCGAAAAAGCTCGACAAGTTCGCAGCAACATGAAGTCGATGCGGATCGTTTTTCGACATTCGAGAAATTGTGCATGTGTTTGTTTCGCCTGTTCAGAATGTCAACGGGAAGTTTTACTGCGAGGTTTTGAAGAGACTGAGGAAAGATGTTCGGCTCAAACGGCCAGAACTCTGACAAACGAAAGACTGGTTGCTGAACCATGACGACGCGCCCGCGCACACATCGCTCATTGTGAGGGAATTCCTGGCCCAAAACAAGATGGCAACCGTCCCCCACCCTCACTACTCCTATAATGTAACCCTGTGCAACTTTTCCCTATTCCCGACATTCAAGTGGAATCGCAACAGATCCTGAACACACCTCACCCTGCGGACTTCTAGGATGCTTCCAAAAATGGGAACCACTCTGAGATCGTTGCACATATGCCGCAGGACATTAGGACGTAAGTGTTGTTTTCTAATTTGTAGAATGAAATTCTCGGATATTTTGGGTAGCATCACGTACAGTCTTTGCTCTATGGTCAACATTGAAACTTGAATTTATAATATTATCTATCACTTCCGATTGAGATATAGGGACAAAGTTGGAGATGGAAACTATAGACGCAGTACACTGAATCTATATAAAAGAAAACTTTTTGATATCCATTCGAAATCCATCCCGCTGGTCTACTGGCTAGCGCGCGAAATTCTTGCAGCACAGTGTTTCGAATTCGATCTTAGTGGGAGAGCATGAACGCATTACGAAGATTCAGATTCCAGCTTAAACTGTAGGGTCATGTTTCATAAAGCCTTAGTGCTTAAATGGAGCGCTAGGCTACAACCAAACAAAAGCTAACTACATACTACTTTTTTACTATAGCGAGATACCGAGACCGAGATCGAGACAGGCACTTACAATGCGAGACGAGAGCGAGACAAGTCAAAGTATATTCTTCAAAGTCTTGGTCTCGTCCCGAATGTATATATATATATATATATATATATATATATATATATATATATATATATATATATATATATATATATATATATATTACTCAAAATTCATTGTGGTCTTGAGTTGTAGTGAGATAATGAAATGACTATCGTCGGATGACCGGAGTCATCTGTCTGTGCACGACAGACAGGCGGCAAACGACATCTGCGATCACTTGCTTTAACGAAAATGATTCCTACAGCACACAATTTTGACTTGCGGTTATATATTGTAAGGATCCCCACATCACCATAAAAGCACATGTTAATACAACACGTGTTATTGATTACAAACAACGAAGCAGACGAGAAGTCAATACGGAAGACACAGAGGGAAGCCGAAACTAGACGGACCTCACGGAAGAACCCAAAGAGGACAAATAAAAGAGGGACCACCGAGGGACCTGGAATCAGTCGACCAACTGATCAACTAACCAAGACGTGCTCCGAGGTCACATTGGACCGAGGTCGCATCACCTTTCCTTAACCCGAGGTCGCATTGGAGTAGGGATCCTCACTACAACCAAGCAAAAAAAAGGTGATGCGACCTCGGTCCAATGTGACCTCGGAGCACGTGTTGGTTAGTTGATCAGTTGGTCGACTGATTCCAGGTCCCTCGGTGGTCCCTCTTTTATTTGTCCTCTTTGGGTTCTTCCGTGAGGTCCGTCTAGTTTCGGCTTCCCTCTGTGTCATCCGTATTGACTTCTCGTCTGCTTCGTTGTTTGTAATCAATAACACGTGTTGTATTAACATGTGCTTTTATGGTGATGTGGGGATCCTTACAATATATAACCGCAAGTCAAAACTGATCAACTAACCAACACGTGCTCCGAGGTCACATTGGACCGAGGTCGCATCACCTTTCCTTAACCCGAGGTCGCATTGGAGTAGGGATCCTCACTACAACCAAGCATTACTAAACTGCCTTGGGCTGAGGGGGCTTTCCTTCAAGACTCATCAAACCCTTGCAGGTGCCTTGGAGACTGCTTTGAGAGAAAGGACCAATATATCACTCAAAACCACCAATATATCCACGAACATTCATTCAGATATCTTAATATTTACTATATATCAATATCAAAAAATGTTAAAATATTGGTTTAACTTGGCCACCGCCAAACCTATGAAGGCCACCAACTTCTATTTTTCACCAAATATAGCACTCAACACCGCCAATATATCCACCTACTTTCGTTGAGATATCTCAATATTTACTACATATCTATATCAAAAATTTATAAAGTTTTAAAATAACTTGCCCACCGCCAAAACTATGTGGGGCACCAAATTGAAATTTTCCCGCAATATACCACTAGACACCGCCAATATATCTATATACTTTCATTGAGATATCTTAATACTAACTACATATCTATATCAAAAATGTTAAAAATTTGGTATAATTTAGCTACCGCCAAAACTATGAGGGTCACCAACTTAAAATTTTCAGCAAATATATCACTCAACACCACCAATATATCCACCAACTTTCATTGAGATATCTCAATATTTACTACATATATATATAAAAAATTATTAAATTTTATAAATTGGCCACCGCCAAAACAATGAGCGGCACAAACTACAAATTTTCACCAAATATATCACCCAACATCACCAATATATCCACCATCTTTCACTGAGATATCTCAATATTTACTATATATATATATATATATATATATATATATATATATATATCAAAGAATTGTTAAAATTTTGGTATAACTTGGCCACTGCCAAAACTATGAAAGCCACTAACATTAAATTTTTATCAAATATATCACTCAACACCACCAATATATCCACTAACTTTCATTGAGATATCTTAATATTTACTACATATCTATATGAAAAAATTCTTAAACTCTTGGTAAAAATTCGGCACCTCCAAAACTATGAATTCCACCAACTTCAAATTTTCACCAAATATATCACTCAACATCAACAAAATATCCACCAACTTTCACGGAGATATCTCAACATTTACTACATATCTATATCAAAAAGTTGATAAAATTTTGGTATAAATTGGCCACTGCTAAAACTATTAGGGCCAACAACTTCAAATTTTTAAGAAATTTATAACTCAACACCATCAACATATTTGGTGTAAATTTGAAGTTGGTCGCCCATATAGGTTTGGCGGTGGCAAATTTACACCTTCATTTTAACAACTTTTTCATATAGATATGTATAAATAGTAAATATTGAGATATCTAAATGAAAGTTGGTGGAAATATTGGTGGTGTTGAGTGATAAATTTCGTGAAAATTTTAAGTTGGTGACCCTCACAGTTTTGGCGCTGGCCAATTTATACCAAAATTTTAAAATTTATGATATAGAAATATAGTAAATATTGAGATATCTGAATGAAAGTTGTGGATATATTGGTGATGTAGAGTGATATATTTTGTGAAAGTTTGAGGCTGGTGGCCCTCATAATTTTGGCAGTGGCCAAGTTATACCAAAATTTTAACAATTTTTTGATATAGATATATAGTATATATTGAAATATCTCAATGAAAGTTGGTGGATATATTGGTGGTTTTGAGTGATATTTTTGGTGAAAATTTGAAGCTTGTGGCCCTTATAATTTTGGCGGTGGCCAACTTATACCAAAATTTTAATAATTTTTTGATATAGATATATAGTAAATATTGAGTTATCGCAATGAAAGTTGGTGGATATATTGCTGGTGTTGAGTGGCATTTTGGTGAAAATTTGAAGTTGGTGGTCCTCACAATTTTCGCGGTGGCAAAGTTATACCAAAATGTAGCAACTTTTTTTACATAGATATGCAATAAATATTGAGATATCTCAATGAAAGTAGGTGGATATACTGACAGTGTTGAGCAGTATATTTGGTGAAAAGTAGAAGTTGGTGCCCCTCATAATTTTGGCGGTCGCCAAGTTATACCACAATTTTAACCATTTTTTAGTGTAGATATATAGTAAATATTGAGATATCTCAAAGAAAGTTGGTGGATATATTTGTGATATTGAGTGATATATTTGATGAAAATTTAAAGTTGGTGACCCTTATAGTTTTGGCGGTGGCCAATTTATACCAAAATTGTAACATTTCTGATATAGATATATAACATTTCTGATATAGATATATAACATTTCTGATATAGATATATAGTAAATATTGAGATATCTGAATGAAAGTTGGTGGCCCTTAGTTTTGGCGGTGGACAATTTATACCAAAATTTTAACACCTTCGTTGATATAGATATGTAGTAAATATTGAGATATCTCAATAAAGGTTGGTGGATATATTGGTGGAGTTGCGAGACATATTTGGTAGAAGTCTGAAGTTGGTGGCCCTCATAACTTTGGCGGTGGCCAAGAAAATGTGGTCACTAAATTAGACACACCCTCAAATTTTAGTATGCGCGATATGCCGGAAGCGAGGACACGGAGCATCCATTTGTTATAAGTGTCCAAAAACGTGAAAGGCCGCCAGCCTTATGCCTTGCCAATATGCCTTGGCAAGGGGGCCAACAGCCATCATTATCCGAAACATGAACACCAAAGAGAAAATAGGAAGCACAATGACATAACTCACGAAATTTTTGTGATAGAAAAGCAATCAGAACAAATGGCAGAAAGAAGAGAAAACATCACTCTAGAAGACGAAAATAACAGGTCACATTTAACAATAGAACCAAATCAGGAATTTAAAACGCAATAATTGATACAGGGAGTACGATATCGGTCTGGGCGTCCGAATCCTTGCCCCCTGAAACAAATTTAATTCCATTTCAGACAACAGTAAAAGGAATTTTAGGAAAGATTATTTATTTAATTCAAATAGCACTGATAAAATTTAAAATAGGACAAAAACATTCAGCCACTACTTTCGTATAGTTAACAGAACGATGCCAATATTATTAGGAATTTACTTCCTCCAACGTGCGCATTCCACCTCTGACTTAAACAAGAATATATATTTTCTTTCTTTAAACATCCACGGAAGCCTCAGCTACCAGTTGAAAACAAAGATAAGCTGTCAGCTTTTACAACTCGGATAATATTGCACCCAAGCAAGACTATAGGTGAGTAAGCAAATAATATTACCTCCGCGCTCACACACGTTCATTCAAGTAGCAGGAAAGAAAAACATAACTGATGCAGAATTCTTGTATATATATCATTGCTTCCTAGAATACTCGAGAAACAGATTAAATGCTCTTGACCAGAAGATAGATGCAAGCAAAATGACAATTCTAATATCAAATCCTAATAGTAACAGTGTCACTATAAAGAGGAATACCCCAGTGGCGGGTCTTGAGGAAGGGCACGAAATTTCTTTTAACGCCTTAGAACAACCAAATTTTCTATAAGTAGGGTACCAGTTTAAAACAAAAGAAGAAACTGAAAAGCGCTTAAAATACACAGAAAAACTTTTCGAGAAAGACCTCTTTTACATCAACCCCAACTTAGACGAAAAGAAAAAACAAGCAGTGTATGAATTATTGTTCAAGTATAGGGATGTTTTACGTATGCTCCTGACGACATTGGATATTTTAGCGGATATGTTCATAAAATTAGGATTTCTAAGTCTGGTGTATTTCACGACCGTTCCCCACCAACTCCACTACACATCCTGGATCAGGAAGACAAACAGATTCAAGAACTTATTAATGCAAAAATAATTGGACCTACAGACAACAATGAATTTTGTTCTCCACTTTTGGTGCTCCGGAAACATAACACAGAAGAGTTTAGGGTAGTTCTCAATTTACAGAAATGTAACAGCTATACCAAATATTTATCACTCCCATTTCAATCTACAGATGTTCTAGGCTCTATAAAGGTAAAAACCTTCATAACAAGTATCGATCTTTCTAGTTACTTTCAAATCTTGTTGCATCCTAAGGGCCGAAAATATGACCTTCGAGCTCAATCATAACAGAAAGTCATATGAATTTTTTAGGTGCACAATGGGCCATCGTACCTCCAGCCAAAGTCTAAATATCGCAACAAGGATGATTTTAGAAGGACTGTCCCATAGGATTACAAGTTTTGTAGATGATATAATTAGCAGCGCTTACAGCTTTTCACAGCAGTTACGAGAGTTAGAATTACTATTCAAGAAGTTAGAACGTGCATCATCCAAGACAGACATAAGTTATCAAGAGCATAATGTGTTAGGACACCTCGTTAGTGGACAATCTATTAAAATATCTTCAAAGATAGCCAGGAAAATATGAAATTTCAAAAAGCCAATTACAAAGCGGATTCTCAAAAGTTTTGTCGGGTTATGTTCATATCTTAGAGCGCATATCAAAGATTTCACAATTAGAATCGAGCATTTCAAGCAATTAGTAACATCTAATTCTAAATTTAAATGGACAAAGCAGCATGGTGTTCTTTTCAAACATTTGAAAGAAGACATACTAAAAGTTCCTTCCCTCGCTCATTTCGACGATTCTCTAGAAATTCGTCTATATAGCGACAGTAGTCTGATGCAAATAGCAGAAATACTCACTTGATATGACCCAAAAACTGACACTGAGAAGATAGTTGCTTATTGTTCTCGAAGATTGACGAAAAGTGAACAGCAAGCTAGTATTTGCAAAAAGAATTGTACGCTTTCATATATTCTTTGCGGAAATTTCGCTATTTTTTGCTAAATAGAAAATTCAACCTTTACGTAGACGCAAAGTGCATAGCAACAATAAACACACAACCCGATAAAGTTGGGAAATATACTAGATACAAACTATTCTTAGCCGATTATCATTTCAATATACAGTATTTACCAGGATCCAAACATCCAGCAGATATAATTAGTAGGCTTGAACAAACACAAGATATGAAGAAGGAAGAAGAAAAGGAATAAAATAACGAATAAAAAGGCGAAGACTATCATGCATTTAGATCAAATAGTCGTCAAGTTGATACCTTAGAAGTAGAAAATAACAACCTTCTACCAAACACTGCAAGAGGACAGCATAAGGACGACAATTACAAGGACATCATCTCTGTTCTAGAGGGAAAGGAACAGAGCTCTACAGTTAGCTCGGCAAGATTTTTTGGTCTTAGAAACGATATATTATAGAGGAAACAAAATAATCCTGATTATGGTTTATTATATCTTTTATGCATACCCAAATCGTTTCCCAACTTGTGGTTCACAATCTTCCACCGCCAAGCAACCAATCCACATTTTGTTTACAAAATCCTATAAAACCGCCATAAAGAAAGTTTATGTACCACACCTCACAAAATACAAAATACGCACGTCTCAAGACTGTCAAAGACTAAAAGGGCTACCAGAAAAGAAACAGGACCAACTACTATATCACCCGGTGGGAGAGATAGCGACAACGTGGATGTATGATGAACTGGGGCCATTCCCAAGCAAAGAGGGACGAAATAAATACATATTAGTAGCCACAGAATTAGCTACACGTTATGTTATTGCAAAGACAGTGTACACTATAAGTACTGAAAATATACAGAAATTTTTAGAATATGACATCATTCTCAAATTCAGAGCATTTACAACACTATTGGGACCAACATCCAGTACATGGTGCGGTTCATTTGCAACATTTAGCACAGAAATACGATTTCATCTATAAATATTCGCCAGCATATAATCATGCTTCGATAGAATTAATAGAGCAAACCAACAAAATTATAAAAATTCTCAATTTTTGTACAAGAACACCATACAGATTGGGAGAAGTGGCTGCCACACGTTATTTTTTGCATTAATACTTACTTACAAGGTGGGACCAAATATTCAGCAAGCTTCTTATTTTTTGGATACGAACCTAGGATCCTGACAGAATGCACGCTAGAATCTAAACAACACATACAAGTTGACTGGGATAAATTAGCAACCATTTGGAATAAAGTGCAAAATAACCTGGAACAGGTATATAACAAACAAAAGAAGTTTTACGATAAATAAAACTTCTTATAATCCAGGGGACCTTGTTTTAGTATATTACAATATAAGGAAGATCGGTTTACCTGATCACTTTACCATTCATTACGAAGGGCCAGTAAGAATTTTGGAGAAATTTAATCCAAATTTATATCGTGTGGAATTACCTCCTAAATTCAAGAAATTGCGGTGGACTGCTTGAAGCCATTCTACGAGGACCAAACAGAGGGAATACAAAATTAAGAAGACAGAGGCACAAATACAAGAAGAATATAACAAAATTCCAAGTACTTATCGGGAACTGAAGATAGACTACTAGCAGAAGAAACGAAAAAAGACAAAACAACAGAAAAGAAGCACCAACACTCATAATATCGCACTTCTTTATTTCAATTATAAACTGCGTCTCATTCTGTTATTTAACTTCACTACCTCAGTATTTCCACTCATCTAGTAAAATGTGAACTCAACATTTTTCTCTTTTTTTAGTTTATATGCAGGGTCGAAATTCAATACTCTCCTGTTTCTAACATTGCTTCTTCAATACGAAGTACATGATTGCTTATTACGTCACTTTTCTTTCCTATACAGGATGTTATTAAAATCAGGTTCATGACAAACATTATCCAGAGTGACTAAAAATTCACGATCTCTATTTTCTTCTTTTCTAATGAAAATTTTCCAAATTATAAACCAACAATTATCCTTTTCTTAATTCCAATAATAATTTATTTGTAACTCATCTATTGTAAGCCTCCTTACAAAACAAAAACTTAACTAATTGACTAAACATATATTTACCATTAGAAAGAATTAACTCACCGGCGACTACTACTAACCTTGAGACTCAACCAATAGACTACAAATACCGGATGTGACATAAACATAGATACCAATTTTAAACACTAATGAACTGGTATATATTTATTAATCACAGTGATGACACCTCTACCCGTCTGAGGGAAATAATAGTGACTACTTTGATCCTGCTTAGATGGATCCTGCTTAGTGTTATTATCATTACATATATACTATGTATAAATATTACAACAAAGTATCGTAGTGATTTTATATTGTATTATAGTGTCTAGTGTGTTATAGTGTCTCCAAATATATCGGTGTTGCAGTGCAACTAACATTCATACATGGGAAATGTGTAGCTTTTTCAAAAATAATCTTGCAGATTATTTTTTTCCAGTGTGGGGGTTGTAAGAATCCCACATCACGACAAAAGCACATGTTAATACAACACGTGTTATTGATTACAAACAATGAAGCCGACGAGAAATCAACACGGAAGACGAAAGGAGACGGACCTCAAGAAGAGCCTGAAGAGGACAAATAAAAGAGGAACCACCGAGGAACCTGGCATCAGTCGACCAACTGATCAACTAACCAGCACGTGGTCCGAGGTCGAAGTGGACTAGGGGTGCACCTTTCCTTAACCCGAGGTCGCATTGGACTAGGGATCCTCACTACAACCAAGCCTTACGAAGCTGCCTTGGGCTGAGAGGGCTTTCCCTCAAGACTCACCAAAACCTTTCAGGTGCCTTGGAGACTGCTTTGAGAGAAGGGGCACCGTGGAAAACACCAATCTCCCTTCATTGGTCAATAAGACGAAAGAAACTATTTACTATTTGTAATCAAAGACATTTTGTAATGAGCGATTTTGTAATAAAATTGGTGAAGGGAAAAGACTCGCCCAGACCGTCATTTAGTCTCTACCTATAAAGTCATTGCGATATATACAGTATATTACTTTCTTTCGACATATTAATTACTAATATTCCGAAACTTCCGAATATGTCAGAATATTCTGTAACTTACTTTTGTAAAACAGATACTATGATCTCAACTTCCCAAAATTGTTTTACTCACAGTTCAGAAATTCTCCAAGGAAAGACATAGTTAAATGTTTCTTGCTGTTTTACTGCAACCGCGATTATAAGTAATGATAATGATACCGAGTCTTCTTTGAAACTGAGGGCAAAACCTTCAAATTGAAAGGAAGCAGGATCTGGAATTCTAGAACAACAGAATATAAGAGTGTGAACTTACCAACACAACTTTTAAATATTGTAAATATTTGCATGCCATACCTTTGTACTGCGTTTGTACCGGTTTGTACCGTAAAAATTTTCGTATTTACCGGTCTCAAATTCGAAAAAATCGGAAAATAAAGTGGTCCTGCTAAGTTCACGTGAACATAGGAGGACCAGAATACAAATTTCTACAAATCTGAAGATATTTTGTGCGAATCGTTTCTACTACGTTTGTACCGTAAAAATTTACGTTTTTACCTGTCTCAAATTCGAAAAAATTGAAAAATAAAGTAGTCCTGCTGAGTTCACGTGTACATAAAGGGGCCAGTGATAAATTTCTACCAATTTGATTTTTTTCTGCATGAATCGTTTATACTGCGTTTGGCCCAGATTGTACCGTAAGAATTTTCGTTTGTTCCGGTTTCAAATTCGGGAAAATCGGAAAATAATGTGGTCCTGCTAAGTTTACTTGAGGATAGCAGGACTACTGACTAGTTTCCTCAAATTTTAAAAATACAAATATTCCAATAATAATTATATAAGAAGCCAATGGATACAGAACACAAAACAAACTTTATTTATATTGTAAATATAAGACCTGTTTCCACATCGACTATGATACTTAAAGTGCAAACAATATCTATGAACTAAAGTGAAGGGCTTATACACAATAAATAAAAGAAAGAAATTCACATCTAATAATCGATATAAATAGCAAGATAATAAACACTTAGATAGATCCTTTATGAACTGTATGGAACGTCATCCTATACGCACTAAAAGTACATGTGCTACTGATTCTGTATAGCATGCATTTAGTTCTCTATTGCGACATACAGAAGTTAAAGGAAGAAGTTGACAGTGTAACTCCAGATACAAATTCGGTTTCTATTATAAAACTAATGTCAACTAAGCTTGCTTGCAGAAACGTGTATAAGTTTATTAACAACGATTGCTAAAGAATATTTTGATACGGAAATTTTACAAGGCGGCATTTGCCTTGTCAATTGTGAAAGTATTGTTATAAATACACTAAAACAAATGTTTTATTACTTTCCATTCTGGACAAAAACAATAACTTGCAGTTCTCTCACTTGTACGGTACAATAATTATCAGATCGCATGTTTTAGTGCCAATAAATACTCACAATTAAAAACCCTAGACCTACCAACAGGGGCTGCTTTGTGCCCACCTCAGTATATATATATATATATATATATATATATATATATATATATATATATATATATATATATATACAGGGTTTGTCCGGAAAGTAATAGTACTGAGTCGATTTTAAAAAGAAAATATTGAGCCAATCCTTACAATTCTTTAAAAACTTTCAAAATAGGCACCTTCTGCGTCGATGCAGCGCTGCCAGCGCGATTTCCAAGCATTGAAGGCGTCACGGAAGTCATTCTCCGGAACAGCCTTGAAAGCCGCGGTGCAAGCTGCTTGGATCCCCTCTGTCGTCTCAAAATGCTTGCCTTTCATCGGGCGTTTCAGGCGAGGAAACAAAAAGAAGTCCGAGGGACCACATCTGGGCTGTAGGGCGGCTGCGGAAGCGTTGGGATGCCGGCCTTGGTCAGGTAGCTGTTCACAAGAAAGGCGGTGTGAGCCGGGGCGCTGTCGTGGTGCAGCTTCCAGTCGGCTCCGATGTCTGGTCGGACCCGATTGACCCTTCGTTTGAGTCTCTTGAGCACTTCCACGTAAAACTTGGCGTTGACGGTTTGTCCAGGAGGAACAAATTCATGGTGGACGATGCCTTTGATGTCAAAAAAGACAATGAGCATCGTTTTCACTTTGGATTTCTCATTCTTCCCTATTTTGGGCGAGGAGACGCCGGCGTGTGCCACTCGGAAGATTGCCTCTTTGTCTCGGGATCATACTCAAGGATCCATGATTCGTCACCTGTGATTACGTTTTTCAAAAATTGGGGGTCACTTTCACACATGTTCAAATTTTCTTGGCACAATTCCACTCGCCGCAATTTCTGGTCGTCAGTGAGCACTTTTGGGACAATCTTCGCGCACAACTTGCGCATGTTCAAATCACAACTTCATGAACCACAGTTTTTGGTAAATTTAACATCTGGGCAATTAAACGAATACTTAGTCGACGGTCTGAGTTCAAAACTTCACGCACACGAGTCACATTGTCGGTGTTTGTCGAAGTCGAAGGTCTTCCAGCACGGTCTTCATCGGCAACCTCTTCCCGGCCCTCCGAAAAGGCCTTGTACCACCGAAACACACAACTTCTTGCTAAAGCATCATCTGGGTAAGCCTGCTTGATCATATCAAACGTCTCTGTCGCAGATATACCGAGTTTAATACAGAATTTAATCGCGTACCTCTGCTCTAACGAACGCTGCATTTTCGGCTTGCACCACTCACAGAAACACGTCGCGCGAAAAAGCCTGTCCTGACTCTCCGTGTGCTCGGAGACAACTGACCAGCCGCTCGTTCGTTAGCTAGGAATGCCTTCTACCGGATCCAGTCGGTGCGCGCACGCTCCGAAGTACAGTCATGGCGGAATAAAATTAGTCCTATTACTCCCCGGACAAACCCTGTATATATATCATAGTTAGAGTGCCTCTTACAATTTGCTATTTAAGTTGATGGGCACAAAGTTGGTAGGAGAGGTGACTGATATTTAGTAGTGTTATTCCTAGATGGCAGTAGAATAAATAGCAGTATCTTGCCTTTACTTAATTTGGCGGTTAGTCTTATCCCGTGTACTGTTAATTTTGAGAGTTTCAGGTTAGTATATCTCATAAATTTACTATTTTAAGTTGGTGGGCACGAAGTAAAGCCTCCTCTCCTTTGATAGGAGATGTGACTGACCGTGTACTGCTCACGTTAATCCCTGTAGATTTTTGAGACAGTTTCTAATTCGTTTCTTTTGCAAGATATATTTAATCTTAACAGGTGGACACAAAATACCCTCCTCTTGGTAGTCCACGTTACCAAAATACCTAGGCTGTGCGAAGTTAAATCAATTAAGTATACACAGAGTAGAACAATGTCTAAGTAATCCGAACATAGGACATTATTTATTTATTAAAATACTACAGTACCAATTAAGAGCGGCCGAGCTCAAACCTCTGATTTACGGTTATTTGTGATTTCACGTTTATAACAAAGACAAATATTTTTAAAAGAGTGTACTTTAAATAAATTACTTAAAGAAATATTTTTCACAAAGTTTATCCTTTTAAATTATTGTTCAAGGCCTTTGCCTTTAATAAGCCTTCTCCGAAATAAATGCAAATGACTGTGCTGCCATCTTTGGAGCTCTTTTAAACTACGTTTATATGTTTGTGGCCAATCCTTTCGACAATGAGATCTCGGAAACTACAGGCTCTACAAAGATGACGCTTTCATTGATCGATTGCAAATTTCATGTAGATTGTCCAGCTCTAATTGAATATTTAAAAAACATGGGCACTATTTCCTTATTAGATTTGTACGGGTACATTGGAAGTGTTGAAATTAAAAAAACTAAAGCATCACATCCTAAGCATTATACATTCCAACACTACACTGTTGTATATAGGGGTTGTATATGTCTCAGGCGTGTTTCATGGCCAAATAATAATGAAAAAGGAAGGCTAACCATTTCTCCAGTCTAAGATGAACATTTTTTGGGGGGAGTGTTTTGCTCAATGAACACCATATATAACTGACATTATAATTAATTGTGTATGCAATGTATTTACTTATTACATACTGCATGCAAGAGGAAAAAAACACTGGTCATACATGAATTAGAAACTCCAACGGAAGCAGGCTCAAATCTTGCAAACGGTGCGATATTGAGAAAAAATAATCAAAAAAAGTCTCCCGTTTATGATACCCCTTGGCTTTTTTTAATCAATACGTCTTTCACTTGTGTCTGTAAAGTGAAATGTACAGATGTTGTGAGGAATGAGAAGGAGATTTTTTCTCATATGCGAATCATGCGCTGTGTAGAGAGCGCGGGTTCAGCTAGTGTGTTATAATTACAAACTTCATAGTGGTTGCGAGTGCGAGGGCTTACAGGGTATGAAAACGGTTTCATTTGAAACAAGTGTTCGTGCTCAATTATTCATTTATTGTTGCGCATACTTGACCAATCTATATTGTCCTACTTAAACAAGAACTTCCAAATATGTTTCATTTGAAAGACAAAAAATGTTGATTATTACAACAATTTTAAGCATGGTTATCGAAATTTTAGGATATATCTTATCTCTAATCCTAAATTCATGAAAATGCTTTTTGCAATTTTTCAGGACTTTAGGATTCAATATGTGTATGAAGTTCTTTTAAGCATCAGTCTTTTGTCTGTTTCCTGAAAAATCATTTCACTATTGTATTCACTAATGTTCAATAATTTTCGTTTTCTGAAATTGCTTTTAATATGGAATTTTATGCATTCACTGTATTGGCATATTGGACAAATGAAAAGTATTAGACAGTAAAAGTACGAGTAATTGATTCATCTTCTAAAATTCCAGCAAGTCTGCATTACGAATAATTCCAAAACTTTTTAGTTTTACTGAAGAAAAGAGTGAAATATCTTCCAATCTCTATTTCTGAACAATTTGTATATTTTATTTGCGGATGAATGTTAACAGATTTTGTGTATATGGTAATATCAATTCAGCGTTTCAATAGAATTAATAGTGTATATGCGGTGTTCAATTGGAAGTTGTAAGTGGTAGATATTCGCATTTTAAAAATACCCCTGGCAATTCTCTTAGATTTAAGGTTTATTTTATATATACTTTTAAAACACACACACACAAATGAAGTGAGATGAAATTTTTTGGGTGCACACATTCCTTTTATTCAAGTTTACAACTAACATTTGAGTTTAATGTGAATTCAAAAATATTTTCAATCAGAAATTAAATAGTTTTTCTTTACATTTAAAATTAGGAGAGCTAAGAAGTAGAATTTTTATTTTAGAGTATGATTAGACATTTTATAAACGGTAAACATGACATAAATGCTTACGTTAAAATACCTGTGAAACAAATAACTAATGTTTCTGCTGTAACAAAGATTATACAATATGTTTGCGTGAATTATGTTTTATGTATATTCTATTACGTTTTGTATGAATTTGGATTTTGAAGTAGTTTCTGAAGGTATGATAATTTTTTTTCTAAATTTTGCTGAACTCCGTTCTCTTTTTTATTCTTAATAGTAAATAGTTTACAAAACAGTTCACGTAACTGAAAATTTCTAGATGTATATTTATATTTTTTATTTGTTATATATGTATTTCGGTGTATTTTATGGTTATCTATTGTCTTCACTTTAAGTAAGACATACCATTTAACCATTTTAAATAGTCAATGTAAAATAGGTCTTATTTTTACAACGTACTCGCAAATAAAATTTGATTCGTGTTCTGTGACCGTTAAACTTTTGTATAATTATTATTAAAATTCACATATTCTCTAAAAGAAAGGAACTAGTCAATAGTCCTATGTTCATGTGAACTTAGCAGGATCACTTTATTTGTGGATTTTTTCCAATTTGAGACCGGTACAAACGAAAATGATTACGATATAATCAAGTACAAACGTTTCGTACAGAAAAATGTTCAGATTTGTAGAAATTTGTATTGTGGTCCTGCTATGTTCATGTGAACTTAGCAGGACCACATTATTTTTTGATTTCTTCGAATTTGAGGCCGGTACAAACAAAATTTTTTACGGTACAAACGCAGTACAAACGATCCGTACACAAAATCTACAATTTCTAGAAATTTGTATTGTGATCCTGCTATCTTCCACAGACTGGGAATGTGTCGCTAGTAAAGGAAAGATTAAAAAATTTGGTAATGGGGAGGGGACGAAAGGTAATATTTTCTTGATCAATGTTATGCTTATCTCATCTGCATCTATAGCAGTGGATTTTATCATCTTAATCGCTTTCATTACATCCTGTGAGGAAACATAAGTGAAAGAGAAAAAAAATTCTTCAAAACTACGGATTTGTCTAGTATTATCGGATCTTCCATTTATCTGTGATTTAGAAGTATATTCTAGAAAAATAATTAAGGTAATCGGCAGAGAAAGGAGCAACTACATCAGGCTGGCCTCTTTTACTGCTACGAATGCCAAGTGCCTTCAAATTTCTCCAAAGACTGGAGGGATTCTAATTTCGATCAAAGTGTAGGAAAATTTTAATTTCTCATTACCTACGGCTTGATTACATCTATTTCTGAGGATCCTATATTCCTCAAATTTGTCATTTGAGTTGGATAGATTTAATTTACGTGCTTTCTTAAATTTACTATACGCTCTGTTGCAGCAAGCCATGAAACTTCCAATTTCATCTGTAATCCAGGGCGAAGGAGAACGAAAAGCACGTCGTTTTTCTATCAAGGGTGCATGAATGTTTTGAAGATATAAAATTAACTCATTTAAATAAGATAGTTGGTCATCCACGGAAGGAAGAGAATTTACTAGATGCCAAGGCAATAACGCAGTATCACGCAAGAGTGCTTCATTACAAATATTGGCTTAATCTCTGCATAAAACAACTTTACGCTTGAATCTGGGAGTCTTTAATAGAATAGCAAAGTTAAGATCATGATGAGAAATGTCAGGTACTGAAAATTGACCGGAATGAAGAATTCTATCAACTATCAAGAATTTCCCCGAAATTAAAGAACTTTTCATGAATTTCTCTGACAGATTACCTAACATTTCCTAATTTTCTAGGTTTATTGGAACTCTGTTACAATTCTGCACACAAAAAGGCACTAGGTTTTTGAGTAATTACGTGAAGAAAAGGCAAGTACATCCAGAACAAGAAGGTGAATTTCTATTGTGAAATCTATGAAGCTATAATTCCATTTATACATTCCACACTGGTGCTTAAATTATCACAAAGGAAAGGAGATATACATTCAACAAAATATACACATACCGGTAAAATTGTCGTTCAAGAGACTAAAAATGTGCACCTCCAAATTATCAGTGAATTTTAACAATGATAATAATGGTAAGTATTTCTGGTCTTCACAACGGATGACAAATTTACAGAACTTGTATTATAATCTGAACTACCATACGTACTTAAGACAAACCGCGATTTTTGTAACTCTACACCATTTCCTTTCTCGTAGCATCCGGGATCAGAACTGTTGCTTTAGTTGGCTATAGCAAAATGGGAAACGTCAATTGAAACAAAGAACGCGTACTGTCACCACATGGAACTGGAATTTTGTCTTCCATCAGAAAAATTGAGAATGAAAGTATTTCATTTGTAACATAGTTGTCGATTTATGTGAAAAATGATGCTGCTGCCTCCATCAAATTGCACTTGTCATTTCCAATTGCCATTATCTCCATAAGCGACAAAAAATTACACTTTTAGCAGAAGACACGAGATTCTGAACATTTTGAAGAACGTAAACGTAGCTACTTTGTACTGACACTTGTGTGAGTTTAAATTTTTTGCCTTTCTAAAAGCGACATGATTAAATTGATCACAGTGTATATAGTGAAAACACACGTGAGGATTAAGCATACGTATTTAACGGTTTCAACACACTAAATCCTTAATAACTTACATATCATATGCTTACGACATATCGCTTGTAGCGCCAGTTACAACTTTGGAGTGGATACAATATATCGATAATGATACCAGCACAATCGAAAGTGTTGATTTCACTTTTGATCAGGGTGGAAGAAAATCATGATTTTTTTAAAAATCATTTTTGTTGATTTTTTTTATTTAAATCGATTTTTTTGATTTAAATCAAATCTTTCTCCTCGTAAATACAAGTCGCGAACTGAAGAAAAAACATTAGCAATTAGTATTAAATGCTAATTATGACATTTAAGTGAAAGTATTGGGGTTGAATTTTGAATTAATCCCCAGTCGTTAACCTATTTCAATCCCAAACAATGTTTCTTCAGCATTAAGGAAAAGTACAGCAACATTTATCAACATGACACTTATCTTTTCACGAAAGTTACTGATATTTCGCAGGGGCATATTATAAAAAATTGGAACTAGCTAGCGGCACGAAATACATATAAAGTACATAAATTTCGCCTACAATTAAGTAACTAACTCTATGGCCTATGGAACCCGGAGCTGCAATGTCACGTTTACAAAAGCTCTCCGTTGACTTCTATCCTTAGCCAACTGGATCCAATTTCTACTTTGTATTCCTATTTCTGCGAGATCCATCTTAATATGGCTTCCCATCTGCGCCTAAGTCTTCCTAATTATCTTTTTCCGATTGGTTTTCCAGTTAAGACTTTGAAAGCATTCCTACTTCCTTCTATCCTGGCTACATGACCTGCCCACCTAAGCCTCCTAAACTTGACGACCCAAACAATGTTGGGTAAACCGTATAAATTATGTAGTTCATCGTTATGAAGTTTCCGCCAATCCCCATTCCCGTTCCTCTTGGGTCCGAATATTCGTCTCCGGATCTTGTTCTAAAACACTTTCAGTCTGTTCTTCCCTCAGAGTAAGCGACCATATTTCGCAACCATACAGAGCAACAGACATGATTATCATTTTATATATTTTAAGCTTCAAATTTCTCGACAAAATTCGCGACGACAAAAGATTTTGAACTGATTAATGCCTCCTTTTAGTCGACATTTAATTTCTTCGTGAATAGGATTTTCGTCTGTTAATATTGATCCTAGATATTTGAAAGTATCCACTTTATCAAAAGTATTATTCGATATTTTAACGCATCCAAAATTTGCCGTATTATGATCCCGAGGAACTTCTATGTATTTAGTACATAAATTTCGCTTAGTTTTAATTTTTTATTATTTTTAGGAGAGGGGATTGGACCCCTTTAAATGCGCTCCTATTATCTGAAAACAAACAAATAGACGTGGACACAAGAGAATATTCGCTTTAAATGTCCATGGCGATTTCCCCGTTGGAATAGCTAACGATTTAATCCACCCTGCTTTTGATTACTAGCATAATCATGTGATTCAAACTTGGCATTATTCTAGCAATCTTTGTCACTATCTGGTTCCGCAAGAGGGTGGAATCAATATTTGAGAACTATCCGTAATAGTTGGCATCTCTACAATAAAGGAATAATTTTCAGCTCATGTACTCATTAAGGAGTGTTTCCGTGTATCTGTATTTTCGCATTTTATTGTAATAAAATTCTTGATATAACTTCAAGTGACTTGAACTTTTTTTTTTTTTTTTGCCAATATTTACGCTGTGATAACATGCTGACGGTTGTATTTTAAGATTTTCGTTCATACTAATGCATTATATAATAGTTCGAAGGAACTAACCAGGGTCACAATAGTTTATAAATGTACATTTAAAAAGTACACGTCACAAATTCAAACTCTTCCGCTATCATATACCTGTTCCTCGGTTTTCTGTTATTTTGTTTCCTAGTACTATCAATGATTATACCATTTATAGATTCTAAGTACTATTTTTGTTCATCTAAAATTTACAAACGATTAACTTCCTTGATTTTTCACTTATTTTCATATCTTAAGTAAATTAATTGACACATTTCGATGTGTTTCAGACTTACTAACAAACGTTCTGCGAAAGGAAAGTTTGAAATCAACGATAATCACACCTACACATAACTGCAAATACTTTTTCTTGTCTTACGTTTTAAACGAAACTATTTTTCACATTAGACAGGACAAAATGACTCTACATATAAATCAGATTAAACATGATCTTAAAACGGCATATCATTTGCGAAATTTTGCATACAAAATCGTGTGAATCACTGGTTCTAACCTAGTTTATAGAAAAAAATACATATAATTATGTGGACATGGCTCTTAAGAAAAAAATTTACCTAGAAATTATATTTAATACCTCCATCTATACACCTAACTATATTTTACAAAGAAAATATACACATATTTATAATTTCCACTTACAGCTTTAAAATACTTAATGCTCATATAGATTTTTTGAATTCAAAGAAAGGTTAAATTAGTTGAAACTCAAAAACTTCGATGTATATTTTTTTAAATATATTTTTTATTTCTGGACTTCTATACTCCAGTTTATTTTGTACCATTCGCAATTACTTTATGAAACTATATTAAACCATGGGTAACCTACTAAGTAAATTCTGATGCTATACCTCCTGACTTGCATCCATCATTGCATAAGATATGCGCTTGCAACATCTTTTTTTCAGTGAATGAAATCTTACACTCAGAACAAACATATTGTTTGAAGTGATGCAAGATATGTGAACTTAATATGTTTTTGGAGATGAATGATCTTCCACAAGTATCACAACAATATGGTTTTACTTTTGCATGAGTTAGTAAATGCATTTTCAAAGACTGGTGACGATGAAACATTTTTCCACACTCTTCGCAACAAAATGATTTTAAATTTAAGTGAAGGAGAACATGGTTTTTTAAGTTACTTTTGAGGCTAAATGTTTTGTTACATTCTGCACAAGAAAACTGTTCTACATTTCTGTGATTCGGTAAATTTCTTTTATTTCCAAGACTGGCCTCACTCTCTTTATAGTCTAAATGATCTCTTTTGTCGATAAAGCCACATTTATGTGCGTTCAATTGATATTTGTTACTAAACGACCCGCCGCAGTCACTGCACGAATATGGTTTCAGATGTGACGCTATGTGAGACATTAAAGAATATTTCCGTTTAAACGAACTTCCGCATTCATTACACCAATAATCTATTACATCCGAGTGGTTTACTAAATGCCTTTCAAACGAACTTTTGGCACTATAAGATCTTCCACACTGATCACAGAAATAAGGTTTCACAACAGCATGCGTTCCTAAGTGTCTTATCAGATCACGTTTGTCACTAAAAGATTTATTACAGTCGTTACAAGTATATCGTTTAACACCATCTGCTGCATGTTTCGATAGGATTTGTTGGTGTTGAAATGAACCTTTCTTACAAGAATACGGCCTTTCGCCAGTATGGATTAATAAATGTTTTCTCAAAGCACGTTTCGCTCGAAACGACAAATCACACTCCTCACATGAGTAGGGTTTCTCACTTTCATGGCTTCGAATATGTCTTTCTAAAAAACGCTTCTCATCAAATGAGCTACCACATTCCGCACAAGAGTATGGTAGAACAACATTATGTTTTAATAATAAATGGTTTTTCAAGTACCTTTTGTCAGAAAAACACACATCACAATTTTTACATGAATATGGTTTTATACCCCTGTGTAAAAGCAACATGTGCCGTCTCAAATAACGTAATTGAGAAAAGTAATTATCACATTCGTCGCAAGAATATTGCTTTATATCATTATGAGTGTACAAATGTCTTAATAGATTTCCGCGATTGCTGAACGTTGTGCCGCATATATTACAAGCTGTTTTACCTCGTTTCTCTTTTGTGTGAGAGAATACTCTTTTACCTGGTTGATTTGGAGCGGATGACTCACATATGTTATCTGAACACTGCTCCAATCTGTTACGGTTTGACGAAATTCTTGATGTCTTGAACTTGGAACTGAACAATGTGTTTCTATTTTCAGAAGACGGTTTCGCACACTTATTGCTGTAAGAATGCTTTTCTACGCAATCTACCTCAGTGAATGATTTGTCACACTTGTAAACACACATGTCAATATATTCATGTGTAAACAAGGGTTTGTTTAAAACAAGATCCGAAACTAATAAATCGATCGAATGTTCCATATTAGAAGCTTCTCCAAGTGTATTCCTAGGAGCATCATGAACGTATTCAACTTGATACCTAAGGAAGAAGGAAAACGATAACTAACATGTGTGAAAAACGAAAATATACTACTCAAGTCGTATTTTTAACGCTGAATAATATCTTAATATAAACTACCAGATATTCCCCAGAATAAAAGAAAATTACATGGAACGTAATAAAATATTCAAAACTAACTACTTTTCTCGTCATATATAAAAATATTACTACATACATAATAATATATCTTTAATATCAAATACAAACTGGCATGGTACATACGATAAATTTCCACATCCGTGTTTATTACATAATACTGTTTGATTTTTATAAATTAATTTTTGAAAGATCATTCAATAGTGGACACCTTTCGAAGGAATTGGAAACAAGTTACAGAACTTCTTCAGATCATGTGCACAGTTTGCGAAGTTTCCTGCCAAACGAATTTGTTATATGTGAACTTCCTGACATGAGTACAGAAGTGTAGGAGATGTAGTGGAATGGAGTAGCCATACTGTCTGAATATCTCATACACCTCTCCCAAAAGATAGTTCACCTGACACTATTAGAAAATCTTCTAATTCATCTTCAATTGACAAGTACAAACCAATGCATTTTGACATTATCGACAATATATCCCAAATCTATTCTAAGGGTAGAAGAATACTGAGTACACCATGATAACGTTCTTCTATTTATTAAAACAGGTAGGAGAGAAAGCTCTGTTTTGGACCTGATGAGCTGTACGCTTACTGATCAACTGGAGGAGTGGTGGCATCAGACGAAACTGCAAAAAATGCTAAAAAAGGAAAAACATACTATCTCTTAATTATTCTCATGTTACTATTATGACTCATATTTATCATGAGGCATTCTTTATGCAGTTTCATTTTCCGTAGTAAGGACACCTACTGCTGTATCGCAGTGTTGGGAATGCAAATATATAAACTAATATTCGTAACGCAAATATTTCTTATATTTCTAGATTTATGACTGACTACTTAATGTTTGTCTTCCAGTATGTAAAAAAAATTTCATACACTTCATCAACTAAGAATAGTAAACAACATGAAAACAATTATCTTAGATAACGCAAGTTGCATATGATTATAGATAATACCCGTCGTTTTACTAAAGGATATTCAAATTCATTTCGTGTTATTGCCCATGCATGCATCAGCAAATGTTGTTTGGGTCAATTTTCCACTAAAACTATTATTTTTTTCACCTTTACTACTCTTAGGGCCTGGATACAATTCTGGCACAAAATAATTGCACGAATAGTCTTTAACTCTTTTGATTAAAAATCTGTACAAATCTTGATAATTTCTCTTACGCTTAGTACTAAGCGTTGCATATCACTTGCACAATTTTTGGCAACGGTACTAGGAAAGAGGAATTATATTTTCGTTACAGAAATGGCTTGGGCTACAAAACTCGAATGATTCCTCCTTCAGCTCCATCATACTTACACATGCGTGAAGAACTAATAATCATCTTCAATAGCTAGTGACGAAGTATGATCGAATCCTAGGAAATTTTACTTCATTCGTATATGACAAAAAAAAAAAAAAAAATCAACGAATAATTACTGTTTTGTGAGTCTAGTATTTACCGAGAAATATTCAAGTTCTATGAAAAAATCAATTTATACCTGTAAGAGTTTAGCATTCTCCGAGAAAAATTAGCTTAAACACACATCGTCATTTGAAATATCGACTTGCCAGTTACAAAATATGATGAATTATGGTATTCATTTATTTTTCATAGCATTTTACATAAATCTGTAATACTTAGACAAATGCTTATACAAATTTGGCTGACTTCTTATATTATATCATTTAGTAAGAAATACCAGTAACATATTGATGTAACAATTCATCTCCTAACTGCAGACCAAATATATTTTAGTGCGTTAGCAATGAAAGCTACAAGATACCAGAATAATTTAAATAAATAGTTTTTATGCATATGTGTAGATGTATTATAAAAAAAGTTCAACCAATAAAAATGGATACGCCAGTAGCAGTATTCGAATAAGTACGAGGGTCACTACGAAAGTTTTAAATTACACATTGTTGTGGCACAGTATTTGAATTTCAACAATTAATTTGGTAGTGGTATCCAGAGCGAAGAAGCGAAATAAGCTTATCGACGTGGCCGTATCGCCTTCACTTGTTTGTTGATGTCAGCAATGTTCGGCTGTCTAGAATGGAACTCGGAAGGGAACATTTTCGGACAATGATCCTTTACGATTTCAAAAGTGGTTTGAACGAGACACAAAGCCTTGACCATTTGCAGGGGGCATTTGGGGACCTTGCTCCTTCCCGTGCTACAATTTTTCGGTGGTTTGGTGAATTCAGAAGAGGCCGGACATCGCTTAAAGATGAAGAGAGAGCTGGATGTCCGGCAACAGCTGTGTCAGATGTAAACATTGCCGCTGTGGAACAAATGATTCGAGAAAATTCTCGAACAACTTTCAAGGACATTGAATCTACAGTGAACATTGGATCGCCACCAGTAACAAAAATTCTTCATGATTATCTTCGGCTCAGGAAGTTTTCATCTCGTTGGGTGCTTCACATTTTGCTGAACAGCAGAAGCGCATGCGTGTGGAATGGTGTGAAGAAATGCTTGCAAGATTTGATGGAGGGAATACTCGACGCGTCTCTGATATTGTTACTGGTGATGAGACTTGGATCTATCAATTTGACTCTGAAAATAAACGCCAGTCAACAGTTTGGATCTTTCCAGACGAAAATCCACACACAAAAGTGAAGCGACCGCGAAGTGTGGGGAAGAAGATGGTCGCAACTTTCTTCTCCAAATCTGGCCATGTTGCAACTGTTCCACTTGAAGAACAAAGGACTGTTACTGCTCAGTGGTACACCACTATTTGCCTAACAAAAGTGTTCCAGAAGCTTCGGGAACAGCGTCCAAGAACTGGATTGCGTGGGATCCTGCTTCATCATGACAACGCGTCCGCACACACGGCCTACATCACAATTCAGTTTTTAGAATCTACCGAGGTCAAACTTATGACTCATCCGCCGTATAGCCCTGATCTGGCCCCGTGTGATTTTTTTTTCTGTTCCCCAGGATCGCATGCATGAGAAGAGATTTTGCAGCCCTGAAGAAGCTGTAGTGGCTTACGAGAATGAACTTTCAACACTTGAAGAAAAAGACTGACAACACTGCTTCCAAACGTGGTTTTCGAGGATGCAAAAGTGTGTACAGTGTAATGGTGAATACTTTGAGAAAATGTAAGTGTTAAATTGATTTTAAGTATGTAAGTTATTTCACATCTCAAAACTTTCGTAGTGACCCTCGTAGTAGCACTTCTGCTCAATGCAGTCACTATTTCCTTTAATTTTTTAAAAATACCTCCCATGTAAATTGTAGCTTCTTGATTTCGTTTTTGTCTTAATATCTGTTTTCTGTGAAACGGAAGTAAAGTTTCTGCAATGTCTTCATATAAAGCGAGGAAAATGGGTTACCTTGGCACGAAACGTATTGGCTACTCTAGATGATTTAGTTTTAGACCGTGAAAACTATTTCATAATTTTAACGTTACTCTGTACCTTCTACGATAATATGATCATTTTCAAAACATACTTTAAAAATTCTGATTTCCTTACCCCAGAAAAAAAATACTCAATACATTTATGTATATACACAGAGAAGAAAGAATCTTAAAATTGTCTTTGTATACTGTTAGATCATCGGAACAAGACATAATGATATTCATTTTGAAAGTTGATAATAAATAATGATAAATGAATGAATGAATAATGATAAATGAATGAGGAAGGCAATTAGCGACGAAGGAAATACGTTACGACTGTTATGTATTTACATGGGTGATTCTGTAGGAAACTTTAAAATAAAATACTAAACTCGAAGACAATTACAGAAGTTTACAAAGGAAGTAGATGAAGGTAAGTACATAAAACCTGGCAGTGATGTAAAATTACTGGATCAATTTCTGAGTGTAACAGTGAAAAATGTGGTAGAAAGGAAAGTTCGTAACACATTGGAACAAATAAGTGTATAGCAAGTTTAAATTAAAAAGAAAAAAGAAAATCAAGAACGTGCAGGAAACAGAAAACATTAAAAGTACGGACGAACAAAAAGTAGTTAAAAAGAAAATGGAAAAATTAAAAGTATATCCTAAAACTACTAAACAAAAAAGAATAGAAATAACCATGCAGAGGACAATTAGCAACGTAGAAAGAACAAGAAAAAGCCAATAGCGAGAAATGATAAAAAAAATACATCTTTAGTAATGAAAGAGTTACATCATCTAACAGAGAGAAAAATAAAGGTCAGTTTAGGGAAAGGGTAAAGATGTAAGAAGAATAAAATGACGAAATACTATACAAAAAATGAAAGAAAGAAAACAGAGATAAAAGAAAAGCAATATACAGTACAATTGAGAGAAACAAAAATCATAAAAAAAAGAGCTTAGCATAACGAAGAAGAAGGAAATCAATATTGCAGAAACTAGACAGAGGTAGGCATTAGATAATAGAGTATAGAAATACTACAAGAGGATGTACGATGAGTTGAGGATATAGAAAGAAAGAATAAGAGTAACAACATTAATGATAAATTGGAACAATGGATTAAGTATACGCAAAGATGGGAAAGCATTCTGACTACAAGAACTGCAAATGACGGAAGAAAGAAAAGCTAGAAGAGAGAATAATGATATAATACGATAAACTGTAATTCTCCGAAACTACAAGACACTAGAGCTTACATAAGAATTAAACTCCTACTTCTCCATTCTTAATCTCAATAATATCTCGGACTAATTACTCACAGTGTCTTGAGACAGTGTGACTGAAAAGTGATGAAAAGAATGCAAATCCAATTATTAAATGCTTAAGATATCATATTTTAATACAGCTAATTAACCTTCACTTAGTTGTTGGAAATGTGCTTGGGTGAGAGATATAGAATACAAAACAATCTGAAAAGACAATACTAAAACATACTCAAATTTTAGTTTCTAACCGCAGTGTTCAGAGCAAATTTTATACCTGGTATAAATCTAAGGAAACGAACAATTCTTTGCTACTTCTAGCTATTAAATGAAGTGAATGATGCCATGTTCAATTCTGAAACTCCTCTCATATAATTTGTTTGAATATGTTTCGCATGCTCTCTAGATTTCCTTGTCTTAGCACGAACACATTTCGTAATATAAGTTTACGACTTATCTCGATAATATAAACTTCATTTTTAGATGCAATTGACTTTAATCCACTCAATTCGGTGTCACTTTTTGTGTTCAAGTCGTTTAAAATATTTACTTCCATTAACAAGGTGCAAACTGTTTTAAGTAGGGATGTACCTGTTACACATACTGAAGAATCTGTGATTATGTTTACAAGTTTTCGTGTGTGTTCGGTTACTTGTCGGTTATTACAACTCGATCTCGTTCGTGCAGAGATTCAGTAAGTAAGTTGAAAGGAAGAGACGCCGTTTTTTTAAAAAGAGAATAGTTCCACTGAACAGTTTGTCTTCTATGGTACTGAAGTTCTTTGAAGGTGGTGGAACAAGTGTGGACTTAGAACAGAATAGAAGAGGATGCATCAGGAAGTAAAAGTGTATAAGGAAATACAGTATAAATCTGTATTTATACTGTCTCTGTAAGAAATAAGTCACAAGTGAGAGAACGTTTTATACAAGAAGATAGAAGACTAAGATATATCTATGTAGATAAAATTTAGTATGAACATTTTTTTTCCTTTTACCATAACTAGAACATAAATGTTGGTATCGTGTTACGTGTGGTATAACACCGCGGATACCCTGTTAATATTACCTGTTAATATTAAACATTGAACAGCCGTAAGTGAACACATGCTGTAGTGACATATTGAAAATATATTCTGGTTATGGGCCCAGTAAAATTATCGTGGACGGCTTTACTGGCGTGTTAAGTTTGTTCTGCAGATATACAGTGTTGAATTTACATACGAAGTGCAAGTTTATACTCAGTACTCAAGGTAAAAGTCGATGCACTGTAGTAGTTTTTTTTCTTGAGTGGTGGTAAAACGGTACTGTACAGAAATATGCTTTCTAGATAAGACAATTACTGTATTTAGAAATTAGTATTGTTTAGTAGTAGGCGCGAAAATGGATTTGTTGAAGAATATAAAACCATTAACAGGTGAGAAAGATTGGCCCGTATGGTAACGGAAGATCAGGGATTTGTTAGAATATCATGAAGGAACTCTTTAAAGTAATTGATTGCATATTACGGGACCCAGAAGCATTAGAAAAGGGTGCTTCGGAAGCTCAAAAGAAAAAATACAGGAAAAATTCCAGAATAAGAATCTGTTTTCAGTTTTAGCAGCTCAGGATAGAAATTTAATAGTAAGTTTATGTCCTCAGCTATGGAATGTTGCTTAACAGTAGACAATGAAGTGATTGTACAAGGAAAAAGGAATGTACAAGGCAATTATTCAAAGCTCAGTTTAACCTGTGGTCTTAGAAGACAATGCAGAAATAAATGTTGTATTTGTCGGACTGCTTTTTACAGTTATACCATTCACGGTGGTCAGGACAAACAGTATATTAAAGAGTTAATGAGAAGAGAACTGAATATTTGCGTAAAATATAACAGCATGTTGTATGAATCATGTGTATATGGGAAAGCACATAGCTTACTCTTTAGCAATCGAAAACCGTCATCAACAGTCGGAGATGTACTGTCGGCAGACGTAGGTAGGATTTTTCACGAATCGTTTCAAAAGTACAGATATTTTGTAATGTTTCGTGATGATTATGCGAAATATCGGTTTGGTGTATTTGTACATCAGAAATCTGAGGTAAATGAGGCATTGCGACAAGTATTAGCAAGTGCTAAAGCTGAAGGTCATGCCATTAAGGAATCTCTTAGAGATAATTGAGGAGAATTTGATAAAGCTGAAGTACATACAATACTGAAAGAGAACGGCATTTATCAAAGATTCACAGCTCCCTACACACCAGAGCAAAATTGTGGTAGCGAACGAGAAATGAGGACCATAGTAGAAATGGCAAGAACGTTTCTCTGTTCCAATCCAGAAGTACAATTTCCATCAGAAATGCGGGAAGTGCTCTGTGCATATTCCAGTACAAAGAAGAAGGAAAATGGACAAGAAGGCAAAACAAGGATACCTTATTGGATATAATGGAGATGAAGCATATCGTATTTGGATCAAAGATGAAAAGATAGTAGTAATATCTAGAGATGTTATCTTCAAAAGAGAATACAAATGAAGAAACTTCAAGAGAAGAAGTCCATCTTCGAAGAAGAGAAACTCAGATTGAAGATACTATAGAAGAAAAATCAGTATCTTCGTTTCAGGACAAAGAAATTCGAACTGAAGATGAGATCGATTCGCACTTACGTCCCACGTCCGGTAATGAAAAAGAAATCGTTACTCAAGAAACAGTACTTAGAGATCGTTCAGTTACGAAGGCCGGCAAAATATGATGATTTTGTGATGTCACTGAAAGAGATTTTCAGTGAAATAAACTATCCCACTTTCTATGATGAAGCCGTTC
This sequence comes from Thermobia domestica, assembly GCF_964235325.1. Taxonomy (NCBI): domain Eukaryota; kingdom Metazoa; phylum Arthropoda; class Insecta; order Zygentoma; family Lepismatidae; genus Thermobia; species Thermobia domestica. The sequence continues at coordinate 208,083,595 of NC_137461.1, forward strand.
GAAGTAAAGAGAGTTTTGAATGGAAGAAAGCGATGGATAATGAGATGGAATCATTACAGGAGAATGAGACATGGGAATTACGTAACTTACCAGAAGGAAAGAAAACAATTCCTTGTAAATGGGTTTATAAAGTGAAGTCGCAACCAGATGGTAGAATTGTAAAATACATACCCAGATTAGTTGCGAAAGGATTTAGTCAAAAGCAGAACGTTGATTATAAACAGACGTTCAGTCCAGTAGCAAAACTTGGAACCATAAGAGCAATTTTAAGTGTAGTAGCCAATGAAGGTTTGCATTTATTACAATTTGACGTATCAACAGCCTTTTTATATGGAAAACTGGAGGAAAAGTTATATATGAAACAGCCAGAAGGGTATGAAGATGGATCAGAGAAAGTATGTAGGTTAAGAAGAAGCTTATACGGATTGAAACAAGCACCTCGTTGTTGGAATAAACGCTTTGGTGATTTTTTGCTCAATCAAGACTTCAAGAGGAGTGAAGCAGATCCATGCCTTTTTATTAGGGAAAGAAAGGAAGATAAAATACTTATTGCTTTGTATGTTGATGACGGATTAATTGCATTCTATGACAAGAAAGAGGTTGAAGAATTCATGATAGAACTGAAGAAAGGATTTAAAATAACTGTACAAGAAGCGAAATATTTCTCAGGACTAGAAATAAAGAAGTATAGAAATGGTAACATCATGATACATCAGAAGTCGTACACAAAGAAATTATTCCAAAAGTTTCATTTTGACTGATGTAGAACTGTGTCTACTCCGATTCCCAGAATGAAGACATCAGATGAAACAGAAACGGAAAACAAGACATATCCTTATCGTCAAGCAGTAGGTTGTATAATGTATTTGGTGTTAGGAACAAGGCTTGAGCCTATAGTGTAAGTGTATTGTCAAGAACTTTAGAACATCCTTCAGAGACAGATGTTATGAGGCTGAAGCGTGTATTTAGGTATTTAGCAGGAACTGTTGAATTACGAATTGTTTATTTGCACAATACGAATCCAGGGATATTAGAATGCTATAGTGATGATGATAATTCTGGATGTGAGAAGAAAAGAAAATCAATCACTGGTGTACTTGTACTATATTCAGGTGGAATTATTAGTTGGATAAGTCAAGGACAAAATATGGTGACGACAACTACTACTGAAGCGGAGCTAGTTGCAGCTACTGAAGCAGCAAAAGAAGTTATTTGGTTTAAACGTCTTTTTCAAGAAATCAGACAGTCACTGCAGATACCGGTAATACAAGTAGATAACAGCGCAGCTGTGAAATTTCCTGAAAACCCTGAATTTCAGAAGAGAACTAAACATATTCAGACGAAACAGTTCTTTATACGAGAGAAGGTTACATTAAATGAATTAGAAGTAAAACAAATTTCTACAGAGAAACAACTAGCCGATTTACTAACGAAACCACTTATGAAGAACCACTTAGTGTGTCTATGTAAACACATAGGACTAATGAACTAAGAAGTTATGAGTCGATGTACGTAGCTGTATATATTTTATTGTGTTCATTTGTATTTAGTTACTATTTCTTTTTCACAGAAAACTCGTCAACAAGGGAAAGTGTTACACATACTGAAGAATCTGTAATTATGTTTACGTGTGTTCGGTCAATATCGGAAGTTGTCGGTTATTACAACTCGATCTCGTTCGTGCCGAGATTCAATAAGTAAGTTGAAGGGAAGAGGCGCCACTTTTCTAAAAGAGAATAGTTCCATTGAACAGTTTGTCTTCTATGGTAGTGAAGTTCTTCGAAGATGGTGGAACAAGTGTGGACTTGGAACAGAATAGAAGAGGATGCATCAGGAAGTAAAAGTGTATAAAGAAATACAGTATAAATCTGTGCACAGGACTGTCTCTGTAAGAAGTCAGTCACGAGTGAGAGAAGTATTATACAAGAAGATAGAAGACCAAGACATATCTATGTAGATAAAATTTAGTATGAACAATTTTTTTCTTTTACCATAACTAGAACATATATGTTGGTATCTTGATACGTGTGGTATAACACCGCGAATACTCTGTTACTATTGAACATTGAACAGCCGTAAGTGAACACGTGCAGTAGTGTCATATTGACAACAGTACCGATAATACTTTTTCACCGATATCGATACAAAAGAGGCCGATACTGCCGATATTAATACCGATACTTTTGCACACATTTGTTATATATTGTCAGGAATTTTCAGAATGAAATGATAACACTGTAACAGGGTATATTAGATATAAGGCCAAAATTTGACATACAAAGACAAAAAGCAGAATTTCATATTAGGTTCCTCACAAAAAATATATTTCCTATATATTTAATCGACCTCACGTAAAATGAATTAAATAGCAGCAAATACTTATATACTGTAAACTTAATTCTGAGAGTCAGTGATTGATATTTAGAGTGTTAATGTACTTTGGCAGCTACATTGCATTTACTAGACTCTATTACATACACACAGTGGCGGCGACTGGACATTAAGTGTGGGAAGCAAAACATGATGTGAATATCTGTGTACCAATGTTAGTTTTCCCGGTTGTTTCTAACACTGTTTGACCAAACGTTGTATAATTAATAGGATACTATTTTTTCAGTTAAAATACCGTATATCGTATACCATACTTTATTAAGTAACTTGACAAGAGCAACTCAAGTAGATATTTTTAAACCCCTTTGTAATCTTAAACAACGAAGATCTAAGAAGAGATGTGATTCCTTGCTCATGAACGTTTTAAAATTCTGTCTGGAAAATTGTGTGATTTGGCCAGTGGCCAGTTAGTCAGTTGCCACCGGTCATTATTTGGTACCAAAATGTTCACCATCCTCTTAGGTATTGATCAACACCAACATAATCTTTCTATGACTTACCGTTCCCAAGATATTGGCCAAGAAAGTTCCGATTTCAGGAGAGTTAAGAAAGCATATCTCCGGAACGGTAGGTCATAGAGAGATGATATTGGTATTGATCAATACCTAAGAGAATGATGAACATTTTGTTAACAAATAGTAATTGGTGGCCACTGGTTATATCTACGGTGATAAAAAGTGACAGCTCAATATAGTTAATTCAACAGATTCCCGAATACACAGGTTCCAAATATGTAAATGCATTACCTATGGAATTTACTCAAATACATTTAACATACAATTTCATACAAATTTTGAAAAAAAATATATTTTTTTTTTCAATGTTCGTTCTGGCAATGCTCTTCCAGCATTCTCAACTGTCTGTTTCTTATTTTCTGTTCAAAGAAAGGACTTTCCTACGTCTGCGAAAACGGGATTGTTGTCTCTGCTATGAAAAAAAAAAAAAGAAAAAAGAAACATTTTTCTTTCACCATCAATTTATAACTGCGGAATATCATAAATGCTGTAGGCAAAACAATGAAAAAGATAGAAGCTTATTCTTATTACTCTTTTTAATAAATATTCCTTACTATTAGAAAGAAAAAAAGACATTTTATGAACTGTCAATTTTTGTAGAAGAATAACTTGTGAAAGACTTTTCTTGTTTTGCGTAATGTTTTCTTAATTTGTTTCAAAGTAGCTGACTAATATCGAGATCTTGTAAGAAGAAATGAAAGTACGCTGGAATTCTCCAAAAGCTTAATTTTTGAACCATTTTCCGTGGCAATTAAAACGCAATTCATGTAACTTTCTTAACTTCACGGGAACGCCACGGCAAATATTATATAGCACCATTTTTTCTATGTACCAGTAATATGTAAAAAAAAAAACTTTACATTTCCAAATGCAACTATATACATTAGGAGTTACTTCAAAAAGTGGGGAGCAACTGCCCTCTCCAGTCCCCTAATCGCTGCCCCTGCATACATATAATGCAAACTGATACTACCATTACAAATTTTTATGGTTTAAAAAATTATGCGTGATGAATCAGGTGTTGCTCTGTATACCATAAAAAAATAAGAGGGTTCCTTAAGCGAAGTCGAAAATGGTAAAACTATTTATGAACTTTAGAACTAATTGCTTTTAACCAGTAAGTAGGAGAAAATAATGACAAAGTAAGCGTCTTGTGGGTTTCTTTTATAGCATTTTCTTCTCAATCGAAGAAATCTCTTTTTCGTTTGGGACTCAAATGACGGGATTGTTATCCTGATCATGGGTGGCCGAAGAGGGTGGGCAGGATGAATCCCCCTCAGACTTACGAAAATGTGTACATAATATAACAAACCACGTATATTAAATATCAGACGTAATATAATATAGCAACCATGAAATGGGCCTACCCTAAAAAATTTTCTTCGGGCGCCCATGATCCTGACGTAGGATCTTTGGGATTTCTTCAGCACTATTTTGATAGGGGGGACTAAAAACATCAGTTGAGTACGAGCAGTGCAAATCAAGGCGTACACATCCATGAAGAAATCGATTGTACATTTGATAATATTTTAGATCAACTTTAAAAGAAATCGATGAAATATAAGAGTCACTGTTAATATTAAACAAATTGAAAATAGTTCGGAAAATGTATCGGTAAATATCGGCGTCCATTTGCCGATACCGATACTCTCAAAAGTGGCCGATATCACCGCTACCGATATATCGGTACGTCCCTAGTTTTAAGACTTATAAAGAGTAGTTTCGTGGTTATAATTTTGGTTTAGTAAGATATATAAAAGAAAAAATGAGCCACAGAACTGAATACAATTGATTAAGTTTAAGAGGAAAATTAATCAAATATCAACCATATTAGAAAGTGGTTGGTCATAAGTTACATATATCAGTGAAAATATAGGCACATAGATAGCGATGTGTATATAGAAGAATACAGAAAGAGAGAACAAACATTATGAGGCAGAGAAGAAAGAAGTAAGAACAAAACATTTAAGAATGAGCTCAAATAAACAACTAAGCAAGATCTCTGAAGAAAATGTATGGAAATGGCCATCATTTTGACTTCAGAGTGGAAGACATCTCAGAAAATATAATGGTAGCGAAACGAAACCAGAATTGAATATCTTGTATCTGAAAGACACGATTTAGTTTAACGTATAGCAAAGATAGAAGGTGAGTCAAAGCATGCATTAAGTATTTTTAAACGCGAAATCTAAACGATTGACAACCATTAGAACCCAACAAGACGAAACTGTCACCTAACAGATCCTGCCTTTGGGATAGAAATTCATAAGTAGTATAACACTCGACTGATTTCTATCTTTATGGCTGATTTCAAAAATAAAATGGAGGTTACAGAAACACTACTTCTATTATTGTATTGGATATACCACCTGGTATTGCACGGCAGAAATAATGTCTAGACACAATATTTGAAAATAAAGGACTTGGTAGAATAAATATGGAAGTTGCACCTACCAATTCTGGTGCAACTGATATGTGTAACGCCAAAGAAAATGAAAGACCGAGTAGAATAAATCACGTCCAGCAACCCCTGTCAAAAGGCAGAATTGAATGAAATAAATAACAATCAGCAACACTTCTGGTGTTCCTCTCTGAATTCCCGGTCCACCACAGTGTTTCTTCCAAGATTATAAGTTACATGTACGTCAACTTGCTTTTAGAAATGAGTTACATATTAGGTTTCATCTTCCTAACTTAAAAAATGTGCATTTTTTACACAAATTTGAAACTACATCTTTTCCTTTTATCACTCCCCCTTTAGGATACGAAACAAAAGAAGTTTATAGGCTATAGTTTATTTCGAAAAAAAAAAAAAAAAAAACACTTTGAAGTGTGCTAAATAAATAATACACATTTGTATACCGGACAAACACACAAACTTCCTTATATAGACTTTAAGAACAAAACTCCTTGTATGTAAAATAAACATAATTGACTATGATGCATTATGTAAATGTAGTTACAGAAAAAAATCTCTCAAGATACTTGCAAGACTGTAGAATGGAATAAAGGGACAAAATTTTATTATCGCCACAAGCAACTTACGTTTTCAACGGACATACAGCCAGTTTCCAGAATATATATATATATATTTCTTCTTAAACGTCCTAATTATATAAATATACTCTACGGCATTCGAAGATTCAATTTCGCATTCGCAAAGCTCTCCAACTATACTCTTGGCCAACTACATCTAGTTTTTACTTTGTGCCCTTCCATCTGTGCCTAGGTTTTCTTAATCATCATTCTCCGATTTGGATTCTAATTAAAATTCTGAAAGAATTCACACTTTCTTTCACTCTGGCTACCTGACCTGTCTACCTGAAGCTCTTAGACTTAATGACCTTAAATATCCGGTAAACAATATAAATTATGCAGTTCCTTATTTGGACGTTTCCAAAATTCTCCAATACCATCCATCTCCAGTCCCAATATTCGCTTTTCGATTTTACTTTTAAAATACTTTAGCGAATGAAAACAATCATTTTATAGCTTCTAGTAACAAGAACCAACAACGTATTTACTATATACAATATATAGTCAACGTAAATATTCATAAATATGCGACCGCACTAAACGTTCAGCACTGTAATACATTATACACGTATAAGACCTCGCACTACAGCAGTTGTCAAGGGAATATACAATTGAGAATACGATGTCATAAGGAAATATGTCCTCAGAACGAAGAATTTAAAAATCTGACATGTCGATCAGTTAAAAAATGTACTAAAATCTAATAATGAAAGACATAACCACGAGATAAAAATATTACCTTGGAATTTCACATCCATCTTTATTATTCGCATATTGAACAGTGGAACTGGAAAGTGGGTCATATAATTCACTATTATAGCCTTCTACTTTCAAATTACTTTTGAAGAATAACGCATTCATTTTGTTCTCATGTTCTATTTCCTGCTCTTCACCTTCTGATTTTACCGGCGAGGGAGGAGGTAAAATATTATATTCGGTTAGATATTTTATGTACGTTGGTAACTTCACCTCCTTTGTTTCGTTAGACACTGGTAATACAAACTCCTCTTTAAATGCATCTTTAGTACTACATTCCTTATCGCCAAATATGCAATCCACTTCGTCCTTCACAGAACAGGTTTTATCTTCCATTATGTTAATATCTTCTAGCAACATGAAACTGAGTTTATAGGTGATAGCATGTATACTTTATTAATCTGAGATTTTTATTCTTGTCATTTGGTTATATACTCTCGTGAAGCAGTACCTAAAAAGAAAAATAATTAAATGCTTTTCATAGGAACAAATAAGCTACACACTTAATAGATAAAATAGCATTAAGAAAGAAATTCGATAAAGGGAATACAAGTAATGCTTGGAACAATACACTTTAAATTTTAGACTTACCACAAAAATATATTTGGTTATTAAGTTACATAGAAAATTGTGACAGAACATGCGAAAGCCCTTTTGAATGTTATATCCTGAAGAATACTAATAGGACTCTTTAAACATACACATATTACATACGTATATACAGGGGATCGACAAAAATATGAAAACAGCTGGAATAAAACCGGTAGCCATTTTAAACACGATGTGCATTTGAATGGTAGATGTCTCTCTGGTAACCGGCACATACTGTGAAGTATACAACCTGGCCAATCGAACAGATGAGTCATTTACAGTTGAGCGACCGGTCCGAGCACGTCATCATGAATCATGTCTGAGCTGAGGTAGGTTCAAAGAGGGCAAACTATGGTGCGCGTATGGTAGGAACTTCCGTAACGAAAGTAGCGGAAATATTTGGTGTATCATGGGGTACAATCTCGAAGATCATGATTACCTACGAGTGTTTCGGAAAACCGCATCAGCGAAGCACCAGCGTTGACGAAAGTGTGTTGCGTGACAGAGAGAGATCTACATTGGGTAGGATTGTAACCAAGCAGATCACTACGGCACCAAAAGTCACAGCTGAGATGAATACAGTACTTACAAACCCTGTTGACGTCAAAAGTCTCCACAAGCAGGGCATATATGGCAGATCTGCATTTCCAAACCACTACTAACTATATGGCCATGCTACTATACGGAGGCAATGGCGCAACGCCCATAGAAACTGGACGATGGAGCAGTGGAAGACTGTCATCTCGTTGGATGAGTCTTCCTTCATTTTTTTTTCTCTAACCGCTGCCCGAGTTTACCTCGAGAGAAAGCCAGCACAAGCGTACGATACACTGTCTGTTACCAAGAGTGAAGCATAGCGATGCTTTAGTGATGATTTGAGCAGCCGTATCCTGGTATTCTGCTGGACTCATCACCCTGCACGGGTCCTAATGAATTCTTAACCCGACTACGATAGGTCCCATACTTTTGGAGTTATGGACCTTTAAAGTTATTTTTTTTCGGCAGCCTATAACTTCAGAAGGAAGCATTTGTGCACCCAGGTTGGTCTGTACTTTTTGTCTTATCTTAGTATCAGGAATCACTCCCAAACGTTGTCGGTGTTGTTTTGATACACCCTACTATACATATATATATATATATATATATATATATATATTGGTGGTAAATATACTTTCGGAATTATAAGTTGTATTTCTGTGTTAAAAGTAAGTGCATCGCAGCATGGTATGTCTCTCGTACACTATTTGATTATTCTGTCACTTATCCTAATGCTACCAGTACCGCTATTCTTTCCCCACAATTTTAGTTTACTTTTCTAATTTCACTTCGGTTTTAATGTAGCTATGCTCAACAGCACACTTCAAGAATTCTATGCTAATGCATAATTGATAAGTAAATCTTAACTGCTCACTATAACCGCTTGGAAGACATGTGTATTGGCTTCCTTTAATCGTCTATTTAACATTGTTTTGATGTCCCTCTTTTCTGTTCAGGATAGCTTTTATTTATAGTAACTCTTGCACCAAAAACATGTGCACATTGAAAGATATATAAAAGAACATTAATATTAGAAACGACGAAAAACTATTAATACTAGAAAGTTGTGGAAACGACGAAAAGACTACTGTATCTAGGAAAACGACAGGAAATATACTCGTATATTCTTCACTAGTTCGAAAGTGTGTGTATTTGTTTCGAAAAAGAAAACCGATGTAGAATTACTTAACAAGTGGATTAAATCTTAGCCCAGAAATGGAATCCAAAGGAAAATTTACTGGGTAGTTGTTGTGTTACTAGAAATACATACGACGTTTACAATTCCGAAACTATGTATCTTTCAGCAAAGCGTGATATTAATCATTTAAGTAAGAAATAAGTCCGGGGGTATCCTATTGGATAGCTCCTAAATAATATAAATTATCGAAACGTTATTGATCCTAGACCTCAGTAACTGTGCGCCTTTCATTAAACGAAATATTATATTCTTCCTGCTTCGATGCCAGGATTTTTATTTATTTATCATTATTATTATTATTACTCTGCAATTTATACAGTTGCTTTTTCATAACGTAATAAGGTAAACTTGCGTAACTTAGACAGTCAGGGTCTGAATCTACTATGAACTGGGAGTACACTGATGTGTCGTTCACGTGAAGTCAAGTGGACTTAATTTATGTTAAGATACTTAAAATACCTTTCTAAATATCTATATAAGTATAAAATATAACAATTATATATTCACGTTAAACTTAATACTGTGTCACACCTAAGGCACCAAAAGGATGAATCCAGCCAATCAGAAACTAACAAACTATATAACAGGATGCATCATTGAATGTTAGTGATTCCTGAAAGAAATTACATCCAGTGCATCATAATGATGATGATTTTGGAACGTGGAAAACGTATATTCAACTTACAGTAAACTGAAGGAGTAAAGATATAACAATGTAGTTTTGAAATGTTTGGTGAAGACAAGTAAAATTGAAGAAAGCAAAAAAAAAAAAAAAAAAAAAAAAAAAAAAAAAGTTTTGATTAATGAATTCTAAAAGTTAAGTCAGACATGATAGATGAAAATGGAATACTGAACAAGGTGAATACTAAAATACTCTAGTGAACAAACTTCAGTTTTTGTCCATCTGGGGTCAAAGAAAAACACCTCCACATAATAGTGTAGGACATCTGATCGACAACACTATTTTCTAATCAATTTATCTTTAGGGTGTAGATTTTCTAAAACTTCTTCTTCACACTATAAGGTTTAAGCAGAACATGATGCAAATTTACAAGTTCCTAGGTCTATTGATTTGAGAGATTCGGCGTTGAGTATAAGATAGAAATTACTTTCAATTTATTTATATTCAACAGCAATTTATTGCAAACCATTTGTGTGATTGAACAAGATACTTACGTAAGCCCTGGGCTGATATTTCTTTCTTTCTTTTTTTTTTTTTTTTTCATAAAGTAAAATGTGCAATCATTTGTAACTTTGTCCTACTTCTTAGAAATATCTCATATTATTGTCATAGTGTTGGTACTTCCGATGTACATTGACATCTCCGTCTCACTTGCGTTATTTCCGTTTTAGAAACCTCCACTATTCCTTGCAATACTGACCCGATCTTAGTTTATAACACTCAATAATAAATGTAGTATTATGCCTTCGTTTAACATATAGATTTGAAAAATGTAATAAGCTGGCGGTGTGTCTTTTTAAAAAATACAACTTTATGTTGGACTGGCAAAACTGGGAATTGGATGGTATTGAAAAGTATGTCCTCCTGCAGATATTTTCATGTTGCAAAATGTAATCAAATTTGCATAGTTTAAATGTTACAAGGGCATTTCAAAATAAATAATCCATCCTATAAATAGAGTGACTGATAATTCGCACTCTTCCTCGACAGAGGATATTCTACATATAATTTGACCAAATATGTCTTAGGAACTGGTTGTTGGAAATTAGTGGTTTCGGAGTAATTTGTAGATTTATAATTTCTTTAAAATTTGCCGACTTATAACCAAAAACTTGAAAGTATGAACAAACTACTCCACTCTTGACTACCAAATTGATACTTTTCTAATAGCTGACAAATAAAATACTACTGTAAGAAAAAGAACACGTTTAAAATTACAAGAAATTCAGATATCAGTGGTTCATAAATCGCAAATTTTGGGATTATTATTGTTATTTTAAAAAGCTTTTCATATCTAAGGGAAGGACGAAAAAAAGTCAGGACACTTCGCATACAAATTGCTAAAATGACTTCCTCATTTCATACACATTCCACAAAAAGGTACAAGTGTTGTCATGTTTCCAAAGTTACCTACAAAAAAACGCGCTCTAGTACTATTTTGAATTTGATTCATAAATTAATTTGAGCCTCAGAAAGTTGTTAGTGTAGAGAACTAAATGGGTAAAGCTGGACAGTAATCATAGTAAAACAAATCGGAAACAAAAACTTACAAATTACAAACTTGGTTCGAATTGCCTCCCTTGTTTCAATATTCAGACACGTATCCTACGATGTACCTCAATCAATGCCACTTGCGTTAAGAGTGTGTCTTGTATCTGCTGGCCAGCCTAAAATTCCTTCTCTCAATTTTTTACGAATGCTACCGGTGTGCGATATCCTCTATCTCTCATGTGATCCTAAATGTAGAAGTCACAAAACCATAAACCTGAACTTCGCACCGGCCAGGCACTTTCTCACGTTCAAGTGAATTTTTGAATTAAAATCGAAGTACCGCAAGGTGCGTTGCGTATGTGCGTGTTTCTTCTAACTTTCACAAATTGACAGCATTTGTACTTTTGTGCAAACTTTATGAAATGAGGTAGTCATTTTAGCAATTTATGTGCAGTCTTTTTCTTTCTTTTTTTTTAAAAAAAAAAGTTACTTGCTTTGAAATGTCTTCAATAAATAGTAGCACGATTTGCGATTTATGTCCCATCACAATCTCACCTTCTAGTAATTTTGAGTACAGCCTTTTTATAGTAGTACTTCACTCTTCAGCAAGGAGAAAAGTATCAATTTAGTAGTTAGAGTGTAGTAGTTTATTGAGATTTTGTAGTTCTTTTTGGTTGTAAGTCGGAAAATCTATAATAATTAAAAAAAAAAAAACCACAAATCTCCAAATTACTCCGAAACCACTGATTTTTGACCCCCGGTTCATAGGGATAATTTTTTTGAACTTAATTATAAAACAACCCCTTTTAATGAATAGATCGCATTACAAAGTCACTCTATATGTCTAGACTGCGTGGGAGAATCAGTATGTAAAAAAACAGGTTTTCAGGAGGTGATTTTTTATTTTTTAAACATAAGTACGAATCACTTATATTAACAGTACCAAGACGTGATTATTCAACTCATGTTCAAAATTGACTTATACCAAGTTAACTGGAGCTGGAGCGTGACACACAGACCTAAAATTTTGACTTATGTCATTTTGGCGAATTTCTAGCTTATACTGTTTCTTTCGTGCAGTCTATATATATATATATATATATATATATATATATATATATATATATATATATATATATATATATATATATATGTGTGTGTGTGTGTTTTGATGAACTATACTTGCAAACTGTTTCCTCACATTAAAGTGAGATTACACTGCAACATGCATCATTTCCAACATGAGAAATCGTTGAGTAGCAGTGAAAAACTCATGCATACATCAACCAACAATATATATTTCAGTAATGTGTTGTGAGTGCGCAAGTGGTCCTCTACTTGACATATTTCCTAACAGAATTTTCAATGCTCTGACCTAAAGATGGTCCCAAAGGCATAGGTAAGGCTTGACAGCAATGAATACAGACTGAGTCGAAGGGAAGCTGAATTGTTAGGGATTGCAGCACCATATTTCCTTGCGTGCAGAATGACACGGGCTGCGATGTATTGTTGCGCGATATTTAACGTTTTTTACACGTAAAAGTCTCAAAACAATACATCGAAACTTGGGCTATTTGAAATACAAAGAACCGTGCAACTGACGGTTCCTAATACTTCCGACTTTCCGGCGACGCATTAAGTGAGTACTGCTGTCAAGAGATAGCGTATCTGAGAAATCTGTTGGGAGCATATGCGGTAATAATGCTTTGTGAAGAATTTCTTTAGCACTCGTTGTAAATTGCTAAAATATCTATATTATGGTGGAATTTGTGTGTTTTCCTTTACATTGGTATGGATCACCACTCCACACTTTATCTTGTTCCAAGTAAAACGTGTTATATATATATATATATATATATATATATATATATATTTCATACGTCTGGACGGCTCTAACTCTGACACATGTACTTTCTTCCATTGGACGATATGAACTTATTTTCTTTTTCTTATATGAAATAATCACCTCTTACTGTTAGTTGATATACTTCTGTAACATGCTGTATATTAGAAAAAATGAAATGAAATCTTTGAGTTTTACGTCCCACGATTATGCCGGTTAGGCTAAAGGAGACGGTGATGATGAGTAATGAATGAAATGGTGGAATGAATAAAGTGGGAGGAAACGGGAGAACCCCGAGAAAACCCACGCACACGTGTTTGTCCACCACAAAGTTCACTTGGCGGGGGCTGGGATCGAACCCGAGACCCCTAGCACCAGAGGTGAACGCTCTACCACTGAGCCCCCGCGGCCCCCGCTGTATATTAGAATGAGACATGGTAAAAATAGAAAAAAAAATAATTCAAATGAATTAATGATTGGGGTTGAATGGGGACAACAAACAGCAGCATGGCTATTTGTCCCCGCCACGAATAAATTCAAATGTGGATAGAGAACTGGAAATAAATAACTAAAAGTAAACGCATTCGAAAATTACTGATTCTGTGAGGAAGAGATCAAATACAAATAAGTAAACGAGGCAATGTATTATTCTGAAAATATCTTTAATGGGCTTTTCTTTATTTGTTATAGAACTATGCTCTCCACTTTAATAAATTTTAAAGAAAAACCCAATACTGCCTTTTACGTAATGTACTCTCCCTTTCATCCATTATATTGAATTATATTTCTGGCGCATACAATAATAAAACAAAGAAGTGACATTTAACAATTATCGTGATTTTCATCCTAAATTAAACATGATACGGTAGTTTATCATTAACTAATGGTAAATTACATTTTGTAGTTTAACGTCCCAAAGGTAGGCACTAAGGCTAAGAGAGACGAAACGAGAAAACATGCGCACGCAGTGTTTGTTCACACAAGCCACTCTAACATTGAGCCACCGCTGACCCCAAAATTATATTGCGTTCCTACATGAAAACACGACTCCATCACCATAGGGACATATCCCACATATATGGTTCAAAGTTCCCTAATTAGAGTTTAGAGTACGTATGTTTGTGATTAGCAACATTTCCATCGTCTTTCTTGGGATAACCGGTTTCCTCAATATTTATATTATTAACAGACTTTCACTCAATAACAATAAAAAAAAGTAGAAAGATTAGTTTTCAAGCCTGCTCTTACCTACATTTCTTACTTATTTGTATGTATTCAACTTCTTCAAATAAATAAAATATTTTTTTTTTCATCGTAACCGTGTCGACATAGTTTGGATAATTTATAGGGATAACCTACTGAAGTATAACAAAGTTTAGTTGTGAACTAAAGTGTCGAAATAAAAATTGCTGACACAGGTAACTGCAGAGCAGATATAAAGAAAAAATATATTATCGAATCTAATATTTTTCGAGAAGTTATTTTCTGTGCATAAATTTTCCCCGTTTCATGCCTCTAATCCATGCACCTAACGAATTATAAAAATGTTACAACGTGTTGATTTTACTTTGATTACACATCGATATCCTTCAATGACATAAAATTAAAGTTTTCATTCATATTTCACATATCAAATTTTGACAGTAAAATAGACTTTTTTTTTTTTTAACATCAATGTCTTGAATCCTTCCATAAGAGAAATAAGTTGGCGTTAAAAACTTTTAAAGAGAACACCCTCACATTACATAAGGCCTTCAGGTTGCAATACGAACACACGAGAAACAGTAGAACTAAGAGATATCACCAATACGCAGTAATGAATGTCATACAAGAACAAGTGAAGGAAATCATACAAAGAGACTAACAAGTTCAGCAGCCTTGGTATAGAAGAAACTGAAGAAAGGATGTACTGAAGCAGGTTAAGATATCACGCAAGTGATAAGAAAGCTAGCATTTATTTGTATTAAGATTTAATGTTTAGTGAAAGTAGCCTGACTTCCCTATTCCGTGATGTTATTAGCATCCTTTGCTTCCTACACCTTTTGATTCCCAATGTGTCAAAAAAAAAATCCCGTCTCCTATTGTCATTTAACTGGCTTCCTCCTTATTGCCCTAGGAAAGATTTAATCCATCAATAATGTATATAAAGACCAAGATATTTATCTTTTGATAATATTGAATTAATGTGTGTGTCTCTTGTAAGATTTTCACATAGAAAGAAGTCGCATCGATCAAACAAATTTCATATACAGATAAATTCATCACATTTAAACGAGTACGAAGTGGTATATTCTACTTTCGACTCGTCAGAGATTGGGAGGCTGGCTGTTTTTAAGAACACCTTGCCAGTATACAACTAACAATATGTATTGGTTATGCGGGCCTATACAAAACAAGAGGATAAAGGTAATGTCCTTTGTTAATTATTTATTTCAAACCATCTCTCTACCCTCAAGCATTCTGGGTAACAGTATATTCTCAGCTCGAAGAGCGGATATTTGCACTATAATAAAACTGTTATGTAATCGGAAGCACTGAACAAGATGGAAGGCAAGCTTGTAGTTATCTAATTTACAGACATAGCCACCAAGAAAGAGTAATATCTAAGAAACTTATTTCCACACACATTAAGTTTAGGTAAAATTAATAATAAGAAAAATAACCATAAATACCATCTAATCTTCAAAAATGCGCGTAGAGAGTAGGTTCAGTTCAGTCTCTGCACACATAAAATGGACTTCGCCCATGTGACTTCAATTCCTCAGTCCCATATACAATTCCTTATATCCACTTGTTCGACTACTGTATGGGAGTTAGGAAGAAAGTTTCCAAGTAGACCCGTAGCTCAAAGTATGAGAAGTCGCTAACATAACGGCTCAATAGAATTATTTGTATAAAGAGACGGTAAACAACCATTACATGGTGGCAAACAATTCTTTAATTAACTCAGCAGGGTGAGGTTAAAGTTAGCAAATCTCACCAGAAAAGCCAGTTGCTTTTCTAGGAAAGTAAAAGATCATTTCCGTAAAAAATTGCATAAACTTCAACTAATGATGCCGCTCTGAAATTCTTCAACTACACGAGAAACTTTCAAAACCAATTGACAGAAAGACAATTACCTTGCTTGATGTATTTTCATGTTCTTTTATCTGGAAAAAGTGACAAATTTCTGAAAAAATATCAGAATTCTACTTGAAAGGTCGAATGAATTAAATACTGACTTGTACCCTGCAGATGTAATTGGATATTTTGAAATACCATTCGTTCAAGCCGTCAAAATTCTCTCAGAGAGTGTGTGTTTTATCTAACGCAATACACTTGGAGAAAAGTACAAAATACTGCGATTTCTATTTTGTGTAATGAAAACGAAAATATTAAACTATTTTGTTGGATCTTGGATATGTTAAATAGTCGGATGTTCACATTGTAAAGAATTTGACAACTGGGCGAATATACAATATTCATGAAGTTGTTGTTATTGCGCTAACAAATAAATTGTGAATTATTGTCTATCAGAATTATCGACAGAACTACCAGAATACGAGGTACGGATTATGGAAGTCTGGAACCATGGGAGGACTAATGACCAGGTATGTGATCTATCCAAATTTAGTAACTCGTACATGTATGAAAATTGTTAAGATTATCCCAAAACATTTGTATGTTTTATCCGTTTATACGAAACCTTTCATAGGATTTTGTCCGTAACACGACCTCTGAGGTGGCATTATGTCCGATATACTCGTTTGGGTATGTCATACGTCCACCAAAGAACGCTGAACAAGGAAGAACATGTAAGAATTCTTTTTTCTATATTTAAAACAAGTTTTTTTTTTTTTTTTTTTGTGAAGAAATTGCATTTTAAGTAACACTGAACATATGTGCTTATTAAACTCAGTTTGACAGAAGGCTAAGTTACAACATAAGCATTCTGCGGACAATAGCGTAATTAATAGAATATTCCCTTTTAATTTTAAACTTACAGTTATGTTAGGTACACCATAATCGGTTATTAGCATGTTTTCATTAAAATTGTTTTCCAACTAACTTTATTTTTTGGAAAACTGAAAATATACTTATTCAGCATTTGCACTGCTTAATATTACATTCACTACTCAATTATTTCAAGTTGTCGATTCCCTGCTGCGATTAGTGTAATTTAAGATACATTTTATGTACTCAAATCGCTTGTAAACGGATAATTAAATTAAAAATTAAATTATGACTGAAATAAACTGTAATGCTCAGCATTTATGCAATTGTCAGTTTGTGAATTTGCAGCTTTGGGTGCAGGTACCGTCAAGTCCGTCAAATACAAATACTTTTTGCTCTACTTGTATCAAATGATTAAATATGATGTTCTGGACATTACTCTGTCGCATACTCCAATATCTGCGTACCGATTGATGATATCAATTTTAACAGATGCATCTGCCTTGAGAGTTCTAAAGATGTATTCAATCCACGCTATAAAAATGACTATATAAAAAACACAAAACCAACTTGTGCTAAGTGGAAACTAGAAGCGAGAATTCTACCTAACCACGTCAAGGTAGCAACGCAACAATGGACTGATTTGAATTGACATCCAGTTCAGCAGCGGGGCTATATGAGACATGGAGCTACCAATTAACGTGGAATACCAACTACATGAGTTCCCGCCGGGAATGTAATCCGGCTCTCCCACGCCAAAGGTGCGTACGCTAACCGCTTAGCCGCGACGGAGCTCACCGCAACAATAGAGTTCGCGGGATTACGTCCGTAGTAACTAGGCGTGTCAGCGACAGAGTGATTATGCATAAATTAAGGTAGTGAAAAAGACACTTGATATCACATAAAAACACATGGCATAAAGTAAGGGCTTGCCCAAGCGGGTCCAGCCCGAAAAAACCCGCTGGGTTTTTTCAGGTTGGACCCACCCGGGTTTTTTGACCTTTCTGTTAGTATATTATTGGTACAACTAAGGTGATCACATTGAAAGTTATTTTTATCAGATTTTGAACTTTTTTGGGTGAATTATATGCTTTCATGTTAAGGTAGTCAATAACATTCAACTTAAGACCTTTATAAAGTTCTGAATGCACTGAATGAATGAATTTAAAAAACTCAGCTTGAGATAATTGTAGAACAATTAATGTGTGGATTACGCTTATAGCCAATTTGAAGTAATATAAGCAATTTTGTATTTTAGAAAATACTGTCCGTGAATAGTGTGCTTCCTGACTCAGCGCCGCCGAGGGACGTTATCCCTCATACGTTGACAGGTTTAAGATTATAGGTGCCGGTACCAACAGAAAATATGTACATACATTAGTAAAACTATTAGTATTATTTTTTACCTTTCACGGTAACAAAAGTATTCAGTAAAATTTAGTTTTCCAACAACAGTTCAATTCAGTCATTTGTTGCTACCCTTGAATTAAGCATTCTGTAGAATCAACACCAGCAATAGCGTAAAAATTCTCATCAAAATTAAGAAGCCTAACGCTCGGAGCTCCCAAGACTACGTAACGCTTACTATTTTAACTGCTGAATTCAAACCTCAGCATTAATGGAAGTTTCGATGTACCGTAAAGCAAGCTGCATCTTCAAGGAAAATCCGTCGTGAAAGAAGTGTTCGGGGAAATTCCCGCAATTGAACCCAGACGGCATCGGAAGTGAACATTTCAACAATAAAACTATTTATTTTACGCTGGAAGAAATTTAATTTTATTTATGACATTTTGAAACATTTACTTTAATAAAATATGAATTATAGGCCTATCTTTGTTAACTGTTTTAAATTAATTTTTAGGAAAGAACTATCTTGCAACAAGTGCTCGGGAAACTCCCGTAATTGACCGCACAAAGCACTGAAAGTGAACTTCAATAATAAAACCATTTATTTTACGTTGAAAAATATTTATTTCATATAATACATGTTGATGAATTTTGTCTTAAATTAATATAGCTATTTGGTATTCATATTTGGTGAACGTCACAGGCTCCTGGGATGACTCGATCTACATCTGTTCGTTTGTGTGCCCGTACCACACAGTGTTCAACTTCTGGTCTTTTAAGTTTCATGATACAAGCTGGAGATACTCTAAATTTTCTGTATAGATTTTTTCGGCATACCAACATAAAATTACAAAATGGTGCCTTTGTTTAAAATAGCGGATATCCATTCTACAAAGGGCAGTTTTCGGGCTTTCAATTTAATTTATAATTTTCAAAGTAGAAGCACGAGAGATTAAATTAGCTGTATATATTTTGGCGACATAAAATTTTAAAATGGCTGCCATTATTCAAAATAGTGGGTATCCAAGGTACAGGGTGCAATTTTCGGACTTTTTAAGTTGAAATTTTGAGGGTAGAAGCACATGACATTCTAAATTTGCTGTACAGATTTTCTTCGGATCCAATATAAAATTTCAAAATGGCGTCCATTTTCTCAAAACAGCAGTGAATAGAAAATTGTTGCAAGATGTGACAATGACAATCTTGAAAAGTAAATCATCTTTTAACATTTTTTACCGCAAAAATATTGAAATATTTCGAAAAACACACAATTACATCCGAGAAACTCAATTAAACCCGAAAAAACCCACATGGACCCAGGTTGATTGGGTTTTTTTCAAACCCTGCATAGAGCACATGTAATTGTTTCATACGGTTTCACGTCAGTAACCCTATACTTGTAAACATAAAATACAATTTCTTTACGTCGTGCAGAATATTCTGGCAGCGCGATTTTAAATTCTAAAAAATCTTCTTTTATACACACACTCATTTTAAAATAATTTACTAATTTTTTGACACACTATTGTCCTCCAGTACCAGAATTTATCCGTATCTTTTACAAATATGCTCATTGTATTGATAATTTGCACCGTCGATTCTAATTGATAACATGTGCCTGACATAAATGTTTCTGCAAGAGTAGTAATTCTAAATTACCAGCCTTTCTGTATATACATTCAGGTTTGTATCATACACAAATAAAGATGCAGATTTACTGTACAGAGCAACAATCTGTAAAATTTACTGACCAAATATGTAGTAATATTTTAATCTAATCTAATTAATAGACTATTGTGTAAAGAAT
Source organism: Thermobia domestica (assembly GCF_964235325.1). Classification (NCBI taxonomy): domain Eukaryota; kingdom Metazoa; phylum Arthropoda; class Insecta; order Zygentoma; family Lepismatidae; genus Thermobia; species Thermobia domestica. The sequence goes on from NC_137461.1 coordinate 208,103,722, forward strand.
TTAAATATGTTGTGTTCTTACGTGTGAGGTGCGTATATACGTAGAAATACATTATAGTTCGGTGAATGAAGTTTATAATTTCAGATTATTAAATATACGATATATACATACGTAGATAGTAATATTAGATATATAGCATACGTTTTTAGCGGGTAAAGGACTTCTCTACATTAATGAAAATCGAACCTGTTGTGCACGAATTCATTTAGAAAGTAGCTGAAACCAGAGTATACAAACTGAAGTGAAGTATCGTTGTTATTACGGAACACACACATATACAAGCAATAAAAGTATTTCGGATATTACCTACAGCATCTTTAGTAACGGACAAAGACATAAATCAATGGTGTTGGTGTAGTTTTGGCGCACGACATTTTGGAAGATTTACAGGTGAATTGAATACTTTGTATGAAAAGATATTCCGTCAAGTGGGGTGAATAGGAACTGTGTGGTGAATAGGAACGAAACTTTCATGTTTTAATTTGTTCATTCTTACGTTTCATTTATGCAAGATAAATTCTATTTTAATTGTCTGAGACACTCTTCATAGCCTAACCTTGCTGTACGTGCAATAATAGGTTTTGCGGCTTGCTTTGATATTTTTTTCTCCGCAACTATTTTTAGTCGCATTGTTGTTGACAATTGTGAAGTTAGCTTAACTTTGTTCACTCCAAAGGTGGCGCTCTAAGCAATTTGTTGTATGGTACTTCAAATCATTTGTTTATGAGTGCACTTCGAGGTTTAACGTGCAAAACTAGTTTCGAAATAAGATAATTTGATTTTAACACACTTCTGTAAATAACGACAGCATTCTTGAGAGTGGCAGGTGAATAGGAACAGAATGCCTCGAGTTTATAAACCAGATCCCCGTGCCAAAAAGTATCGCAAATATTCAAAGGATCTGTTGGAAAAGGCTGAAAGAGACATTATCGTTAACAGATTAACGTACAGAAGTGTAAGTGACAAATACGACATACCCACAACAGTTTTACACAGACATGTAAAACATTCTAACGTGAAGTCTCAATGAGGTCAAACAGTGCTAACAAAAAATGAAGAAGAAATGATTGTTGACAGAATTGTAAAGTGTGCAGAGTGGGGTTATCCCCTAGAAGTGTATGACATAAGGCTTATGATCAAGGGATATCTGGACAAATGTGGGAAAACAGTTCCAAAGTTCAAAAATAATTTTCCAGGGAAAGAATTTGCTCGTGGTTTTCTTCTACGTCATTCGGCGAAATTGGCAGTTCGGCTAAGCCAAAACATCAAGAAAGCTAGGGCTTCATTGTCTCCTGAAGTCATAAATGCATATTTTGACAATTTGGAGAAGGAGCTTAACAGGATTCCTGCTGAAAACATTGTAAACTATGATTAAAGTAATCTTACAGATGATCCTGGAAGATCAAAAGTTGTTGTTAAACGTGGATGTAAGTACCCGGAGAGGGTGATGAATCATAGTAAGTCAGCTACGTCCGTTATGTTTGCAGCATCAGCAAGCGGAGTTTTGCTGCCTCCATACATGTCTACAAAGCGGTAAACATGTACAACACATGGAAGCTCGGAGGACGTCCGGAAGTAAGATATAACTGTACCAGATCGGGTTGGTTTGACAGTCGCACTTTTGACGATTGGATACAAACTGTCGCCCTCCCATACTTCAGAAAGTTAAATGGTCCTAAAGCACTCATCGGAGACAATCTCTCGTCACATCTGTCACTAGAATCAATTCGTCTTTGCTCTGAAAATAACATAAAATTTATATTCCTTCTCTCCAATTCAACACACTTAACTCAACCACTTGATGTTGCATTTTTTGCCCCTCTCAAGAGGAAATGGCGGGAACTCATTTCCAAGTGGAAAAGAGGCCTTGGTATCCGAGAATCAGCTCTTCGGAAAGATATATTCCCAAGGCTTTTTGCAGAGCTTCTGACAGCTATTGAAGAACATTCTACTGCAAGTATAAAGTCTGGTTTTCGCAAATGTGGAATATTTCCTATAGACAGAGATCAGATTCTCAAGCAGCTTCCCGATGCAGATCCTGAAGCTTCAGGAAATATTGCAGCGTTGGACGGATCACTGTTGGAAATGTTCAAAGAAATGCGATATGGGAGTTGCATTCCACAAAGAGTTCGAAAGAAGAAATTGTCTGTTGAAGCCGGAAAAAGTGTTGCCCTTCATGAGGAAGACCCAGATGACCTAGATTCTTCAGAAGACGATATGGAGGTAGAGGAAGAAGCAATGGAAAGTGACTATGAAGAGGAAGACAAGGGGAAGCAGGAAACGTTTGTATCGGTAGTAACAGATGTTAACTATGACGACATTTCAGAGAACGACTGGCTGTTAGTGTCTTTTCCTGTAGCTGAAACATCCAGAGCTATGAGGCCTAATGTTGAAAAGTTGTTCATCGGTAAAGTTCTTTCCAAAAGAAATGGAAGTCTTACAGCAACGTTCTTGCGCGGCAAATCTACTAGGGAACACAGTGGATTCGTGTATGGTTTCCCCGACGTTCCAGATGTATCCGATTTTCATTTTGGGCAGGTAAAAGGGAAACTTTCGCTGCCCAAGCCTTACTGTAGAGGAATGATGATATTTCCCGTCAATTGCAATGCTGGTATCTGAACTGTAACTATAGTACGGTATTGTCAGCTTCTCATTATGTTTGTGTTTATGATATAAGTGTCTTTGAATAATTCCTTTTTCAATAAATATTTTTAAAAACTATTTTTTTGTTCCTATTGATATTTCGGGCAGTACAATAGGAAAGTAAGCAAAAAATAAATGCTTGTTCCTATTCACCCCACTTGGCAGGTGAATAGGAACAACCAATATTTTTTTAAATAAAACATGTAATAAAAGGAAAGGGGATTTAATATTTGTCACAGTTCTATTGCCCCCATAAAGACTGTTATTTGAGACTAAAACTTTATTTTTATTGACCAAGCAGTTTTAAAATAATTTGGTTGGAAGCTGAAAAACCGTTCCTATTCACCCCACTTGACGGTTCTGCAAGCGACAAAATTTTTAGAAAGTAATACAGCTGTATATCAGGTTTACAAGCGTAGGGTTACCAGTGTAATGTGAAAGATGACTCTATTAGGTATTATTTTTCGCCGGTGGTGTATCTCTGCACAATATACAGAAGTTGCATTTACAAGAGTTACAAGAGTCAAGCCATGACAATGCTATTGAAACTCGCATATTTGCCAAAATCCACTTCTTTTTCAGTCTTTGCTTACACGTATACCCACAATCGCTTACGTGCCTGCTCCTTTCGAACGCACCCCGCGCGGGCACATCAGCTGAGCCCTACGCTTACTCGGTTAGATAGCATTAGTGCTTTTTAGTGACCACCTAGCACAGGCTGGTTTGTGCTTTTGCACTAGTTCTTAAGCCGCAAATCCGGAAATCGTATTTATCCACAAATCAAAAAGAATTGTAACTTTTCAACAATTATCTCTAGTGGCCCATTTGAGTTTTATCTACGCCAAGTGACATATTTTCATGTCGCCAGGCACAAATCTTTTACGAGACAATGTAAAGTAAATTAGTGACAAACTTACAATTTTTTAAAAATTATTTCTAGTGGTGCGTCAAAACTACACGCTGCTCCCTATGGATGTACTTCATCGCTAACGTAACACCTCCCGTGCTGCAGTCTCGGAGTTAGATACAGAGCATTCATAGCTACTAACTAGCACAAGTTGGTTACTGTCGTTTTTACAAGTTCTTATCATGCATATAGTATACTGAAGCTCCCCTGAAATGAATCTGTACAAAGGAATGCAAGTACATACTCCAAAAAGTCCACTTACTGAAAAAACACACATCGTGTGTATATATATATATATCTATACTGTATATGAATTTAAACCCAAAAAAATCCATTCAAAATGCGAATCTTGTAGTATTTCTACCGCTTAAATTAGGCGGAAAACAACTTACTGGCACAGCCATGAAAGATACTAATTACAATAGATACAAAGGAAGAAACGTGGGTGCAGTGGTCTATGCGGAACTACAGACTGTAAAATGTGCGAAAAAATTTCGGAAAGTCTTCTAATTTGCGTAATTTATTTCGAGAACAGAAACCGACGAACCCCGGCGGGGATCCTAACGGCTGTTATTTAGCTTTCGGGGGGCTTTTTTTTTTTTTTTTTTTTTTTGCAATATTCTATTCACATTCGGTTAGCTTATGTTAATATTAATTCAGACAGTATTGCCAAGCGAGCGTCAGGGAATTTAGGCGGGATAGAACCCTGCAGAAAACGTTTAGTCCCCTACTGCTAAACATTTACTCTTCTAGCCCGTTCCTATTCCAACTACTACCCCTACCCTTACTCCAATTACTACTTATACTATGGATCCGTATATTAAAACTGCACGGAAACGTGTTCCAACAGCAGCACTAAATACCAAATAAAATTAAATGGGATAAGGCGCAGAAAATTGAGGGTGCACTGAACACAAATTGTGAGACACGTACTGTCATATTAACTTACTCTTGGTATCTTTTTGTCGTAACACTACGGTATTAATCAGTTATTTTAAAGTTTACAATTTTAGATTATTAAATAGATACCGGTACAAATAAGTTGAATAGTAATGTATTTATACAATATATACCTTAAGTTTTTAGATGCTAATGGACTTTGCTATGCGCGCCCAAGTAAAAAAAAAAAAAAAAAAAAAATTATTCCTGCTCAGTGTTGCCAACAGAAATGTATATTTCCTACCAGATTTTCTGTGACATACAACAAAAAGCAGCATCAAATAAACTAGAAAATTACGTAAAATATTGTATTGTATTGTTTTATTTCGTCCTTTTTTCATACATTTAGCACTGTATTACAATGCATATGAAGTGGACGCGTCATTTATATATGAATACAAAAGTAAAAGAAACAATAATAGTGAAAATTACACACCCTAGGTTAAAAATTAAGCCTTAAGGCGGATTTTCATATGTCCTTTACCTCCGTGAGTTGCGAGCGATTGTGCTAAACAGCCAATGAAATCACGCATCGGAGATGGCGCGCTACACTCGCGTCAGAGTAGAAATTTGTTCAATTCTGACGGAAGTAGCGCGCGTGCACTATTGTATTCACTGACTAACATGGCGGAAGTCGCAAACTTTCTATTTTACGCATGCGCATTAGCTAGGGAGTAGAAATTTGGCGCAATACACGCACGGATGTATGAAAACGAAAATAATTTACGGTGAATACGCTACATGTGATGCTTCCGTTCTAACGCGGGCATGAAAATCCGCCTTTACTTCTTACATCTTATTACACTGTTCATTTTACATGACATCATTGTTAAAAATAAACTTAGCACTTATTACTTGCAGTGTATTTAGAAATCCTCCAACAAATATCTAATGCTAAAAGCGAGTAATGGCATTGATTTTGGCACTGTACATCATGTATCATTTTTATTCACTTAGCAGTTCATGTATTCCTCTACCGAGTAAAAGCAATGTTGTAATAAATATTTCTGGAGTTGTTTTTTAAATTTAGCAACAGAGTCCTGAGTTTTTATTTCTTTCGGGAGTTTATTGTAAAGCATGATACCCGCGTATTTACACCCTTTTTCATATAATACTGTTGTGTGTTCTACAATAGAAAAGTGTTGTCTCTTTCTTGTATCATGATCATGTTGCTGTTCTACTCGCGTAAGGTCACCTTGTAGGTGTCTCTTTACAAATATCAATAGATTTAAAATATACAAACAGGGTATTGGAAGTATACGAAGTTTTTTAAAATATTGGTTTGCAGTGATCTTTTGGTTTAGCAGTTGCCATCATTCTTATTATTCGTTTCTGTATCGTAAAAATTACTTTGGCCTTGTGTGTATTTCCCCAAAATATAATACCATATATTAAATTCGATTGGAATCCAAAGTAAATTATTTTTAAAGTAGATTCTCTTAAAACATTTTTAAGTACTTTAATTGCGAAATATATTTGGTTTAAATTCTTACTAAGCTTAGTTATTTGCACATCATAGGAGAGATTTTTATCTATCCAAATTCCTAAGAACTTAGTTAAGGTTACATATTCTATTTCGTTATTTTGAATTACAATGTTCCTAGGCTGTGCATGTTTGTTGCGCATTTGATGAAAATTGATTGCTGTGTCTTTTCAATATTTAATTTAAGCTTATTTTCTTTAACCCAGTGAGATAGTTTACAAAGGATTTCATTTGCACTACCTTCAACAACCTCATTTGTTTTACCTTTTACTATAATATTAGCGTCATCTGCATAAAGGGATGTTTCTGCTGCAGCAATATTACTTGGTAGGTCGTTAATATATATCAAAAATAATAGCGGCCCTAATACGGATTCTTGTGGCACTCCACATGTTATTTCTTGTTTCTCTGATATGTAGTATGTAGCTTGGTTTGTCTCCCTATTATTGAATGTAATTTCCACTACTTGCTGCCGATCTTTTAGATACGATTGACACCATTTGGATGCAATGCCTCTTATTCCGTAATCTTGTAGCTTTGAGAGATTTCTATGTGACACTAACGTAAGTCAAATGCTTTCGAAAGATCCAGGTAAAGACCTATACATTTCTCCTTACTATCTAAACTTTTTTGTACACTGTCCACGAAGTTATATACTGAGGTTTCCGTTGATTTCCCTTGTAGGAAGCCATGTTGCTCGTGTGTTATTAGATCATGTTTAAGTAAGAAAGATGCTCTCCGGACACTCATTGTGGTTTCTAAGATTTTTGAGAAAATTGAGAGAAGCGAAACAGGCCTATAATTTTCAAGCGCTGATTTGTCGCCTTTTTTATATATTCGTTTTACTTTTGCAATTTTTGATATACTAGGGAATTCTCCACTTGAGAACGACATATTTATGAGGAAACATAGGGGGGCAGCAATATATTTAATGCTTTTCTTTACAATACTTGGCGGTATGCCGTCTACGCCAGCTGACCATTTACTTAAAAGCATCGGGGTTTGCTTGTGCAAAACTTGCTTTCTCACTACTCCTGATCCTTTGCAACTATACATTTTGCTTTAGATATAAGCTGGCATATTCCCAAGTATTTCCAACTCTATGTATTTTGAACTAACCTATAGTTTCTCTACAGAATGTACGAGCTCTAATTCCAAGCAAATATAACAAAACTGAAACGGCTAGTTCAATGCCTTTTTGAAGCATGACGGTTAGGTAAATTATAGGATACAAACAGTATGGTTTAATTGTAATTAAAGGCAAACTATTAATCATCATCACAAATACATAGTATGCGAAGTGGAGTAGCCAGAATCTCTGAGGGAGCTCACACACAATCACAAATATAAAGCATTCTCCAGAATCATGGCCACCAATCTGGTAGGCCAAGAGAGCCAACACTACCTGCTCCTCGCAAAAGATAGCTTGGGCTCTTCAGTATCGGGATATCAAACAACGAAATAGACACACAGAAACAGGCCAATTGAGTTATTTTAAGTCCTTTTTATTTGCATCTTCAAATGATATGCGTATACACTCAGGCCATATTCACGAACGGACGTCTGAGTTCCGGACTCAAGATGACAAATTTCTAGGAGCGGAGAAAGAAGCTTCCCAGGAGAAAGAAATACATGGAGCTATACTAAAAACAATGTTGATACGACAATGGGACCGAGTTTTTTCGTCACAACGGTGCTGAGGCAATTGCTTATTGGCTTTAAACGTAATCCGCGCATTTCTTCTGTATGACTTACTAGCCCACACATTAGGGGGGGCCTGGGCCCCTTAAGGTTTTTATAATGCTATAATTCCCCTCGGAATCCTATATTTCTCCTCGTATTGCTCATTGCACAAGCATTGTATCGCACAAGTGACTAACTTTGGCATCCCCATTTCGGAATACCATCCTACGCTACTGAACTCATACAGATGGGAGGTTACATTGCTGCAATCTGTGTGGAAAAACGTTTACTCTGGAGTCCTATTTAAAGGCTCACATGATTATTCACGCAAAAGAGAGGGAGAACTCTTGCAATCTGTGTGCCAAAACGTTTACTTGTAGAGCTGCTATGATTTGGCACATACTAATTCATTCAGATGAAAGATCACATTGTTGCATTGAATGCGGTCTCATTCTGTGAATTCTCATTTAAAGAATCACATGTTTACTTATACAGGTGAATTACCACATTGCTGCATTTTGTGCCGCAAATCACTTAGGCTGAAATATAATTTAAAGGCCGACATGCTTTCATATACAGCTGAAAGAAATTTATGCATTGTCTGTGGCAAAACGTTTATCGTGAAAAGTGAGTTGAATAGGCACATTATTATTTATACAGATAAAAGAAAGTACTGTTGCAATGATTGCGACGGAACGTTTAATCGAAAATGTGATTTAACATTCATATGCATATTCACACAAAAGAGTTGCTACACTCTTGCAATTTGTGTGACAATATGCTCACTCGTATGAATATTTTCAACCAGCATTTATTAACTCATACAGATGATAAATCACATTGTTGCATTGTGTGAGAGAGAGCATTTGGTCTGAAATGCCAATTAAAGACTTCCATGACTATTCATACAGGTGAAATACATATTCCTGCGTCGGTGTGGCAAATCTTTTAGGCTGAAATGTAATTCTTAATCTCACATGCTTATTCATACAGGTGAAAGAAAACGCTTTTGCATTCTGGGTGGTAAAGCCTTTACTGTTGAAAGGTGACTTGGATAGACACACGATTAATCACACAGGCAAAAGGTCACTCTGTGGCACTCAGTGTGGCAAATCATTTAGTCAGAAATATAATTTAAAGTGTCATATGGTTAAACATGAGAGAATACTTTTTCGAATTTAAAGCGACAGCTCTCTTATTCTCAATGATCTAGGACCACATACATACTCATACAAGTGAGAGGCAACATTGCAGCGCTCACTGTGGAAAGCGTTTATTCTGTCCTATAACGCTCAACTGTTTATTCACACTGGTCAAAGAAACCATTCTAACTTTTAATGTGTCCAATCATTATTTCTCAAATGTAATTTAACAGTTCACACAGTCAAACAGGTGAGGGTCCATCTAGTATTCAGTGTGAAGGTGAATTCAGAAAAATGTGAAGACGCACATCTATTTTCATAATGATCAAATTACACATGGGTGGAACATTACTAAAGCATTTATTTGAAAATGAAGTCTACGTACTCTCACCCTTAATTGCAGAGGGAAAATAAATCATTTTTGTATTCAGTGCAACAAAGCCCTTACTCGGAAGTATAATTCGAACATCAGTGTGCTTACACGTACATGTTAAAGTTGACATTGTATCTAGTACGGCATAATATTTATTTTGAAATGTAATTTAAAAGATCACGTGTCGTCACAGAAACGAAGGTAGATATTCCCACATTCTCACACTCAGAGTGGTAAAGTATATTAGACGTAATATAGGTAGATAACCTAATAGACGAATATTTACTTATACAGCAAAAAGACCAAATCTCTTCTATTTTTGCGGCTAAATTTTTATTCTGAAATTTAGTTCAAATATACTTACGCTTATTCACTTAGGCCAGTGATCCCATCCTTGCATTTAGTACGCAAAAGCGTTTTGTTTATAAAGAATATTTGAATATGCAAATGCTTGCTCATATGTATGAAAGCTCACGTCGTATTAAAGTGCAAAGAATTTGTTCTGAAATTCTAATTAAAATTTGTTTAATTTAAAAAAAAAAAAAACATCCTGACTTTTAGAGGAGAAAGAGGCCCTTCTTGCTTTGAGTGTGACAAAGCGTTTATGGTTAAACGTGGCTTACAAGTTTAAATGCTTAATTACACAGATGAGACGTCATATCCTTTCATTCAGTGTACAGAATGATTTAAAGACAAACATAGTTATTCATACAAATAATAGTCAGCTTTTTTACATTCATTGAGATAATATATTTACTTTGAAGAGCAACTTAAGAAGTAAGATACCTCTTCATTGAGATGAAAGTTCGCAAAGTTACAAGGAAGATATTAAAACATTTAATCAAATACTTAATCCACATGCACAAATGTCACACAAGACATAACGTTGCCTTCCGTTCAGTGTGGTAAAGCGTTTATTCAGAGATGAATCATTCATACTTGCCCACCCTTATTGGTTTTATGCATGTGATTGCAAAATGTCTCACAGTGCACTTATCAAAAATGCAACTAATTTTACGTACTTCATTCACACATGTAAGAGATCATATTCTGCATTGGGTGTGACTAACGTTTACTCTGAAACGCAACTTCAAGACCCATATACCAGGAGACTAATGTGAACTTCCGCTTTTTTAAAATTTGATATGGCTTAATGTTTACTTACAAAAAGTATTGGAGAGAACCGTATAATTGACCATAAAAAAGGCAAATATTTTTCGTATAATTAACCATAATAAAGGCAAATATTTTTGCATTCAGTGCTTTAAATCGTTTACACAGAAAATTGTTAGGGAACTGTTTTATTATATAGCTTAAAGACTACATTCTTGCATTCAGTGAGAGAGAATTCCAAATGCTACCTAAACACATGAAAGACCATGTTATTCCATTCAGTGAGAGAAATCATTTATTCCTAAAAGTTTCTTTAAGATAACTCTTTAAGGTTCCTGTGAACTCCCCCTTGTCCGAGCACTTCGCCTTTTCGCCACCAGATGCTCACTTTTTCATTTAGCAATCACTGCTGGTACCTCTACTGGGAAGAACTGAAAGATCGTACCGCTCAGTTTGAATGTGTCCAGGATATCCACACTTGAAGTGGGCGGGGAGAGGAATCCAACAGTTTTTTTTTCGTGCACCTGCAGTCAGTCAGAGTCTATTTATACAAGCCGTGTTGTTCAGCCCCAGGGCAAAATCTCAACCATTGATGAGTAACATAAATCTTTTCTTTTTGCAGGTAGGAATAGAGTTTTGTACGAAAAACGGGAATTAGGTTGCAGAGAACGTCATTCACATCGCGTTGACAAATTATCTTTCGTACGTTTATCACATGAAACTCTTTTCTTTTTTTGATTATTACCAGAATATGAGATAAAAAGAACCTAAATGGTTCTTTGTATACAGAAAACAGACAAACAATACTAATATTTTCTTACATATCAGTATTATATGATTTTTTTTCTGAAGTGTATGATGCATGAAAAATGGACAAAATGAATTTTGACTTTTCTATTTGTCCCTATCCTTCTGAGTAGAGAGAATGATGTGGCGCAACTAAAGGGTCTGCAGGGCCCGCAACATTGAGAGGCCCAGAACAGAAAGAGGCCCATTTCAGTTTCGAAGTTAAACTTTATAATGTTAAGATGTTAAAAATTATGTGATGTTCCAACTATATCTCATTTTTACCTATGAAGACGGTAACACCTGAGCGATTATTTAGTAAATTAAATGCCAACAAAACTTTTACTGACCAGCGAAAACATTATGACCACTCGCTACTTTTTGAACGAAATCATCGGGCTGAGATAAGAGCTACAAGGCATAACACAACCGCGCGCCAAACACGACAAGAATCTCACTCGATTAGTCAGTGTGATGCTTGTGCCTTGAATGGGGAAGGACGACGATATATCAGGGTGACTAAGTGGCTGGGAGCTTCATTTCGGAAACAACGCGACTTGTCGAGTTTTCGCGATCTGCCGTGCTTATGTATTTCAAAGATGGGAAAAGAACAGTGAAACCAGCATCGAACCAAACAACAAAAAGTGGGACGACCACACCTCATTAAAAATGTCGGATGTCGTAGACTCTCGAATTTGGTATAGCAGAATAGACGAAAACTATAGCACAATATAATAATAATAATAATAATAATAATAATAATAATAATAATAATAATAATAGTAATAATAATAATAATAATAATAATAATAATAATAATAATAATAATAATAATAATAATAATAATAATAATAATAATAATAATATGCATTTTTTGCATATGAGCAAGTTGTGACTCACTAGATAGAACATAGAAAGTCAAAACTGTTCTCTGTAAATTTTACGTGACTCATGAATGTGGAAAGAGGGGGTCCGTTTAACATTTTTGCGGGGAGGCCCATTCGTCCTTACGCTACTGAGAGAATGTAAGGTAAAATAATAACACCAATATATATATATATATATATATATATATATATATATATATATAGATATAGATATAGATATAGATAGATAGATAGATAGATAGATAATCCTGGCGCAACAGTCCCTTGTGATCTGAGCCTGCAGCGGGCTTATGTTAGTAGTAAGCACAACCACACCCAACGTCGCCGGCTGACTAGATTGAAGTCCGCTATCTTTTAGTTTCCCAACTTTTCTCTCGATATTTGGTCAACACAGAAATGTTTGAGTGCCACACCAGGAATTAATCCCTGGACGATGCACACCGTATCACTTTCGCTAATCATTTGGTAAAATTCAGGTTAGGGTGGTACTGAATTAATTTTGGAATATGCCATTTCTCATAAGGTAAAGTTCAAAAGTATTGTGACATAATTAAAAAGCTCATTATCAACCACGTATTCTTGCCTCTAATATCTCTAAAAGTTTTCGAGTTATGTGTCAAAAATGGTTGAAACACTTGAAGTTAGTTTAGTAACTTGAAGAAGATAGTGGACTTATACATACATGATTAGAATTGCTCCAATTTTTATTTTTATTCTTCTTTCTCGTAAAGAAATACAAAATCATAATTTCAACCATTTTGGTACAGTTTTCATAATTTGAAGCGCGAACAGCCGGTTTCTTTCCTTACGTTTTGAACTTGGGATTTATATTCTCCTTGTCACTTATCGTGAAAGTCATATAATAACATGGGTCACAAAGCTAGAATATCTTATGCGACAGAGGTAATGACAATTTTTGTCATTTCATCTCTCAAGATCTGTTAAATTTGACATTTATTGAATGATATCGGTTTTATAATACGAATAAATTTTTCGCAATAAGGTGCGTATAGTGGTCGTAAGAAATGGCAAAAGCTACCACTGACCTTTATAGTTTGACTCATGCTTTTTCGATCATGGTATTCCTCTTAAATTTTGCAAAGGACAGTATCATTTTAATTATCTTAACCTAATTTCCTAAAGCATCTCATTCGTACGCTAAAAGAAAGATTTCTATTTTTTATGTATAAGAATTCAGGGGATGCAAATTTATTCAAAATTCCTTTACAATTAAAGCCGCCTAAACAGATATTCCTTCGAGATTTCTGTATTTTGAAAACAATTCACGATTTCAGTTCTTTGTATTTACTTGTTTCCATGTTTATTTATATCAATACTGTATGATCAGTTCCCAGAATTATTTTAGTTCCCCGGTAAATCCATTTATAACAAGCTCCAAATACTGCTACAATTTTAATGTGGTTTCAGGAGAATCTGCATATCTCATCCTTTTGTTACTCTCTATATATTCATCTACTACGTAAACAAACATCAGTGAAAGAAAGAGGCTGAGAGCTAACATGTGCTCCGCGAGGAACGTTGTCATACCTTGCACTGATATATCTAGAGAGTCTAGTGTTGCCACAAGACGAAACGAGACAAGACGAGACTTCTGGCTGTGTCGTCTCGTCTAGAAAAGATGTGTCCGTCTCGTCTCGTATCGAATGGTTCTGTCTCGTCTCGTGGCAACACCAGAAAGGCTGAGGCCCACAAAAGAGCTGTTAAACCAAGTGGTTAAAATTATAACTTTTAACCTAGTTTGGTTAACAGAGCACAACACAAAACACGACTGCAATTCTCCAGCAACGACTGCTTAGTTTCGACTGAACCCGTAATTACTTCGATAGGAACATTTGTCAATACCGTCAGTACAGACGAAAGGCAAGATTTCCCCATTTATTCTGATATCCTTTTTTCAGAACCCCTGGCGCCACTTCAACAAATAAGGAGGCCTATGTAACTTTCCCATTTAAAAAATGGTTTATCTTCGAATAACAGCATAAAAGGATAAAAAAGATAAATTTTATTGTCAAATCAGAATCTTTTTCGAAACTCAGTGTCGAGAAAGGCTGACACGTTTCTGTCTTGGTTCGGAACGAGAAAGACCATGAAACAATAGTTAGTTACTGATAAAATTGCCACTTCTACGCATACTTATACTTCTATTAAAGGATTTTTATACGTAGATATCTCCACCAGCCCTCGGAATAAAATCTTCTGAAACACTGATCTCAATGAACGCTTTACATTGTATTTGAATCTGGAGCACTATCACAAAATAATTAAACTTGAATCGATTGAAAAATGGAAGTGAAAGCTGTTTGTAAGAATCATTTTTAAAAAAATGATTAGGTATTCCCTGTTCTTTGCAGGGTTTGAAACGTTGAATCATTTGGATCATTTGAAATAATAAAAGATGGTATACATTTCGAAGGCAAATAATTTATTCCGAGTTAATAAATTTTTAAGCAAATTCAGAAACTGTGTTTGTATTTTTCGAGACACGAGACAAGACGTTTTACGAAACGTTTCGTATTGTATCGTGTCTCGCTTCAAAGAGTCCTGTCTCGTCTCGTTGCAACACTAAGAGAGTCTTACGCATTATCTTTCCAAGAAAATGAGCTAGAAACTTGAAAAGCACATTCAGTCAATTGTTATCATAGAATATACTATGGGCATAGCCGCTGATGTGTAGAAGGTGACACAGGCGGAATTTGTTTTTGGCGAGTTGGAAAAGTGGGGCTCTATTATTTGGATTGGAAACATTGGTTCAAAAATATTTTACATTTAGCATACATACATATACACATATCATACGCACACACACACACATACGTACATGTGTGTTACATATACTTTAATTAATGTGTGGATCTAAGGACAAGGTCCGGTTCGCCCACCCAAAAACCGCCTCTGGGAGGTGGATTGAAAGCGCACCCCTGAAACATAGAATTATGCTAATCGTAATCTTCTGAGATAGACTACCCCCCGAGGAATAAGTAAATAAATAAAAATAGTTTATTAATGTTTATCTTCCGTATACGATTAATTGAAAAATTTTAGTGTCTCAACAATGAGAGCCATATACAGGTGATCCTGCGTTCCTGGCGGAACTTCCCTAGTTGCGGACAAAATTTCATACTATAAACTCTTTTCGGCTCTCTCCCTCACGGTAGTTTTTTTTTAATCTATTATCTACTCCCTTGGAGTAACTGTTGCTCTGTATTTTCACGGGCTTGCAACCGTCAGAATGAATATCTTGGCTGCCTTCCCAGCTACCCAATCAGCATGCAATAACAATCAAATCCCACACAAACTACTCTACCCATCAAATATTTTAACATGGAAAGTTCTTTTACGCAACGTATTTCGTTTGTTTAAAGTGGAATAGACCTAAATACATTTTTTTAATGTTCTTCTGGAAATTCGATAGCGAGACCGCTCACATCAAAAAATGAGAGAATTAGTGCTCTGACAATCTGGTAGAAATACAACATGCCATATATACATTACTGTGATTACATTGCTATTTATTCAATGATTATTTTGCTTAGAGTTTTCTTACTCTCCAGGGTACTCTTCAAGGATATACAATTACTCTTCACTTATGTCGCGAAAAAATATTCAGCTTGCAAATTTATTTCGAGAACTTCTCATTCCCTAATACATGTTTATACTCTCAATTTGTGCGTACAACCGACAAACTTACACAGAATCTCAACAGAGTTCAAATGTGAGGTGTCTGCTGTGAAACAAAGGTCAGTTATATGGGAGGGGATTTTAGAGTGCAGCTCTAGGAACACTGTGGGCTTTTAGAGTGTAATTCTAGGAACACTGTAGGGGGCCATCCCGCTCCACCTGAGACAAAAAAAAAAAAATGAAAAGAATGAAAAGAAATCTGGCGGCACACAACTAATTCACACTGGTTACAAAGCAGGCACAACAAAGTTCTGAATGAAATATGTTTATTTTTTTGCACTATTCCATTTTCCGAACAATAACATTTACCGATGACTTGTTAGCCCCTCCACCACAGCCACCATGAAAACAAATTCAATCGGAATTTGGCCAGCTCGTTTGATCACGAATAATTATCGTTTGATCCCAAGCATAATGACGTATTACACACAATTTGGCTAGGGCTTGTTAGCCCTTGATAATCGGCATGTACCATTCCATAGACATTTCAATCGTAAATAGGTAAGCAAAGTTTCGTTAGTTTCTGGTAGAAAGTATGACAGATAAAGTTGATTGTTTATTTAACAATGGTGGCCTCTAACAATGAAACTAACAACAACAACTGAAATCGACAAGTACCATTTCATAGATAACTCAGTGGTAATCCGATGGGTGTGCCAAGTTTGGTCAGTTTCTGGTACAAAATATAGCAAAGTTGATTCTTTGTTTAACGATGGTGGCCTTCAACAATGAAACCTAACAATAATATGTGGAATCAACACATACTATTTCCTAGATATTTCAATCTTAAATGGGTGTGCCAAGTTTGGCCAGTTTGTGGTAGAAAGTATGTCAGATAAAGTTGATTGTTCATTTAACAATGGTGGCCTCTAACAATGAAAGTAACAACAATAAGTGAAATCAACACGCACCATTCCATAGATATCTCAATCGTAAATGAGTGTGCCAAGTTTGGTTAGTTTGTGGTAGAAAATATTACAGATAAAGTTGATTGTATATTTAATAATGGAGAAATCCAACCATTGTTTATATAACAATGTGGCCTTCAATAATGAAACTAACAACAATATGTGAAATCGACACATAGCATTCCCTAGATATTTCAACTTTAAATGGGTGTGCAAAGTTTGGTCAGTTTGTGGTAGAACGTATGGCCGTTAAAGTTGATTGTTTATTTAACAATGGTGGCCTCTAACAATGAAACTATCAGCAATATGTGAAATCGACCCATATCGTTCCATAGATATCTTAATCTTAAATGAGTCTGCAAATTTTGTTTAGGTTGTTGTAGAAAGTGTGGCAGAAAAACTTGATTGTTCCTTTAACAATGGTGGCCTCCAACAATGAAACTAACAATACTATGTGGAATCCACACGTACCATTCACTAGATATCTCAATCTTAAATGGGTGTGCAAAGTTTCTTCACTTTCTGGTAGAAAGTACGGCAGATAAAGTTGATTGTTTACTTAACAACGGTGGCCTCTAACAATGAAACTAACAACAATGTGTGAAATCGGCACGAACCATTCCATTGACATCTCAATCGTAAATGAGTGTGCCAAGTTTGGTTAGTTTGTGGCAGAAAATTTGACAGATAAAGTTGACTGTATATTTAATAATGGAGAAATCCAACGATTGTGTATTTAACAATGGTGGTCTTCAACAATGAAACTAACAACAATATGTGGAATCCACACGTACCATTGCCTAGATATTTCAATCTTAAATGGGTGTGCCAAGTTTGGCCAGTTTGTGGTAGAAAGTATGTCAGATAAAGTTGATTGTTCATTTAACAATGGTGGCCTCTAACAATGAAAGTAACAACAATAAGTGAAATCAACACGCACCATTCCATAGATATCTCAATCGTAAATGAGTGTGCCAAGTTTGGTTAGTTTGTGGTAGAAAATATTACAGATAAAGTTGATTGTATATTTAATAATGGAGAAATCCAACCATTGTTTATATAACAATGGTGGCCTTCAATAATGAAACTAACAACAATATGTGAAATCGACACATAGCATTCCCTAGATATTTCAACTTTAAATGGGTGTGCAAAGTTTGGTCAGTTTGTGGTAGAACGTATGGCCGTTAAAGTTGATTGTTTATTTAACAATGGTGGCCTCTAACAATGAAACTATCAGCAATATGTGAAATCGACACGTACCGTTTCATAGATATTTTAAAGGATAAATTAATGCGCCAAATTTGATTAGTTTTTGGTAGAAAGAGCGTAAGATAAAGTTGATTGTTTATGTAACAATTTAGAAATCCAAAGATTGTTTATTTAACAATGGTGGTCTTCAACAATGAAAGAACAACAATATGTGAAATCGACACATACCATTCCATAGATATCTCAATCGTTCATAAGTGTGAAAAGTTTGCTTAGTTTGTGGTAGAAATTATGACAGATAAAGTTAATCGTTTATTTAACAATAGAGAAATCGAACGAATGTTTATTTAACAATGGTGATCTTCAACAATGAAACTAACAACAATATGAGAAAACGACACATATCTTTCCCTAGATATTTTAATCTTAAATGTGTGTGCAAGGTTTGGCCAGTTTCTGGTAGGAAGTATGGCAGATAAAGTTGATTGTTCATTTAACAATGGCGGCCTCTAACAATGAAAGTAACAACAATAGGTGAAATCGACACGTACCATTCCATTGATATCTCAATCGTAAATGAGTGTGCCAAGCTTAATTAGTTTGTGATAGAAAGTATGGCAGATAAAGTTGACTGTTTATCTAACAATAGAGAAATCCAACGAATGTTTATTTAACAATGGTGGTCTTCAACAATGAAACTAACAACAATATGTGGAATCCACACGTACCATTGCCTAGATATTTCAATCTTAAATGGGTGTGCAAGGTTTGGCCAGTTTCTGGTAGGAAGTATGGCAGATAAAGTTGATTGTTCATTTAACAATGGCGGCCTCTAACAATGAAAGTAACAACAATAGGTGAAATCGACACGTACCATTCCATTGATATCTCAATCGTAAATGAGTGTGCCAAGCTTAATTAGTTTGTGATATTAAGTATGGCAGATAAAGTTGATTGTTTATCTAACAATGGAGAAATCCAACGATTGTTTATTTAACAATGGCGGCCTCGAACAATGAAACTAACAACAATATGTGAAATCGACTGGTACCATTCAGTAGATATCTCAGTTGTAATCCGATGGGTATGCCAAGTTTGGTGAGTTTGTGGTAGAAAGTGTGGCAGATAAAGTTGATTGTTTATTTAACAATGGTGGCCTCTAACAATAAAACTAACAACAATAAGTGGAATCCACACGTACCATTCCCTAGATATTTCAATCTTAAATGGGTGTGCAAAGTTTGGTCAGTTTCTGGTCGAAAGTACGGCAGATAAAGTTGATTGTTTACTTAACAATGGTGGCCTCTAACAATGAAACTAATAACAATATCTGAAATCGACACGTACCATTCCCTAGATTTTGTAACGTCCATTAACCAGATTATATCCGTTTTTGCTTAATTTTTGAACTGTTTATTTTATATTTGATTGTTTTAATTTTATTAGTTGTATATGTTAACATTGGTGACGGTGGCGCCATCTATCGTTTTAGACACAAACTGTTTGGACGTTCTGAATAACCTTAACTGTACTTGTAAAATCAGCGATAATTTTATCAAGTGACATGGTGTTATTACCCTGAGATGATTTAGAAAAGGATGCTAAATCATACAGATGAAGGATTGCATTATTAGATTCATTCTAACAAATCGTTTACTTAGAAAAGTACTTTAAAAACCCTCTTATTCATGTATCCTTTGTGATCTCAAGTGTTAGACTTGGTTTTACAAACATTTCAGTACAAGGAGAGAATCTAATAAATCTTGCGGCATCGGCATGAGAATAGAATAATAGATTTCTTCTGATTAGAATGTAATATATCTGGTAATATTCAAGCAAGAAAGACAGAAAACAATCTTTTATTCGTAAATTAATAGGATGAAGTAGGATGATTTTACAAGCATAAAGACGACCTTATATTTTTTCTATTGGTTAAAGCTATTAATAGGTTTATAGCTGAAAATTAAATTAAATTTATTTTCATTATAGTTCAGAAACAGTTATACTCAACAAACTGGAATTGAATTTCTTTCTATATGGTCAGCACATTTGCTTTTATCATATTTTTTCTGGAATTAAAGATAATTACAAATTATTAACTCTTTAGAAATAAAGTATCCATCTTTAGTTCTAATCAAAAAGGAGAGCATGATTCTAAATGTCGCTATGCCATTACATTTGTTTGCCTAAATATGGAAAAATGAATATATTTGTACATAAACACGTGAAAGAAAAAGTGGCAAGGATTTGAACAATTATGTGATAAATTATGCGATGGTTTGTACTGCAATATACTGCAAAGAAGTGCAAGTTATTAAAAGTTAGCACAGGCATTCTTTCATATACCGTACTGTGGCTATAATGCCTTTTAAACTGATTAAAGTAGCGATAAACGTTGTGAGTACCTCACTGTACCACGCCTCTTTACCTATTTGTTTATAAATGAACTAATTACGTTATTACTGCATGCCAGAAGTTAGATTAAATCCTGCTTTTTCTTTCCATATATTTAATTTAGAACGATTAATGCAGACATATCATAACAAATTTAGCTACTGATCAAATTTAATAACGCCTAAAATATCCTATCTTACTTGTTAGAATCTATTTCTGATAGAAGCCCCTACATCAAACTTTTTAAGTATATTCCAAGGATTTGCACAATTTTTTGTCATATATACGCATTTATTAATTTAATACACATAAAATTTCATTATGAAGAAAATCATCTTCAGAGTCCCGTTTAGAATATCCGTCTAATGGTTGTATATGATTTGAGTTCAGAATCACGTTCAGAAACAAACCTACAGGAGTGGGCTTATAGCTATATGCGAACCACATGAGCTCCAACCTGGAAGTGAATGCCGTTTTAGAGAAATGTATCTGACAATCAACTGGAACTACGGTTGTATTACACGTTATATTGGGGAGCAGTGATTAAAATGGTTATTAATTTCGTGGCCTGCAAGTGGTCAGACCTATAACCCGGATAAATTACAGACTGTAACACATCGTTATCATATGGACAATTTCTCTGAGGCTATTAATCTAATTAGCGTTTCCCGCTGGACTACTGCACTTCTGATGTACATAGGTCCTGGTTCGATCACCATGAGATAATTAAATTTTATTTTCACCAGCATTTACTTCTCTTTCAGCTTAAAGGCAATAACCGCGTAATAATAAATTAATTTTTCATTAACGATCGTTTCACTTTTTCTATGTAATTCTAACAAATGCGATCCTGCCGTCTCTCTTCTCACTTAACCTGCATTTTGTTTTTCTCTTGATGTCTTGATACATAACAGAGGCTTAAGCGATTCATTTCCCTGTCGCCTCTCTTAAGATTTCTTGTTTGGGAAAGACGTCTAGATGCCGACGTTTCCAATTGCTGCGTTCTGTAATTGTTTGGAATTAACTACGAACCAAGCACGATCATTAGATTTTGTAGTCTATCGATCTTAAAATCGAATCATCAGCCAATTGCCAGAACTTGATCTATCATGACCAGGAATCGTCACAAATTTGTGTTACAGATTGCACCTTTTCCTCTAACTGAAAAATGTAGATGTTTCATCTCGGTGAACCTTTAAACTCTCCAAAAATTGTAAGAAACTAAATCTACTTGTAAGGTGCTTAATCTTAAACCTGGGATAGATAATTTCTGTGATAGAATTTATTACTAGAATAAAAATTCGAAATAATAAGGGCCTTAAGGAGCTTTATTTCATTTAGATGAGTAACGCAGACGGCTAGTCATTCTTTGTCATTTTATTATTCTTGCGTAATTCTAATACGCCAAGCTCACACAAAAAATAATTCAAAGTTCATGTTTTATTGGAAACACTTTGCCTTACATCATTAATTGTTACTTCCATTTTGTTTTATTCATTATTCTTGTATGTGAAATGACAACTAATTTATTCTTCTTACTTTTCAGAATTCAGAATTTGTCATCTTCTCCGCTCATCCTTCAATCTTACGCAAACCCGCAGACTTATTTTCCACAGTTCAGGGACTTGTGAATAGTAGCAAAGAATACAGACATCCGTTTTCTCCGTTTTTCTTCCTATCAGAATTTTTATCACAAAAACACTTGGAGCCTCTTCCGGTCTGCCGATAAAGGAATCAAGAAGTCCACAGGTAACTTCCTTAGACTAAAAATCACAGCAATTAGGGCACTTCCTTACTTGACCTTGTCTGTTTGTGTAACACAACAATCATTGTCCTTCCTTCCATTTACTTCTCTTTTCAACTCATGGGCAAAAGAGTGTCAGCTCATATTATTTACCTCGCCCTTTCTGGCCTAAGCTTTCCTCTTTTGCAATTGTCATACAATTCACTCCTTCCTACATCACAATATCGCAACAAATGCGTCAATTCTACTTCAATATTTGCCCTTATTCCTTGTCTGAACAGCCTGTAAGAAAGGAAAATATATTTCTCCATTATTCGCCACCATCATTTGTTTTTTAAGACAATAAGATACGAGGAAGACGATCACTTACTTCTCATATTTCCTGCCGTTGAATATACTGTAATTGTTACGGAACGAAAGTGTTTCTTCGGTTATTTATATGCTTTACACCTTTATAACCTATCAGTATTTTCCACAACGGGAAAATTAATTTTTTGTCAATTATGGGACAGCGTGTAACTAAAAAAGACAAGAAAATATGCAAAACAAGATCAACGTAATTTTGTAAATTAACGTTAAAAAATCAATGGAAAGTTATGCTTATCGTATTCCCACATTCTATCCAACGGCGGATACTACAGTGTGTTTGAAAAAGAACTCCCTAATTTTAATGTGTCCTAGAATCTGTACAAAGTGACATACATTATTCTAGTTTGTGGTTTGATTCATCAATTCTCCAAGTTTGGCTTCCCTGTAGTTGTCAGGTCTGCTTGACCTTGAGACGGCACCAGAGCTGCTTTTTTCCTCTGTTTCCTCAGTTCAGTCCAGGCAGGTGTGCAGTGCAGAGCAACTCAGCAACAATGTGTATTCTGCAACAGAAAGCGCAGTGTGTTATTTGGCTCGTAAAAACTGAATCAGTTATAGCAGTGCAACGTAATTTTAAACGTCAGTACGGTGGTGAACCACCTACAGCAAAAACTATCCGTCATTGGCTAAAGTCTTTCAAGGAAACCGTTAGTGTTTTAAAAGCAAAATCACCAGGTAGACTAAGAACTTCTGAAGATGCTGTTGATCAGATCCGTGTTTCTTGTGTTCGGAGCCCGAAGAAGTCATTAGCCAGACGTAGTCTACTATTTATTAGGAATGCCTAAAGGTACTGTGTATGATGTTGTGCGTAAAAGACTTAAGTTGCGCGCCTACAAATTGCAACTGTTACATGAAATTAAACCTACTGATAAAATCGAAAAGTGTGAGTTTGCTGCTGACTATCTACAGAATTGAGAATGATGTCATTTTTTATAAAAAGAACCTCTTTTCTGATGAGGCCACATTTCATGTCAGTGGAACAGTTAATCGTCATAACTGCAGAATTTTGGGGGCAGAACATCCACATGAAGTTATTCAGCATCAACGTGACTCTCCCAAACTTAATGTATGGTGCTTTTGATGGAAGATCTGTGATTGGTTCTTTCATTTTTGTAGAAAAAACAATAAACGAGGACGTTTACTATAACATGCTGACCGAGTACGTCTTTCTCAAATGGACGATATTGAGGCGGAAAAGGGGCTTGTGTTTTTTCCAACAAGATGGCCCCCCGCCTCATTACAGTAACCATGTGCGTGTGGCTCTTGACACTCGCTTTCCAGGAAGGTGGATAGGCAGAGCTGGCCCAATACCTTGGCCACGACGAAGCCCCGACTTAACCCCACTGGACTTTCTCTTTTGGGATCACATAAAAAAAATGTTGTGTACAGTGAAAAGAACAGAGATATCAGTCATTTATAGGAAAGAATCGTCGCGGCGGTTGGGACAGTTACACCTGAAATGTTGGTGAATATGTGGCGAAAAGTGGAATATCGTCTCGATGTGTGCAGGGCCACAAATGAATCCCACGTTGAAGTCTACCAACATTAAACAAAACTTGAAGGAATTCTCTTTCATGATATGTACTCATTGATATAAGTTTTCATTCATTTCCCAATTAAATTTATACTTAAAACTAGGGAATTCTTTTTCAAACACCCTTATTATCAACATTGCAATTTCAGATAGCGAACTTGAAGGCTTATCCCATTAGTTTATTTTTCTATTTTAGCAAGATAGAGATGTGTGAGACACAATATATAAATTTTATAATCAGATCCTTCTTTTACTCTTGTTCTAGGACGTTGAGAAATGTTAATTTTTTAGTGCAAAGCACTTGTCATCAATCCTGTATGTTGCTTCCCCATGCCGTAGGCATCGGAGGACCACCGATGGGCAACTAGAGATATCTCGTCAAAAATTGGCGACCCCGCAGCGATGATCTGCGGTGGCCCCACTTGAAAATTATACCACCAGCGGCAGAGACGCGAGGAAACGCCAATGAACAAGAAAATTACTCTGCAAAAATATGTCAAATCGCCTACATGCCTAATTTTTTGCATTAAGGAGAGTCTAGAAACACTTTTAAAAATTAAAGAAATACGTGCCCCAGAGTAGGCGCGAACCACCAACCTCTGGATTACTAGGCGCTTGCTCTTCCGTCTTGCTCACGGAGGCGATGGAGGAAACGTCGCTTGTAGAGACATAAATCGTTGAGGTATTTCTAATTTAGCTAATCAGAATGCTCTTGTAACCGTGTATATTCGACGATAACCGTTTGAGATTAGATAAAATCCGTTCGCCATGTAATTTTATAACAAAATGACGCGCGTCTATTTACTTGATTTCATGGTTCTCCCATATTCACTTTCAAATGATCGGCTACAGTTGTCATCTAAATTCATACAATTATACGCACTCATCTCAAGATTTTTCACTTCATGTTGTAGAGGCCTTGACATGTTGTTATTCTTGACCCCCGTAGCTCACTTTAGGAACAATTCGTCAGGAAAAAATAATATATAACAATAACCGCATGCATATGACTGGCGATAGTTCGTGTTGGTCCCTTCGCGATTCTCCATGACGAATCGAAGAAGCGCGGACCAAAATGGAGTCCTCGCTGCTACGCGGTGGTAACTTCAATACTCCGACTCTAGATATCTCTTTCGATTCAACGAAGCCCTGCCGCCAGTGGTATACTAGCGGCAGCCCTTCGACGCGTCGTTATAGCGACGACCGACATTTACCCGCCAGTGGGCCACTAAGTGTTGGCGACGTTTACGGCATGGGGTTACAACTTCTCTAACTTATAGAACGTTATTTTTTTAAACCTGTTTCTTTAATTTCCTATTGAAACAAGCACTGATCCGTACAAACTAAATTGTAAGAAAAAGAAACTGCTTTTGCTCCCTCTATTTATTCAGTTATATTTTAATGAAAAGTTTCCTACTGTGACTAAATATATTAAATATTTTTACTGTTTCCTTTGGGTCCTGCTTTATTTGTTAAAAAACAGAACAAAACAAAAATTACATACGGCAAAAGATATATTCTAATAATCTGCGAATCTCAACGCATAGCAAGACAGGGTCTATTTGCATTTTTCGCAATTTTACATTACTATAATGGCTTTGAAAATTTTGCGAACTGCGACGCAAAGCGAAAACATAAACCTAACCACAGCTCCCTGTTTATATCGGAAATTTAAATGCAGTTTTTGCTTTGTGTTTGCGCAAAGCGTTACAGAATGAGACTCCTGAAGTTTCCTTATATCCAATAAATGATGAAAAACTACTTACAAACGAGAATAATACATAGTTATGTCTTTGGTTCCACCCTTAGGATGACTGAAATGTCATTATGGGGCGTAGAGTGATTATTATATATATTATTATACAATAATCACTCTACGTTATGGGGTTTTGGAGTTTATAGAAGGAATTTGTCTTTCTTCTGTAGTCTATATAAGATCAAGTCTTTATGTACATTTCATTGATTTGATAGAAAAATGAATTAGAACGCTAACAAAATTCTAGTAACTCTATTTCTGTTAATAGTTCATTATTTCAACCTTATACATTACGTGATTTTCTGAGTTTTGTTTTCTTAGATTTTATACACGTCAGTAAGGGAAACTATACACTACGAGATAAATCCTAGGAAATATCTTAGGATTTATCTTCGGAAAAACTGTTATGACAAATCTCGTAGGAAATCCTACCATTTTGTGCCATACACGTGAGACGTTTTCCTGTCTGAACGAATGACGTTTTTCACTATTATGAAATAGTTCTATTTAATAAAAGTACAAGATTGACGAATTACTATGCTAACTACACTGCACACCCTACTAATATTAATACCAGACGCTATATTGTAAAATTGGATACCTCTGAAAAGCATAAAAATCAGAAGGGTGCTGGTGTATTCTTGGCGCACCACATTTTAGACGATTTATAGGTAAAATTCAATTCTTTGCATGAAAAGACGTATTTATAAAGAACAACTTCTGCATGGAATAGAATTAAATATAAAATAATTCATCTATATTTTGCGTTTACAAGTGTAGGTTTACTAGTGTAAAATCACTATAAATGTTTTACTACGGATGAATAAGTGTTTAGCAGGAGTCCAGCTATTTTTCTAAGAAATGTTACAATTTCGGTAGTTTCTGTTCACATTAGTTTAGATTAGTTATGAAAGAAAACGTTGTCCGTTGCCATAGAAACCGCCGTTTCCAGGGCAACAGATCTTGTCACGGTTAGCCAATTGTAAGAAAACGGTAAAAATAAAAAAAGCAGTAAACGAAGAAGAGCAATGTAGAGGAGTCGCTAAAATTAATTCTCTTTAACGAGGGCGATTACGAAACATCACCTACTAATTGAAATCCTGATTATTTTCCAATAAAGTAAATTTCAATAAACTTTCTTGTTATTGTTCGTCCCTCAATGCATACTCATCTCATTGTTAATTATCCCATATCGGACTCCCGAAGAAAACTCATCGAAACAACTTATTGACCGTGCCAATAGCGACTACTCTCAGTCATGACACCGTTTTCTTTCATTCAGAAATAGAAAAGAAAGAGAAGAAAGTAGAAGGGTAAAAGAAGGAGGTAGAAAAAGGAAGAGAAAAAAGATAGAAAACAAATAGGGTATTTTAATAAGAACCAGATTACTGGATAATTCCGGAAATATAGTAAAAGGTCGGGAAAATCGTTGAAAGACGAATCATTCTAAATGTTATTAACGACTACTCAATTTTGGAATGCTTCGGAATAGACACATGTTCCCTCATACCATCCAGACCTAGCTCCAGGCACCACGATCGTGGGGTTGCCCAGACCTAGACCAGGAAACGAGAAAATCGAAATCATTTTTTTTGTAATGTTATTCCAACCGATAATTGATAACCATCCAGCATCTGAACTCTGTTCTCTAGGATCGACCACACATATGAATTAGCCGAGAAAGAAAGAAAAAAAATCAAACTTATAAACTCAATATAAATTTATGTATCGTATCAATAAGAGTTTCAACTTCCTGGAAGAAAGATGTCGTATTTAGGCTCGTGCTGCTATTTTCGTTTCACTCCTAGAGCCGATTTAAACCATTAGTAGCGGTCCTTCATGACCTAGGTTATTTACCTTACCACATATATTAAAACATGACACATACATTATAGATGTTAATATAACAAATGATATCACTAAAATTACTTAAATTAAATCTATCATGCATTCACACGCTCACTCACTCAGGACAGTGTATATATGTTTAAAGGAAACCAACTAACTACAGGGATACAAATAGTTTATTACATTCATAGTGAAAAAAAAGAAATAATTATAAAAAAATATTAAAAGCACAAGTTCTTGGTTATATATCAATAGAATACATAGGGTTATACTTTAGTAAGTCTTTATACATTTGATCATATTGACAAATGGAAAGAAAAAAAATAATTACATGTATTATATCTTAGGCATGCTAAAGCAAAATTATGATTTGCGACATACGCAAAGAAGACACTTATTTCACTTTAAAAAAAATATGGACAAAGAGGAAAGAAAAGAAAAAAACTTTTAGGTGTACTAGAACTTATGAGTCTCTACCTCATATTGAGAAATAAAATATTAATAATTCTGAGCGTTCAAATCACAAATCACGCACTACTCGTAGTGTCCAAAAACATTTCGCTCCATTTAACTTAGTTTGTGTTTATATATATATATATATATATATATATATATATATATATATATATATATATATATATATATATATATATATATATGACTATTGGTTTATAAAAACCATTCATCAACTATATTTAGTTTGTAACTCTTAGCAGTTTATATCTGCACTCGCACATTGGGACGTTTATACCCATCTAGGGATTTTGAAAATCACTTTCGCCAGAGGATGTTTCTCCTCTTAGACAGTCCATTCACAAATTTATTAATTGGATAATTTCAAGTTATTTGTTTAACACTGGGACACGTCATGAGACCTTTCCTTTATCCAGGGTCACTTTTGTATATATGTATACATGGTTCGGATTTAAAACGATCTTCCACAGGTGTACGGAGTATGATGGTTTAAATTGAGGATAAAAAAAAACACTGGTCAAGTCACAGGATACATATGCAGGTGAGAAGGATTAAAGGTACACTTTCCACAATGGTTTTAGGTTGGTAGTTCAGGGATAATATTCATTATGATGTGGGTTACGTTTAGACCTGCCGTTACTTCTCAACACATGCCATTAAATAATTACATAGGTTATCATTTACATCTATTCAGAAGAAAAGGAAAATTATTTCAGTGCACGGCGGTATTCTTGACAAAATCTATATTCTTATATTCGTCGGAAAACTTACTGGTAAACTATAGCAACCAATACACGTTTGGGGGGACAGACACGAGCGCTCTTACATATATCCATATAATACATTTAATATCATACTTTTACTTTAAAATCATATTCACATACTAAGTACATGTACATTTCGACGTATTCATTTATCTCTCTCTCTATATATATATTTATATTTAATAATCGCGCACACATTTTAAGTAATAACCCCAACAATAATTTTAGAAAAGGTTGCAAACATTGTACAAGAAAACAAATGACTTCCGACATTACATATAGAAAAGAATTGAATTTTTTATCTGATACCGCGCGTCTATAAATTTTAACTTTCATATATTCAATTAGTGCTTAAATAATTTTAAAAAAAACTTTGTGAGGCAGGCACGTAACACAGAACATTCCTAAAGATATAACTAGATAACCTAAAATACAATTTCTGGGCCCAGGTTAACTACAAGATAAACGAAAACCAAAACAGAAAGGAAAGTGACCAATGGATTAAAAAAAACTTAAAGGGACGACGGTGAAAGAACGTAATTGAAGTGTCGTCAAATATGAAGTCGTTATTCATTTTGGCAATAGGTCAAAATGTGATGGAGGACCCAATCATTATCTACTTTATCCATGAATCGTGTCTTGCAACGTCTCAGCTGGTAATTTCAGATCAGAGTTGTACGTTAAATAAATCGTAAGCGACAAGTTCAAAACCGGGTGGGAGGTTGAAATTAAAAAAACTCTAGAGAAGAAGTAGAAGAAGTATAGGTAAAAAGAGAGGAGACAGAAAACTACAACTACGAAAGATAAGTGGTCGAATTTACGTATACAACATACTATAACCAAATATTCTCTTTTATGCCAAAAAGGGTTCGGCTTACCAAATAAATAGCCGATAAAAGATCTCTGCGAAGATGAGACAAGTCTGTGTCTCCGATGGGATTTTCGGAAAGACAAAGGCTTTAGGGAAATCCCACCACTCACCGTATCCGGTCAACACCCTTGCAGATCCCGGAATCCTCCGGAAGGTTAGAGACGGCGTTAGTTTAGAATTTCAAAAGAAAAAAATCATCCGACCTCTTGGAAACTAGAAGATTCCAGAATAGTAATGAAATTAGAGTAATAGCTAAGATATCCCTAATTAGTGATTTGCCAAAATAAAAAAAAATTAAATAAACTGGATTTTGGATCGGTGATTTCTATTGCCAAACTTCACCGATAGCTCCCCTTCGCAGAATGCGCTAAATTCTGAGGCATCGATTAATTTCCATCACTATCTAGTTTGAAAACTAAGAAAAGAAAACGAAAATATTCAAGGGGGAGGGGTCGATGCCCGGGTACGGTATAAATTTCAATAACTAATTGTTTTGATTCTGTAACCCTGTCAGAGCTGTCGCCTCCATGAACATTGTAAGCTAGCCCGAGTAGGTAACGTGAAGAAAAAAAAATCTCACGGAGCAGGATATTCTATTTTAAAACCGACCAGAAAATATAATTCACTACAGCCCCGTTCTACAGCTACTATTGTCTTTCCATAATTTATTATTCAATATGTCTAGTCAGCGATTGTACGATGCTACCCATGCTATCAGATGATATTACTATGGTTGATCATTACTATAACACATCAAACTACAAAGTATTACCATAGTCCGACTATATATCGCCCTCCGGTCCGCGTGATATTCCGGTGCAGGGGTCAGAACCTGAGATGCTTGTAGCTATACGTATCTATTCAATATATATATATATCAACACGTGGCGAAGTATTCACTGGGCTACTATATATTTAACTATATGGGTGTCCTATCTTCTATATTCATCTACTACAATATTCATATACTTCATATTCATATTCATATTCATATTAATATTCATATAATATTCATATCATCATCTTTTTCATTTACTACGACGCTATATTCTACAAACACCCTGTCTCCTCTATCTACGCCCAGCCTATATACACATTTCATCATAATACTTTAAAATCTATAGTCACTACAAACATTTCCCATTCCGATTACTGCACGACAACCTCACTCGAACTCAAGACTCTTTCACCACACACACAATACTATGTAATACCTGGTAGCTTTATTAAGAAAGAAAAAAATCATACGTATGTTCACTGAAAAATAGAATTATCTGCGATAATATTTGATGTTTATGAAATTCTGACAACAATGAAATTATTCTGCAGCCACAAAAAATGAACATTTAATATAATTTCAAAGCGAAGAACTAGCATCATATCGCCCGACTTCTGTTAAGAAATTATGTATTGTTTATTTACTTAAATATTTCGATTTCTAGACTAAGCAGAATGTTGTAATTTTCAGAATATATTAATTTTGGGTCACTTAACCTAACTGTACATCCATATGGGCTGGGAATTATACCTTCTAGGTTTTATTTCGAAAAGAAAGGTCAATTCCATGGAAACTAAATCACTAAGAACATCGACATAAGAATGACGGTTAGTACTGACTTTTGACACTAGGGGCTACCGACGATATGATCAACCCTTGAACCACTGAATGTGACCTTGTACACGGAATTATTGTACTATATTACGTTCACTTTCAAATATTGTTTATAAGTTCATTTAATGACGGAATAATAAAAAAAATTATCGCATAGTAAATACTACACTGTCCATATTTAATTATCTCACACACTCTTTCATCACTTAACTACCACAATTACTACTACTAGAAAATGTTTACTACATTACGAACACCTACATGCCACATCCATACTACACACTACATTAATACATGTTATACTAATAAATATACATAGACAACATTCAGATTTTACCATTTTAAATCGGCTCTATGAAAGGTAACGAAAGGAAAGGGAAAGAAAAGAACAGGGCCAACTGGCCCTTGTATTCACTAAATCACATTCTTAACTCAACCTGTTTAATCAATGCCCCCGAGGGGACGTATCAAAGTGTTGACTAATAATAGGACCCCTGCCCTGAAGGGGCAGGAACCCGGAACAAACTACATGTTCAACTCATCCCGCTGGAAGCTGTACTCCCAATTTGGGAGTAGACAGGAGCCCTCTTGAAACTTTACACGTGCATTATGATTACTATCCTAACTACAAAGAAATTAAATACCGCCATGTTACTAATAAATAAATACAAAAAGAAATCACATTCACTACATACACGAAAACAAACGGCAGTGAGACAGGCCTTACGTAACTCGAAAAGAAATAGTTTTTAGGATAAGAATATTTTAAGGGAGAAAACACTACTCCTTCGAAACTGTTTGTGGATCCCTAAGAACAACTCGCAAACTGATGCACTTCACAGAACCTGTCCATCACTAACTATATCTGCACAACATGGCGTCACCGAGTTATGCTTCCTATTTTAGTTCTTCAGTCCGGTTTATTACTATGAGAATCTAGCAAATTATGGCTCCGCGGCTTCCTGGATGATATTCAACTATTATATTAGTTTTACCTTTTACTGCAGCTTTTCTAGCTCCTTTCTACCTTTCTGAGCTGGAAGATCTAGGTTTGATGTCTTTAACACAATTTCAGGCATGGAATGGGAATAATCGCGCTCTAATATCATAGCGTGGGTGAATCCTCCAATCAAAACAAAGCATTTTTGGCGGTGGGGCTTTGAAACGAATAAAATTTGGTAAAATCTGGATTAAACTAGATTTAAGAAGGACCTAGGTATCTAAAAGAGAGGTGAAGGGTGGTCCAGAAAATTCTGCCGAATTTTAGATTGGTTATTTATTCGAAAAGTTCCGTCCAATAGTGGACCTATGTTTTCAGATCGCACTGACACCGTAAGAATTTTAATAATCCATTTACATATTCATATACAAGACTTATAACTAATTTAATATATAAATAAAGATATTGATTCCAAAAACTATAATTCGTAATGAATTTTTACAGTTTTCCATGTTAATTTGAAATAGAATAACAAACAATATTACGAATTATATGAACCGCCAGAAATTTTTTGTTAAACGTCAAGTACAGTCGGTGCACAAAAAATTTCGGGCACCCTCCTATTAAAAACATCATCACATTAGACTGTAATGGCATATTACAGTTCCCCGGCGTCGTTAAAAAAAATTTTGTTTGAATAACAAAATTTTGATGAATAGCATTAACATGTATTAATATTAATAAACTAACTACTCACTCATACTCTCATACACTCAAATGAGACAGTGTAACATTCACTTTGGATATTGAGATAGAAGTTCCCGTTTTTTGTCCTCGGTACAGTTGAAAAGCTTAAGATTCTGGAAATTGTGAGTTCACCTTTTAGGTCGCAGGAAAACACGAGGTAGTCCGTTAGCAATGTTCCCATCGAAAGTGGGAAAATGTTCAATATCCCGGAGGGAAACTTTAGAGCTCATACTAACATAAGTAGGGGAATAGTTAGTGGGATTTAACATATTATCCTGCACAGTCGGAGTAGTCACCGGATTTACCACCGACGACGTCGTAGCGGTGTTATAATTACCCATGTAATTAAAAGGGATTCTGTTGGTCGTATTGAATATGTTGGGCTCCATCCCCGGACCAACCGCACCCGTGAACAACGACTCAGAATGGTACCCATCTCCTCTTCCCAGCAACACGCTATGTGATTGTATACCTCCATGTAAGGAGGGAGCACTCACGCTAGTGACCGTAGTCGTCACAACACTCGACTGATTCGGCACACAATTGGAATTAAACCACGACTTTAGTTCTGACCGATGCATCGGGTAGTGCGTCGCAATATCCCGTGCATCAACTGACATTAAATTTTCTTTTCCTGCGCTACAGGTAGTTGTTATAGCAGGTAATATTTCTGAGGAATCGCTACCGGGGAAAGGATAGGTTACCTCTGATTTTTCGCGACTAGGTTTCGTTATTTCTTTTTGAATATTCACTATTTCGTCCTGAATTTTCAAAATTTTTTGGTCAGTTACTTCCAGTTTGGTTTCCAGTGATAAATCTGACAAAGTTGACTTTAAGTTATCAATTTCAGCCTGCTGTGTTTCTAGTTTATTATTGACCTTATGTAATTTGGTATCTATTTGTTCAAATTCTGAATTTACATGATCGAATTTACCCTCAGTTTCCTGTTGAAGTTGCTTTATAGATTGCTGAGCCTCGCATCTGACCAGATCAATTTCAGTAGACATTTGCTCCCTCAATGTGGTTATTGAGGAAGCAAAGTCCGAACATATGTTGTCGATTTTCTGGGTTAGTACTCAAATCGAGATTCGGTTTCTCGGTTCGAGGTGTCAAATTTCTCATTTATTTCGCGTCTCATTTTCAGGCTATTTTCATTTATTTCGCGTCTCATCTCCAGGCTATTATTATCTATTTTCTCATCTATTTTTTGTAACATTTGTTGTAATGAAAGGAGGAGAGCGTCATTATTAGATGACACAGTCTTCCTTTGCTCTTCTTTGGTTTTATCACCAATTGAATCCCCATTTCTTTCATCATCATCGAGGTCAGATATCTCCACTGGAGACATTTGGCCTCGGTTCTTCGGGGTACTATACCCTCGCTCACCGTCTGAATCGGGATGTTCATTTTCTTTCTCAGAGGATAGACTCATGGGTTCACGCGACTGGTGGAGCTTCCCCTCACATTCTTTACAGTATTTAATTATCTCACCAGCCAGGACCTTTTCTGCATTTTCAGCAGTATCCTCTAAATTGGTACAACTGAAATGAATCCATTTCAGCCCACACTCGTGACACCTCACTAGCCTACGGGAGACGCGAGCTCTTTTCTCATTACTTTCTAACGTACATTGTGTACATGAGACTTCCGCGTTCTCGTGTGATACAACTTCTCTATTGGTTGCCATAGCTTCCATACAAAAAGGACACAATATAAACACACATGCAATTATATACTTACAGACTAACAAAACTTACTATCCAGATACTGTTCATAAATTAAAGGACTCCTATCTAATTCCCTCCTTGGGTCAACTTCCAGCATTTTCAAATTTTAGAATTCACTTTGACAAATTCCTTCATTTCCCCCTTTCTACAGAGAGACACAAAGATAGCAGAACAGCCAATGACTATAATTATTTAATCTCACTGTGACTTTTTTTTTAATTATTCACCCTTTTGTGGCCAAGTCAATATGTGCTCGATCCTAAACAGTGTTTAATAAATAATTTCAGATCCGTTACCAGGAAAAACAATTGTTTCCATGGTAACTGTCCAAAGTCAACGGTCGCCAATTGAAAGAAAACGTTGTCCGTTGCCATAGAAACCGCCGTTTCCAGGGCAACAGATCTTGTCACGGTTAGCCAATTGTAAGAAAACGGTAAAAATAAAAAAAGCAGTAAACGAAGAAGAGCAATGTAGAGGAGTCGCTAAAATTAATTCTCTTTAACGAGGGCGATTACGAAACATCACCTACTAATTGAAATCCTGATTATTTTCCAATAAAGTAAATTTCAATAAACTTTCTTGTTATTGTTCGTCCCTCAATGCATACTCATCTCATTGTTAATTATCCCATATCGGACTCCCGAAGAAAACTCATCGAAACAACTTATTGACCGTGCCAATAGCGACTACTCTCAGTCATGACTCCGTTTTCTTTCATTCAGAAATAGAAAAGAAAGAGAAGAAAGTAGAAGGGTAAAAGAAGGAGGTAGAAAAAGGAAGAGAAAAAAGATAGAAAACAAATAGGGTATTTTAATAAGAACCAGATTACTGGATAATTCCGGAAATATAGTAAAAGGTCGGGAAAGTCGTTGAAAGACGAATCATTCTAAATGTTATTAACGACTACTCAATTTTGGAATGCTTCGGAATAGACACATGTTCCCTCATACCATCCAGACCTAGCTCCAGGCACCACGATCGTGGGGTTGCCCAGACCTAGACCAGGAAACGAGAAAATCGAAATCATTTTTTTTTGTAATGTTATTCCAACCGATAATTGATAACCATCCAGCATCTGAACTCTGTTCTCTAGGATCGACCACACATATGAATTAGCCGAGAAAGAAAGAAAAAAATCAAACTTATAAACTCAATATAAATTTATGTATCGTATCAGTAAGAGTTTCAACTTCCTGGAAGAAAGATGTCGTATTTAGGCTCGTGCTGCTATTTTCGTTTCACTCCTAGAGCCGATTTAAACCATTAGTAGCGGTCCTTCATGACCTAGGTTATTTACCTTACCACATATATTAAAACATGACACATACATTATAGATGTTAATATAACAAATGATATCACTAAAATTACTTAAATTAAATCTATCATGCATTCACACGCTCACTCACTCAGGACAGTGTATATATGTTTAAAGGAAACCAACTAACTACAGGGATACAAATAGTTTATTACATTCATAGTGAAAAAAAAGAAATAATTATAAAAAAATATTAAAATCAGAAGTTCTTGGTTATATATCAATAGAATACATAGGGTTATACTTTAATAAGTTTTATACATTTGATCATATTAACAAATGGAAAGAAAAAAAATAATTACATGTATTATATCTTAGGCATGCTAAAGCAAAATTATGATTTGCGACATACGCAAAGAAGACACTTATTTCACTTTAAAAAAATATGGACAAAGAGGAAAGAAAAGAAAAAAAAAACTTTTAGGTGTACTAGAACTTATGAGACTCTACCTCACATTGAGAAAAAAAAATATTAATAATTCTGAGCGTTCAAATCACAAATCACGCACTACTCGTAATGTCCAAAAACATTTAGCTCCATTTAACTTAGTTTGTGTTTATATATATATATATATGACTATTGGTTTATAAAAACCATTCATCAACTATATTTAGTTTGTAACTCTTAGCAGTTTATATCTGCACTCGCACATTGCGACGTTTATACCCATCTAGGGATTTTGAAAATCACTTTCGCCAGAGGATGTTTCTCCTCTTAGACAGTCCATTCACAAATTTATTAATTGGATAATTTCAAGTTATTTGTTTAACACTGGGACACGTCATGAGACCTTTCCTTTATCCAGGGTCACTTTTGTATATATGTATACATGGTTCGGATTTAAAACGATCTTCCACAGGTGTACAGAGTATGATGGTTTAAATTGAGGATAAAAAAACACTGGTCAAGTCACAGGATACATATGCAGGTGAGAAGGATTAAAGGTACACTTTCCACAATGGTTTTAGGTTGGTAGTTCAGGGATAATATTCATTATGATGTGGGTTACGTTTAGACCTGCCGTTACTTCTCAACACATGCCATTAAATAATTACATAGGTTATCATTTACATCTATTCAGAAGAAAAGGAAAATTATTTCAGTGCACGGCGGTATTCTTGACAAAATCTATATTCTTATATTCGTCGGAAAACTTACTGGTAAACTATAGCAACCAATACACGTTTGGGGGGACAGACACGAGCGCTCTTACATATATCCATATAATACATTTAATATCATACTTTTACTTTAAAATCATATTCACATACTAAGTACATGTACATTTCGACGTATTCATTTATCTCTCTCTATATATATATTTATATTTAATAATCGCGCACACATTTTAAGTAATAACCCCAACAATAATTTTGGAAAAGGTTGCAAACATTGTACAAGAAAACAAATGACTTCCGACATTACATATAGAAAAGAATTGAATTTTTTATCTGATACCGTGCGTCTATAAATTTTAACTTTCATATATTCAATTAGTGCTTAAATTATTTTAAAAAAGAGCTCCTCCGTAGCTAAGCGGTTAGCATACGCGCCTTTGGCGTGGGAGACCCGGGTTCGATTCCCGGCGGGAGCTCATGTGGTTCAGATTCCACGTTAATCAGTAGGTCCACGTCTCATATAGCCTCGCTGCTGAACGGGACGTTAAACTCAAAATCAACTCAACTCAACTCAATTTTAAAAAAAACTTTGTGAGGCAGGCACGTAACACAGAACATTCCTAAAGATATAACTAGATAACCTAAAATACAATTTCTGGGCCCAGGTTAACTACAAGATAAACGAAAACCAAAACAGAAAGGAAAGTGACCAATGGATTAAAAAAAACTTAAAGGGACGACGGTGAAAGAACGTAATTGAAGTGTCGTCAAATATGAAGTCGTTATTCATTTTGGCAAAAGGTCAAAATGTGATGGAGGACCCAATCATTATCTACTTTATCCATGAATCGTGTCTTGCAACGTCTCAGCTGGTAATTTCAGATCAGAGTTGTACGTTAAATAAATCGTAAGCGAATAGTTCAAAACCGGGGGGGAGGTTGAAATTAAAAAAAAACTCTAGAGAAGAAGTAGAAGAAGTATAGGTAAAAAGAGAGGAGACAGAAAACTACAACTACGAAAGATAAGTGGTCGAATTTACGTATACAACATACTATAACCAAATATTCTCTTTTATGCCAAAAAGGGTTCGGCTTACCAAATAAATAGCCGATAAAAGATCTCTGCGAAGATGAGACAAGTCTGTGTCCCCGATGGGATTTTCGGAAAGACAAAGGCTTTAGGGAAATCCCACCACTCACCGTATCCGGTCAACACCCTTGCAGATCCCGGAATCCTCCGGAAGGTTAGAGACGGCGTTAGTTTAGAATTTCAAAAGAAAAAAATCATCCGACCTCTTGGAAACTAGAAGATTCCAGAATAGTAATGAAATTAGAGTAATAGCTAAGATATCCCTAATTAGTGATTTGCCAAAATAAAAAAAATTAAATAAACTGGATTTTGGATCGGTGATTTCTATTGCCAAACTTCACCGATAGCTCCCCTTCGCAGAATGCGCTAAATTCTGAGGCATCGATTAATTTCCATCACTATCTAGTTTGAAAACTAAGAAAAGAAAACGAAAATATTCAAGGGGGAGGGGTCGATGCCCGGGTACGGTATAAATTTCAATAACTAATTGTTTTGATTCTGTAACCCTGTCAGAGCTGTCGCCTCCTTGAACATTGTAAGCTAGCCCGAGTAGGTAACGTGAAGAAAAAAAATCTCACGGAGCAGGATATTCTATTTTAAAACCGACCAGAAAATATAATTCACTACAGCCCCGTTCTACAGCTACTATTGTCTTTCCATAATTTATTATTCAATATGTCTAGTCAGCGATTGTACGATGCTACCCATGCTATCAGATGATATTACTATGGTTGATCATTACTATAACACATCAAACTACAAAGTATTACCATAGTCCGACTATATATCGCCCTCCGGTCCGCGTGATATTCCGGTGCAGGGGCCAGAACCTGAGATGCTTGTAGCTATACGTATCTATTCAATATATATATATATATATCAACACGTGGCGAAGTATTCACTGGGCTACTATATATTTAACTATATGGGTGTCCTATCTTCTATATTCATCTACTACAATATTCATATACTTCATATTCATATTCATATTAATATTCATATAATATTCATATCATCATCTTTTTCATTTACTACGACGCTATATTCTACAAACACCCTGTCTCCTCTATCTACGCCCAGCCTATATACACATTTCATCAT
The DNA here is from genome assembly GCF_964235325.1 of Thermobia domestica. Classification (NCBI taxonomy): domain Eukaryota; kingdom Metazoa; phylum Arthropoda; class Insecta; order Zygentoma; family Lepismatidae; genus Thermobia; species Thermobia domestica. The sequence continues at coordinate 208,142,899 of NC_137461.1, forward strand.
AATACTTTAAAATCTATAGTCACTACAAACATTTCCCATTCCGATCACTGCACGACAACCTCACTCGAACTCAAGACTCTTTCACCACACACACAATACTATGTAATACCTTGTAGCTTTATTAAGAAAGAAAAAAAATCATACGTATGTTCACTGAAAAATAGAATTATCTGCGATCATATTTAATGTTTATGAAATTCTGACAACAATGAAATTATTCTGCAGCCACAAAAAAAAAATGAACATTTAATATAATTTCAAAGCGAAGAACTAGCATCATATCGCCCGACTTCTGTTAACAAAATACGTATTGTTTATTTACTTAAATATTTCGATTTCTAGACTAAGCAGAATGTTGTAATTTTCAGGATATATTAATTTTGGGTCACTTAACCTAACTGTACATCCATATGGGCTGGGAATTATACCTTCTAGGTTTTATTTCGAAAAGAAAGGTCAATTCCATGGAAACTAAATCACTAAGAACATCGACATAAGAATGACGGTTAGTACTGACTTTTGACACTAGGGGCTAGCGACGATATGACCAACCCTTGAACCACTGAATTTGACCTTGTACACGGAATTATTGTACTATATTACGTTCACTTTCAAATATTGTTTATAAGTTCATTTAATGACGGAATAATAAAAAAAATTATCGCATAGTAAATACTACACTGTCCATATTTAATTATCTCACACACTCTTTCATCACTTAACTACCACAATTACTACTACTAGAAAATGTTTACTACATTACGAACACCTACATGCCACATCCATACTACACACTACATTAATACATGTTATACTAATAAATATACATAGACAACATTCAGATTTTACCATTTTAAATCGGCTCTATGAAAGGTAACGAAAGGAAAGGGAAAGAAAAGAACAGGGCCAACTGGCCCTTGTATTCACTAAATCACATTCTTAACTCAACCTGTTTAATCAATGCCCCCGAGGGTACGTATGAGTCAAACTACATGTTCAACTCATCCCGCTGGAAGCTGTACTCCCAATTTGGGTGTAGGCAGGAGCCCTCTTGAAACTTTACACGTGCATTATGATTACTATCCTAACTACAAAGAAATTAAATACCGCCATGTTACTAATAAATAAATACAAAAAGAAATCACATTCACTACATACACGAAAACAAACGGCAGTGAGGCAGGCCTTACGTAACTCGAAAAGAAATAGTTTTTAGGATAAGAATATTTTAAGGGAGAAAACACTACTCCTTCGAAACTGTTTGTGGATCCCTAAGAACAACTCGCAAACTGATGCACTTCACAGAACCTGTCCATCACTAACTATATCTGCACAACATGGCGTCACCGAGTTATGCTTCCTATTTTAGTTCTTCAGTCCGGTTTATTACTATGAGAATCTAGCAAATTATGGCTCCGCGGCTTCCTGGATGATAGTTATTCAACTATTATATTAGTTTTACCTTTTACTGCAGCTTTTCTAGCTCCTTTCTACCTTTCTGAGCTGGAAGATCTAGGTTTGATGTCTTTAACACAATTTCAGGCATGGAATGGGAATAATCGCGCTCTAATATCATAGCGTGGGTGAATCCTCCAATCAAAACAAAGCATTTTTGGCGGTGGGGCTTTGAAACGAATAAAATTTGGTAAAATCTGGATTAAACTAGATTTTAGAAGGACCTAAATATCTAAAAGAGAGGTGAAGGGTGGTCCAGAAAATTCTGCCGAATTTTAGATTGGTTATTTATTCGAAAAGTTCCGTCCAATAGTGGACCTATGTTTTCAGATCGCACTGACACCGTAAGAATTTTAATAATCCATTTACATATCCATATACAAGACTTATAACTAATTTAATATATAAATAAAGATATTGATTCCCAAAACTATAATTCGTAATGAATTTTTACAGTTTTCCATGTTAATTTGAAATAGAATAACAAACAATATTACGAATTATATGAACCGCCAGAAATTTTTTGTTAAACGTCAAGTACAGTCGGTGCACAAAAAATTTCGGGCACCCTCCTATTAAAAACATCATCACATTAGACTGTAATGGCATATTACAGTTCCCCGGCGTCGTTAAAAAAAATTTTGTTTGAATAACAAAATTTTGATGAATAGCATTAACATGTATTAATATTAATAAACTAACTACTCACTCATACTCTCATACACTCAAATGAGACAGTGTAACATTCACTTTGGATATTGAGATAGAAGTTCCCGTTTTTTGTCCTCGGTACAGTTGAAAAGCTTAAGATTCTGGAAATTGTGAGTTCACCTTTTAGGTCGCAGGAAAACACGAGGTAGTCCGTTAGCAATGTTCCCATCGAAAGTGGGAAAATGTTCAATATCCCGGAGGGAAACTTTAGAGCTCATACTAACATAAGTAGGGGAATAGTTAGTGGGATTTAACATATTATCCTGCACAGTCGGAGTAGTCACCGGATTTACCACCGACGACGTCGTAGCGGTGTTATAATTACCCATGTAATTAAAAGGGATTCTGTTGGTCGTATTGAATATGTTGGGCTCCATCCCCGGACCAACCGCACCCGTGAACAACGACTCAGAATGGTACCCATCTCCTCTTCCCAGCAACACGCTATGTGATTGTATACCTCCATGTAAGGAGGGAGCACTCACGCTAGTGACCGTAGTCGTCACAACACTCGACTGATTCGGCACACAATTGGAATTAAACCACGACTTTAGTTCTGACCGATGCATCGGGTAGTGCGTCGCAATATCCCGTGCATCAACTGACATTAAATTTTCTTTTCCTGCGCTACAGGTAGTTGTTATAGCAGGTAATATTTCTGAGGAATCGCTACCGGGGAAAGGATAGGTTACCTCTGATTTTTCGCGACTAGGTTTCGTTATTTCTTTTTGAATATTCACTATTTCGTCCTGAATTTTCAAAATTTTTTGGTCAGTTACTTCCAGTTTGGTTTCCAGTGATAAATCTGACAAAGTTGACTTTAAGTTATCAATTTCAGCCTGCTGTGTTTCTAGTTTATTATTGACCTTATGTAATTTGGTATCTATTTGTTCAAATTCTGAATTTACATGATCGAATTTACCCTCAGTTTCCTGTTGAAGTTGCTTTATAGATTGCTGAGCCTCGCATCTGACCAGATCAATTTCAGTAGACATTTGCTCCCTCAATGTGGTTATTGAGGAAGCAAAGTCCGAACATATGTTGTCGATTTTCTGGGTTAGTACTCAAATCGAGATTCGGTTTCTCGGTTCGAGGTGTCAAATTTCTCATTTATTTCGCGTCTCATTTTCAGGCTATTTTCATTTATTTCGCGTCTCATCTCCAGGCTATTATTATCTATTTTCTCATCTATTTTTTGTAACATTTGTTGTAATGAAAGGAGGAGAGCGTCATTATTAGATGACACAGTCTTCCTTTGCTCTTCTTTGGTTTTATCACCAATTGAATCCCCATTTCTTTCATCATCATCGAGGTCAGATATCTCCACTGGAGACATTTGGCCTCGGTTCTTCGGGGTACTATACCCTCGCTCACCGTCTGAATCGGGATGTTCATTTTCTTTCTCAGAGGATAGACTCATGGGTTCACGCGACTGGTGGAGCTTCCCCTCACATTCTTTACAGTATTTAATTATCTCACCAGCCAGGACCTTTTCTGCATTTTCAGCAGTATCCTCTAAATTGGTACAACTGAAATGAATCCATTTCAGCCCACACTCGTGACACCTCACTAGCCTACGGGAGACGCGAGCTCTTTTCTCATTACTTTCTAACGTACATTGTGTACATGAGACTTCCGCGTTCTCGTGTGATACAACTTCTCTATTGGTTGCCATAGCTTCCATACAAAAAGGACACAATATAAACACACATGCAATTATATACTTACAGACTAACAAAACTTACTATCCAGATACTGTTCATAAATTAAAGGACTCCTATCTAATTCCCTCCTTGGGTCAACTTCCAGCATTTTCAAATTTTAGAATTCACTTTGACAAATTCCTTCATTTCCCCCTTTCTACAGAGAGACACAAAGATAGCAGAACAGCCAATGACTATAATTATTTAATCTCACTGTGACTTTTTTTTTAATTATTCACCCTTTTGTGGCCAAGTCAATATGTGCTCGATCCTAAACAGTGTTTAATAAATAATTTCAGATCCGTTACCAGGAAAAACAATTGTTTCCATGGTAACTGTCCAAAGTCAACGGTCGCCAATTGAAAGAAAACGTTGTCCGTTGCCATAGAAACCGCCGTTTCCAGGGCAACAGATCTTGTCACGGTTAGCCAATTGTAAGAAAACGGTAAAAATAAAAAAAGCAGTAAACGAAGAAGAGCAATGTAGAGGAGTCGCTAAAATTAATTCTCTTTAACGAGGGCGATTACGAAACATCACCTACTAATTGAAATCCTGATTATTTTCCAATAAAGTAAATTTCAATAAACTTTCTTGTTATTGTTCGTCCCTCAATGCATACTCATCTCATTGTTAATTATCCCATATCGGACTCCCGAAGAAAACTCATCGAAACAACTTATTGACCGTGCCAATAGCGACTACTCTCAGTCATGACTCCGTTTTCTTTCATTCAGAAATAGAAAAGAAAGAGAAGAAAGTAGAAGGGTAAAAGAAGGAGGTAGAAAAAGGAAGAGAAAAAAGATAGAAAACAAATAGGGTATTTTAATAAGAACCAGATTACTGGATAATTCCGGAAATATAGTAAAAGGTCGGGAAAGTCGTTGAAAGACGAATCATTCTAAATGTTATTAACGACTACTCAATTTTGGAATGCTTCGGAATAGACACATGTTCCCTCATACCATCCAGACCTAGCTCCAGGCACCACGATCGTGGGGTTGCCCAGACCTAGACCAGGAAACGAGAAAATCGAAATCATTTTTTTTTGTAATGTTATTCCAACCGATAATTGATAACCATCCAGCATCTGAACTCTGTTCTCTAGGATCGACCACACATATGAATTAGCCGAGAAAGAAAGAAAAAAATCAAACTTATAAACTCAATATAAATTTATGTATCGTATCAGTAAGAGTTTCAACTTCCTGGAAGAAAGATGTCGTATTTAGGCTCGTGCTGCTATTTTCGTTTCACTCCTAGAGCCGATTTAAACCATTAGTAGCGGTCCTTCATGACCTAGGTTATTTACCTTACCACATATATTAAAACATGACACATACATTATAGATGTTAATATAACAAATGATATCACTAAAATTACTTAAATTAAATCTATCATGCATTCACACGCTCACTCACTCAGGACAGTGTATATATGTTTAAAGGAAACCAACTAACTACAGGGATACAAATAGTTTATTACATTCATAGTGAAAAAAAAGAAATAATTATAAAAAAATATTAAAATCAGAAGTTCTTGGTTATATATCAATAGAATACATAGGGTTATACTTTAATAAGTTTTATACATTTGATCATATTAACAAATGGAAAGAAAAAAAATAATTACATGTATTATATCTTAGGCATGCTAAAGCAAAATTATGATTTGCGACATACGCAAAGAAGACACTTATTTCACTTTAAAAAAATATGGACAAAGAGGAAAGAAAAGAAAAAAAAAAACTTTTAGGTGTACTAGAACTTATGAGACTCTACCTCACATTGAGAAAAAAAAATATTAATAATTCTGAGCGTTCAAATCACAAATCACGCACTACTCGTAATGTCCAAAAACATTTAGCTCCATTTAACTTAGTTTGTGTTTATATATATATATATATGACTATTGGTTTATAAAAACCATTCATCAACTATATTTAGTTTGTAACTCTTAGCAGTTTATATCTGCACTCGCACATTGCGACGTTTATACCCATCTAGGGATTTTGAAAATCACTTTCGCCAGAGGATGTTTCTCCTCTTAGACAGTCCATTCACAAATTTATTAATTGGATAATTTCAAGTTATTTGTTTAACACTGGGACACGTCATGAGACCTTTCCTTTATCCAGGGTCACTTTTGTATATATGTATACATGGTTCGGATTTAAAACGATCTTCCACAGGTGTACAGAGTATGATGGTTTAAATTGAGGATAAAAAAAACACTGGTCAAGTCACAGGATACATATGCAGGTGAGAAGGATTAAAGGTACACTTTCCACAATGGTTTTAGGTTGGTAGTTCAGGGATAATATTCATTATGATGTGGGTTACGTTTAGACCTGCCGTTACTTCTCAACACATGCCATTAAATAATTACATAGGTTATCATTTACATCTATTCAGAAGAAAAGGAAAATTATTTCAGTGCACGGCGGTATTCTTGACAAAATCTATATTCTTATATTCGTCGGAAAACTTACTGGTAAACTATAGCAACCAATACACGTTTGGGGGGACAGACACGAGCGCTCTTACATATATCCATATAATACATTTAATATCATACTTTTACTTTAAAATCATATTCACATACTAAGTACATGTACATTTCGACGTATTCATTTATCTCTCTCTATATATATATTTATATTTAATAATCGCGCACACATTTTAAGTAATAACCCCAACAATAATTTTGGAAAAGGTTGCAAACATTGTACAAGAAAACAAATGACTTCCGACATTACATATAGAAAAGAATTGAATTTTTTATCTGATACCGTGCGTCTATAAATTTTAACTTTCATATATTCAATTAGTGCTTAAATTATTTTAAAAAAGAGCTCCTCCGTAGCTAAGCGGTTAGCATACGCGCCTTTGGCGTGGGAGACCCGGGTTCGATTCCCGGCGGGAGCTCATGTGGTTCAGATTCCACGTTAATCAGTAGGTCCACGTCTCATATAGCCTCGCTGCTGAACGGGACGTTAAACTCAAAATCAACTCAACTCAACTCAATTTTAAAAAAAACTTTGTGAGGCAGGCACGTAACACAGAACATTCCTAAAGATATAACTAGATAACCTAAAATACAATTTCTGGGCCCAGGTTAACTACAAGATAAACGAAAACCAAAACAGAAAGGAAAGTGACCAATGGATTAAAAAAAACTTAAAGGGACGACGGTGAAAGAACGTAATTGAAGTGTCGTCAAATATGAAGTCGTTATTCATTTTGGCAAAAGGTCAAAATGTGATGGAGGACCCAATCATTATCTACTTTATCCATGAATCGTGTCTTGCAACGTCTCAGCTGGTAATTTCAGATCAGAGTTGTACGTTAAATAAATCGTAAGCGAATAGTTCAAAACCGGGGGGGAGGTTGAAATTAAAAAAAAACTCTAGAGAAGAAGTAGAAGAAGTATAGGTAAAAAGAGAGGAGACAGAAAACTACAACTACGAAAGATAAGTGGTCGAATTTACGTATACAACATACTATAACCAAATATTCTCTTTTATGCCAAAAAGGGTTCGGCTTACCAAATAAATAGCCGATAAAAGATCTCTGCGAAGATGAGACAAGTCTGTGTCCCCGATGGGATTTTCGGAAAGACAAAGGCTTTAGGGAAATCCCACCACTCACCGTATCCGGTCAACACCCTTGCAGATCCCGGAATCCTCCGGAAGGTTAGAGACGGCGTTAGTTTAGAATTTCAAAAGAAAAAAATCATCCGACCTCTTGGAAACTAGAAGATTCCAGAATAGTAATGAAATTAGAGTAATAGCTAAGATATCCCTAATTAGTGATTTGCCAAAATAAAAAAAATTAAATAAACTGGATTTTGGATCGGTGATTTCTATTGCCAAACTTCACCGATAGCTCCCCTTCGCAGAATGCGCTAAATTCTGAGGCATCGATTAATTTCCATCACTATCTAGTTTGAAAACTAAGAAAAGAAAACGAAAATATTCAAGGGGGAGGGGTCGATGCCCGGGTACGGTATAAATTTCAATAACTAATTGTTTTGATTCTGTAACCCTGTCAGAGCTGTCGCCTCCTTGAACATTGTAAGCTAGCCCGAGTAGGTAACGTGAAGAAAAAAAATCTCACGGAGCAGGATATTCTATTTTAAAACCGACCAGAAAATATAATTCACTACAGCCCCGTTCTACAGCTACTATTGTCTTTCCATAATTTATTATTCAATATGTCTAGTCAGCGATTGTACGATGCTACCCATGCTATCAGATGATATTACTATGGTTGATCATTACTATAACACATCAAACTACAAAGTATTACCATAGTCCGACTATATATCGCCCTCCGGTCCGCGTGATATTCCGGTGCAGGGGCCAGAACCTGAGATGCTTGTAGCTATACGTATCTATTCAATATATATATATATATATCAACACGTGGCGAAGTATTCACTGGGCTACTATATATTTAACTATATGGGTGTCCTATCTTCTATATTCATCTACTACAATATTCATATACTTCATATTCATATTCATATTAATATTCATATAATATTCATATCATCATCTTTTTCATTTACTACGACGCTATATTCTACAAACACCCTGTCTCCTCTATCTACGCCCAGCCTATATACACATTTCATCATAATACTTTAAAATCTATAGTCACTACAAACATTTCCCATTCCGATCACTGCACGACAACCTCACTCGAACTCAAGACTCTTTCACCACACACACAATACTATGTAATACCTTGTAGCTTTATTAAGAAAGAAAAAAAATCATACGTATGTTCACTGAAAAATAGAATTATCTGCGATCATATTTAATGTTTATGAAATTCTGACAACAATGAAATTATTCTGCAGCCACAAAAAAAAATGAACATTTAATATAATTTCAAAGCGAAGAACTAGCATCATATCGCCCGACTTCTGTTAACAAAATACGTATTGTTTATTTACTTAAATATTTCGATTTCTAGACTAAGCAGAATGTTGTAATTTTCAGGATATATTAATTTTGGGTCACTTAACCTAACTGTACATCCATATGGGCTGGGAATTATACCTTCTAGGTTTTATTTCGAAAAGAAAGGTCAATTCCATGGAAACTAAATCACTAAGAACATCGACATAAGAATGACGGTTAGTACTGACTTTTGACACTAGGGGCTAGCGACGATATGACCAACCCTTGAACCACTGAATTTGACCTTGTACACGGAATTATTGTACTATATTACGTTCACTTTCAAATATTGTTTATAAGTTCATTTAATGACGGAATAATAAAAAAAATTATCGCATAGTAAATACTACACTGTCCATATTTAATTATCTCACACACTCTTTCATCACTTAACTACCACAATTACTACTACTAGAAAATGTTTACTACATTACGAACACCTACATGCCACATCCATACTACACACTACATTAATACATGTTATACTAATAAATATACATAGACAACATTCAGATTTTACCATTTTAAATCGGCTCTATGAAAGGTAACGAAAGGAAAGGGAAAGAAAAGAACAGGGCCAACTGGCCCTTGTATTCACTAAATCACATTCTTAACTCAACCTGTTTAATCAATGCCCCCGAGGGTACGTATGAGTCAAACTACATGTTCAACTCATCCCGCTGGAAGCTGTACTCCCAATTTGGGTGTAGGCAGGAGCCCTCTTGAAACTTTACACGTGCATTATGATTACTATCCTAACTACAAAGAAATTAAATACCGCCATGTTACTAATAAATAAATACAAAAAGAAATCACATTCACTACATACACGAAAACAAACGGCAGTGAGGCAGGCCTTACGTAACTCGAAAAGAAATAGTTTTTAGGATAAGAATATTTTAAGGGAGAAAACACTACTCCTTCGAAACTGTTTGTGGATCCCTAAGAACAACTCGCAAACTGATGCACTTCACAGAACCTGTCCATCACTAACTATATCTGCACAACATGGCGTCACCGAGTTATGCTTCCTATTTTAGTTCTTCAGTCCGGTTTATTACTATGAGAATCTAGCAAATTATGGCTCCGCGGCTTCCTGGATGATAGTTATTCAACTATTATATTAGTTTTACCTTTTACTGCAGCTTTTCTAGCTCCTTTCTACCTTTCTGAGCTGGAAGATCTAGGTTTGATGTCTTTAACACAATTTCAGGCATGGAATGGGAATAATCGCGCTCTAATATCATAGCGTGGGTGAATCCTCCAATCAAAACAAAGCATTTTTGGCGGTGGGGCTTTGAAACGAATAAAATTTGGTAAAATCTGGATTAAACTAGATTTTAGAAGGACCTAAATATCTAAAAGAGAGGTGAAGGGTGGTCCAGAAAATTCTGCCGAATTTTAGATTGGTTATTTATTCGAAAAGTTCCGTCCAATAGTGGACCTATGTTTTCAGATCGCACTGACACCGTAAGAATTTTAATAATCCATTTACATATCCATATACAAGACTTATAACTAATTTAATATATAAATAAAGATATTGATTCCCAAAACTATAATTCGTAATGAATTTTTACAGTTTTCCATGTTAATTTGAAATAGAATAACAAACAATATTACGAATTATATGAACAGCCAGAAATTTTTTGTTAAACGTCAAGTACAGTCGGTGCACAAAAAATTTCGGGCACCCTCCTATTAAAAGCATCATCACATTAGACTGTAATGGCATATTACAGTTACGGTTAGGTTAGGCTATATTATGTCATGTTAGACTATATTAGTATATAATTTCGCTTTTTTTTATTAATATTAGGTTAGTTTAGTTTCATTAGGATTGATTTGGTTATGGTGTTTTAGGTCTAAGTACCTGCATCTTCCACTTGTTTTGTAAATTTTGTATTTTTTTTACGTTCTCCTGAACCCCTTCAGTGAAAAATTTACCAAAGTGAGTGCATATAAAAGATGACCGGTAATACTATTTTCCACTACCGGTGTATTTCTGAACAGTTTACAAATGTTGTAACTTATGTTTGCAAGTGGAGCGCTACTAGCACGATATGACAAGTGTTATTCAAACTTGTATCATTGCCAAAACCCACTCGCTTTTACTACTTTTGCTTACGCGCCGACTTCCTTCGGAAGCACCCTCTCGCTAATGTTCAGGCCCCCGCTACGCCCTGTTTGACTTAGATAGCATTCATGCTTCTCAGTAGCCACCTATCACAGTTTGGTTTGGGATTTTTGCACTATAGTATTTATACTATAGGGCCATTCCACGCCAAAGTGAGCCTGAACCCAAATTTTCGAAAACTGTCAAAACCAATGCTTTTTTACGTATATATGAAGTAAATAGAACGAAATTTACTTTTTCACAATGAAAAAACTTATTTATACTTAGAATTCACGTAAAAGTTTAAGTTGTGAATTTGTAACATGTCAGCTGCGAGGAATTTTTTTATTCTTGTAATCGGCAACATTTGCGGTATATTGTACATGTTTGGCTGAAGTAACTTCGAGCTATTCAAGATGCTTACTTTTGCTACAAGTTGCAGTTGAAAAAGTGTTTATAGGATAAAAATTGTTTATAATATCATTAAAGATATAAACGTCAACTTGAGTGTCCTGCCCGTGACAGAAAACTACCATAAGTTATTGTACTGAATTACTAAATTTGAGAATGTGTTTCGTACTTAGTAGAAGTAACAATTTGCACGTGTACTTCACACTTACCAAATTTTGGACTAATGCTAATAATGTATTTCGATTTATTTCAATTTGAAAACTTGTCCTGTCCGTGACAGTGGGCATGCCACTGGTGGGATAGTTTGTGTACATTGGTTATTCATGATAGAAAATGATTCCATGTGCAATAAAATAAAGTTTTCTAAGCATGAACATTATTTACTTAAATAGGTAATTATCTATTACTGTCAGTATGATGTTTTAACTTAAAATAAGTATCATATAAATATTATCATTAGCGTCACCTTTTTGTTCGTTTCAAGGGAGAAGTGGATGGGATTGGAGTACGTACTAAAAGGCCAGTATGGAACTTTGTGAAACAAAAGAAAGTAATTGTAGAATGTGCTGCTGATTTCGTAGTAGCTTTAAGCTCTTCGTTTCAAAATATATCTGTTTTATCATCAACAGAAATTGAAAAAAAAAAGAAGACTCTTTGAATAGAAGACGGGAAAATCCTCTTGTCAATTGAATGTCTCCAATAAAAACAGTTTTTTTACTGCAATTTGAAAGCAAAAATTTGGTAGTTCGTCGAACTTTTAAGTCAGAGCTCCATCCGTGTAAAATCTTTAAGTTTCTGACAGACTTTTATTCAGATTCTGAAAGCCATGAAGCTATCCTGAAGGACGACTTAGGTGTGCATGTTAACAAGGCTTGTGTTAGACCAGCAGTTGAAGATATAACACAAGGAACATTTTTGTTGATGGAATTTTTCTCTAGTGGACAGAAAAAGAAAACATAGACATGCAACTATCGCACAAAGCCCAGTGGAAGAGGACGAAGAAGTCAAGGAAATTCGTATGAAGACCGTAAGCGATTACGGTAAAAATTTTCAAGACTGTTGAAGATGTGTCTTACGTGCATTTCGATCAAATAATACATGTGATACCAGCAGTGCCGTACCGTGGGGGGAAGAGGCGAGCGGGGTGACGGCCTCGGGCGTCAAAGTAAGGGGGCGAAAAATTCAGGAGGAAAAAATGAAAGATATATATAAAATGGAAAGAAAAAGTATTAAAAAGTGCTCAAAATCAAGGAAAAGCAGAGTTTATTTTTGAAAATTTTCTTACGCGTCGCGCCAACCATGGTGGCGCTTTGCGGCTGGTCTGTCGACTTCACTCACATTTACGGGGTGCCGTCGCAACGCGTCGTATACTTTCGCCCAGGGCGCTGATTTCCCACGGCACGGGCACTGGATACCAGCACCTATTTTATATACTGTTAGACAGTGTTTTGTACGAATTTCCCTACAAGGTGGGTGTTAATGGGCAAATAAAACCATTTCCTAAAGTGTAGGTGCTGAGAAATATGTGTACGACATATTATTATTTTTATGTGATAAAAGCGAGCCTCAAGTAAAGTAAATACTATTATTTGTGTACAATGCTATAACAGAACAGCAGAAATTGACTTATTTTCGATTTTATTTTATTTTTCAAATCATTCTTATTAGTAGTACAAAATGGATCGATCTGGATCAGTTTTAGCCAACTCACAAGCCCCTGGGAAAATGACCACCATGCACCGTGAGCCCACGGTCTTTTACGACCTCCATTTTAGGGGTGAATTTGTTCCCTTTTATGAGCACTTTTAAGGGGGTGTATTCGTTCTCTTTTACGACCTCCATTTTAGAGGGTGTACTCGTTCCCTTTTATGAGCACTTTTTCAACCCTTATTTTAACATAGAAGATAACACATAAGAGTACGTAACACACAGCAGATTAGATAACACATAAGAGTACGTAACATACAGCAGAACAGATAACACATAAGAGTACATAACATAACAAGGGTGAATTCGTTCTCTTTTACGAGCACATTTAAAGGGGTGAACTCATTCCCTTTTATGAGCATATTTTCCAACCCCTATGAACAAACAGCAGAACATCAGACTACGTAACATAACGAACACACAGCAGAGCAGATAACACATAAGACTCGTTCTCTTTTACGACCTCCATTTTAAGGGGTGAACTCGTTCCCTTTTATGAGCACTTTTTCAACCCTTATTTTAACATAGGAGATAATACATAAGATTACGAACACATAGAAGAGAAGATAACACATAACACTACGTAACACACAGCACAACAGATAATACATAAGAGTACGTAACATAACAAGGGTGTATTCATTCCCTTTTATGAGCATATTTTTCAACCCCTATTTTAATTACGAACACATAGAAGAGAAGATAACACATAACACTACGTAACACACAGCACAACAGATAATACATAAGAGTACGTAACATAACGAACATACAGAAGAGCAAATTGAACTCGTTAGCACATTTTAAGGGGTGTATTCGTTCTCTTTTATGAGCATATTTTCCAACCCCTATTTCAACATGACAGAGACTACGAAACATGGCGAACATAGCACAGGGGGTGTATTCATTTTCTCCACCCCTAATTGAACATAGCAGAAATTACACTGAGAGTACGTAACACACAAAAACCTCCATTTTAGGGGTGGACTCGTTCTCAATTACTTTTCCAACCCCTATTTTAACATAGCAGAAATTACACTGAGACTATGAACATACAGCAGAGCAGATAACAAACACAACCACCTCCATTTTAGGGGTGTATTCATTCCCTTTTATGAGCATATTTTTCAACCCCCTATTATAACATAGCACAGATTACATAGCAGAGCTAATACAAGAGTATGGCTTATTTTTCAACCCTTATTTTACCATCACAGAGACTAGGAAACATAGCGGACATAGCACAGAGGGTGTATTCATTTTCTCCACCCCTAATTGAACATAGCAGAAATTACACTGAGACTACGAACACACAGCAGACCAGAGAATACATCAAATTCATTCCCTTTTATGAGTACATTTTAAGGGTGTACTCGTTCTCTTTTATAATTACTTTTTCAACCCCTATTTTAAGACAATGAATACCTATGTAACATAGCGATTCGATACGCTCTTTGAACCGTTTTGGATGAAACTCAGCATACGGGGGGTTTTCGACCATGCTGATTACAAATATCATACTTATTTTTACCTGGGTCCTATAGTTTATGTGGCATACGCCCTTTCTATGACAATTTTAACCGATTTGGATGAAACTCAGCATATGGGGGTTTTCGACCATGCTGATTACAAATATCATACTTATTTTTACCTGGGTCTGATAGTTTATGTGGCATACGCCCTTTCTATGACACTTAAAACCTAATAACTCAAAAACGAAGCAACGTATTGAGATGATATTTCCACATTTAGTAATCGACCACCAACTACTACAAGTTCCAAAATAGTGGCCATCGAGGTCAAAGGTCAACATACTTAAAACCTAATAACACGAAAACTGAGCCACATATTGAGGTGCTGTTTCCAAATCTAGTAACTGGTCATCAACTACTACAAGTTCCAAAATAATGATCATCGAGGTCAAAGGTCAACATACTTAAAACCTAATAACACGAAAACTGAGCCACATATTGAGATGCTCGGTCATCAACTAGTACAAGTTCCAAAATAGTGACTATCGAGGTCAAAGGTCAAAATACTTAAAACCAAATAACTCTTAACTGGATCCACATATTGAGGTGCTGTTTCCAAATCTAGTAATTGGTCATCAACTAGTACATGTTAAAAAATCATGATCATCGAGGTCAAAGGTCAACATACTTAAAACCTAATAACACGAAAACTGAGCCACATATTGAGATGCTCGGTCACCAACTACTACAAGTTCCAAAATACTGATCATCAAGGTCAAAGGTCAACATACTTAAAAACTAATGACTCGAAAACTGAGCAAAATATTGAGCTGCTGTTTCCACATTTAGTAATCGGTCACCAAAGACCACATGTCTCAAAAGTGTCAACCATCGAGGTCAAACTCGAAAACGGAGCCAAATATTGAGGTGGTGTTTCCACATTTAGTAATAGTTCATCAATCACTGCAAGTTCCAAAATAATGACCATCGAGAGCTTGTAAACGGAGCAACGAATAAATTTTGTACAAAGCAGAAAAAGTGAAGGAGGAATAAATTTGAGTGGTCTATTGAATTTTGGACCAACGAGAAATGTCATTTTTTCTAGACCATGTTCTAATATTTAAACAAACGAAGGGGTGAATTTGAGTGACCTATTCAATTTTGTATCAACGAGAAATAATTGCGTATTTTAAACAAACAATCGGATAAATTTAACCGGCTCAGAAGTTCAATACTATTTTGTACTCTTGAGTGAGCAAGAAGGACCATTTTTTAAACTAACTCAGAATTTCATTTCATTTTTGTAATACTCAAATTTGGATGGAGTGTTTAGTTTTGTACGAACCAGAAAAATTTGATTGGATTATTTCCTTAGGTACCAACTGGAAAAAGTGAAGAAGAGCTACTTTAACTAGCTCATTATGTACTGTTTAAAGAAACGAAAATTGACCATTATGTAACTTTTGAACTACTGAAATGTTCTATTTTTGTATCAATCAGAAAAAAACGAAGAAGAGCCATTTTAACAAGTTCATAATTTCGATGTTCTACTTTTTATACCAACGAGAAAAAATGAACTAGCTGAATATTTAAATATACGAAAGAATAAATTTCGGTGACCTAATCAGTTTTGTACTAAGCAGAAAAAAGCGAAGAAAGTAAAATTTAAATAGCTCAATATTTATAACGAAGGAATAAATTTGGGTATTCTACAGAAGAAAACGGGGAAGGGCCATTTTATTTAATTTTGTAGTACTCAAAATATACAAAGATATAAATTTGTGTGACCCATTCAGTTTTGTACTAAGCAGAAAATTTGTTGGTTTTTGTGCTCTACAAATAAACAGAGGAAAAGCAAAGAGAGACCATTTTATGTGTCTTTTGTAACGAAGAAACAAATTTGAAGGAGGTTCATTTTAACTAACTGAGAATTTCTGTACCTTTTTGTACTATTTAAACAAACGATGGGATAAATTTGAGTGACCTGTTTTTTGTACTAACCAGAAAAATCGAAGAAGGTACCTTTTGTACTAGCCCAATGAACGAAAGAAAAGCAAAAAAAGTCCTTTTTAGCTAGCGCAGAATTTATGTAAGAATAATTTCGATGTTCTACTTTTTATACCAACGAGAAAAAATGAACTAGCTGAATATACGAAAGAATAAATTTAAGTGATCAATTCCATTTTGTACCAAGGAGAAATGCCATTTTTATCTAGCTTAGAATTTCTAGTGCATGTTGTATTATTTAAACAAAACGAAGGGCTAAATTTGAGAAAGCGAACATGAACCATTTTACTCAAATTTGACCATTATGTAACTTTTGAAATACTGAAATGTTCTATTTTTGTATCAATCAGAAAAACCCGAAGAAGGATCATTTTAACAACTTCATAATTTCGATGTTCTACTTTTTATACCAACGAGAAAAAAATGAACTAGCTGAATATACGAAAGAATAAATTTAAGTGACCTATTCAATTTTGTACCAATGAGAAATGTTATTTTTAACTGGTTCAGAATTTTACTACTCAAATAAACAATGGAATATTGTACCATTTTGGAGTTTTATAATTTGTGTCAACTTCAACAAACAAAAGGAAAAAGCAAAAAAAGGATCATTTTAACTAGTCTAATAAACGAAGGCATAAATATGAGTGAGCTATTTAATTTTGTAGCTGAGTATTTTAACGAAAGAACAAAATTGTACTAATCAGAAAAAGCGAAGAAGACCCATTTTAACTAACTGAGAATTTCTGTACCTTTTTGTACTATTTAAACAAACGATGGGATAAATTTGAGTGACCTGTTTTTTGTACTAACCAGTAAAATCGAAGAAGGTACCTTTGTACTAGCCCAATGAACGAAAGAGCAAATTTGGGTGTTCTATTTCTTTTTTTTACCAACGAGAATCATTTTTAACTGACTTAGAATTTTATGCCTTTTTGAAAAATTTGTATCAAATCGAAAAAAGCAAGGAAATACCATTTTAAATAGCTCAGCATGTTATAGCTTTTTGTGTTTTTGGTCTACCCAATTTAAACAAACAAAGGAATAAATTTGTGTGACCTATTCACTTTTATAGCAAGCAGAAAAAGGAAAGAATAAATTTGAGTGGCTTAAGCAAAGAAGGTCAATGGTAACTAATCTTTTTGTGCTATTAAATTTGAGTGACCTATTGAAGAATGAATAAATTTTGTTTGCAATTAAAAAAGCGGAGAAGGTCTACTTTCTGTACCAACCATAGAAAAACAAATTTGTTTGAGCTATTCACTTTTATAGCAAGCAGAAAAAGCACGAAAAAAAAAGGGAAGAAGGTTCATTATAACAAGCTAGGTATTTTTATACCACTTTGTATTACGGGTGGTCTATTTCATTTGTGTAACAATCAGAAGAAAAGCTCAGAATGTTATACCTTTGTGATGCTACATTTTGTATTATTTTTGTGTCATCCAGAGAACAATTTAAATTGCCTCTCCCGTCACTAAGAAAGGCTCATAAAATATTGAACGTGAGATTTAACAAACCAGAGTTGAGTCATAATTGTGTAGAACAGACTACATAGCAATTTGCGTAACAGCATACTTGACCATTTTGAATCACAGCAGAAGTTTTCAAAGTTCCATGTTGCTGCAGTTAGGGTCCTAAGGTACTGCGTATTGCTCAACGATTCAATTATTTTTAAAACTTTTTTCCTCGTCTAAGTCAAAAAGTCAAATATATATTTTTTGCATTTATGTATTTTATTATAATGGAATATAAGTTTATGGAGTATATTTGGAAAATCACAGAATATACATCATGATGTTGTATTGTTTTGAAACATGTTATTAAACACGGAGAATGCATAGAATGCTTGTATTGTAGATATATAAAATTATTTATTTGATTTGTTTTTTTGCTGAAGAGCAGAAAAATGACTAGCACGGAGATTGTTTATGTTTCACCTAGAGAAAAAGAAATTCAGCGTGAAAACGAGAAACCTATACTGTTAATCCAGCCGTCTGACCCCGATTTGCCAGATGAATTACGTGATAAAGTGAGAATCATATATCCAACACAAGAAATAGAAAAAGTGTATTATTTTAGACGCTATAATAGATATTATGATGAAATACTCCCGGAAAGTGATGATGACAGTGTTTCAAATATTACCTGTTTTGAACTGGAAGCTAATGAGTGTGACTGTACTAGTGAAACTATTAGTGATACATGTGTTATACAATTATTTAATGAGTATACACCAAATTCAGTATTATTATGTGAAGCATGTTCTAAACATAATGAGAATGAAAAAGATCACAACTGTTTGCTGCAGTATGATTACGAATTATTGCAAAAGGTGTGGACGATCTTAATTAAACGTGAAATGAGAGAAGCATTTTAAAAGTTGTAATATTAAGAACACTTATACTTTGGAGAAAAAATTTAGTCTGGTATATGAGTACATTACAGAGTGTGATTATTATATCAACAAAATAGTAGAAATGTTTTTAGAGAAAGATAAACAATTATTTAATTCTGTAAATGAACACTGAGCCCACTGTAGCATATGCATTTGATTGTGTAAGAATAGAAGAACTTGAACTGTCAACTGGATCAATTTGTAGTATTGTAATATTACAAACATTGGACTCTGGCAACTGATTTATCAGGGAGAGGCAATTTAAATTGTTCTCTGGATGACACAAAAATAATACAAAATGTAGCATCACAAAGGTATAACATTCTGAGCTTTTCTTCTGATTGTTACACAAATGAAATAGACCACCCGTAATACAAAGTGGTATAAAAATACCTAGCTTGTTATAATGAACCTTCTTCCCTTTTTTTCGTGCTTTTTCTGCTTGCTATAAAAGTGAATAGCTCAAACAAATTTGTTTTTCTATGGTTGGTACAGAAAGTAGACCTTCTCCGCTTTTTTAATTGCAAACAAAATTTATTCATTCTTCAATAGGTCACTCAAATTTAATAGCACAAAAAGATTAGTTACCATTGACCTTCTTTGCTTAAGCCACTCAAATTTATTCTTTCCTTTTTCTGCTTGCTATAAAAGTGAATAGGTCACACAAATTTATTCCTTTGTTTGTTTAAATTGGGTAGACCAAAAACACAAAAAGCTATAACATGCTGAGCTATTTAAAAAGGTATTTCCTTGCTTTTTTCGATTTGATACAAATTTTTCAAAAAGGCATAAAATTCTAAGTCAGTTAAAAATGATTCTCGTTGGTAAAAAAAGAAATAGAACACCCAAATTTGCTCTTTCGTTCATTGGGCTAGTACAAAGGTACCTTCTTCGATTTTACTGGTTAGTACAAAAAACAGGTCACTCAAATTTATCCCATCGTTTGTTTAAATAGTACAAAAAGGTACAGAAATTCTCAGTTAGTTAAAATGGGTCTTCTTCGCTTTTTCTGATTAGTACAATTTTGTTCTTTCGTTAAAATACTCAGCTACAAAATTAAATAGCTCACTCATATTTATGCCTTCGTTTATTAGACTTGTTAAAATGATCCTTTTTTGCTTTTTCCTTTTGTTTGTTGAAGTTGACACAAATTATAAAACTCCAAAATGGTACAATATTCCATTGTTTATTTGAGTAGTAAAATTCTGAACCAGTTAAAAATGACATTTCTCATTGGTACAAAATTGAATAGGTCACTTAAATTTATTCTTTCGTATATTCAGCTAGTTCATTTTTTTCTCGTTGGTATAAAAAGTAGAACATCGAAATTATGAAGTTGTTAAAATGATCCTTCTTCGGGTTTTTCTGATTGATACAAAAATAGAACATTTCAGTATTTCAAAAGTTACATAATGGTCAAATTTGAGTAAAATGGTTCATGTTCGCTTTCTCAAATTTAGCCCTTCGTTTTGTTTAAATAATACAACATGCACTAGAAATTCTAAGCTAGATAAAAATGGCATTTCTCCTTGGTACAAAATGGAATTGATCACTTAAATTTATTCTTTCGTATATTCAGCTAGTTCATTTTTTCTCGTTGGTATAAAAAGTAGAACATCGAAATTATTCTTACATAAATTCTGCGCTAGTTAAAAAGGACTTTTTTTGCTTTTCTTTCGTTCATTGGGCTAGTACAAAAGGTACCTTCTTCGATTTTTCTGGTTAGTACAAAAAACAGGTCACTCAAATTTATCCCATCGTTTGTTTAAATAGTACAAAAAGGTACAGAAATTCTCAGTTAGTTAAAATGAACCTCCTTCAAATTTGTTTCTTCGTTACAAAAGACACATAAAATGGTCTCTCTTTGCTTTTCCTCTGTTTATTTGTAGAGCACAAAAACCAACAAATTTTCTGCTTAGTACAAAACTGAATGGGTCACACAAATTTATATCTTTGTATATTTTGAGTACTACAAAATTAAATAAAATGGCCCTTCCCCGTTTTCTTCTGTAGAACACCCAAATTTATTCCTTCGTTATAAATATTGAGCTATTTAAATTTTACTTTCTTCGTTTTTTTCTGCTTAGTACGAAACTGATTAGGTCACCGAAATTTATTCTTTCGTATATTTAAATATTCAGCTAGTTCATTTTTTCTCGTTGGTATAAAAAGTAGAACATCGAAATTATGAACTTGTTAAAATGGCTCTTCTTCGTTTTTTTCTGATTGATACAAAAATAGAACATTTCAGTAGTTCAAAAGTTACATAATGGTCAATTTTCGTTTCTTTAAACAGTACATAATGAGCTAGTTAAAGTAGCTCTTCTTCACTTTTTCCAGTTGGTACCTAAGGAAATAATCCAATCAAATTTTTCTGGTTCGTACAAAACTAAACACTCCATCCAAATTTGAGTATTACAAAAATGAAATGAAATTCTGAGTTAGTTTAAAAAATGGTCCTTCTTGCTCACTCAAGAGTACAAAATAGTATTGAACTTCTGAGCCGGTTAAATTTATCCGATTGTTTGTTTAAAATACGCAATTATTTCTCGTTGATGCAAAATTGAATAGGTCACTCAAATTCACCCCTTCGTTTGTTTAAATATTAGAACATGGTCTAGAAAAAATGACATTTCTCGTTGGTCCAAAATTCAATAGACCACTCAAATTTATTCCTCCTTCACTTTTTCTGCTTTGTACAAAATTTATTCGTTGCTCCGTTTACAAGCTCTCGATGGTCATTATTTTGGAACTTGCAGTGATTGATGAACTATTACTAAATGTGGAAACACCACCTCAATATTTGGCTCCGTTTTCGAGTTTGACCTCGATGGTTGACACTTTTGAGACATGTGGTCTTTGGTGACCGATTACTAAATGTGGAAACAGCAGCTCAATATTTTGCTCAGTTTTCGAGTCATTAGTTTTTAAGTATGTTGACCTTTGACCTTGATGATCAGTATTTTGGAACTTGTAGTAGTTGGTGACCGAGCATCTCAATATGTGGCTCAGTTTTCGATCATTAGTTTTTAAGTATGTTGACCTTTGACCTTGATGATCAGTATTTTGGAACTTGTAGTAGTTGGTGACCGAGCATCTCAATATGTGGCTCAGTTTTCGTGTTATTAGGTTTTAAGTATGTTGACCTTTGACCTCGATGATCATGATTTTTTAACATGTGCTAGTTGATGACCAATTACTAGATTTGGAAACAGCACCTCAATATATGGCTCAGTTGTCGAGTTATTAGGTTTTAAGTATGTTGACCTTTGACCTCGATGATCATTACTTTGGAACATGTGGTACCTGATGACCAATTACTAGATTTGGAAACAGCACCTCAATATATGGCGCAGTTGTCGAGTTATTAGGTTTTAAGTATGTTGACCTTTGACCCCGACGATCATTATTTTGGAACTTGTAGTAGTTGATGACCAGTTACTAGATTTGGAAACAGCACTTCAATATGTGTCTCAGTTGTCGAGTAATTAGGTTTTAAGTATGTTGACCTTTGACCTCGATGGTCATTATTTTGGAACTTGTAGTAGTTGATGACCAGTTACTAGATTTGGAAGCAGCACCTCAATATGTGGCTCAGTTTTCGTGTTATTAGGTTTTAAGTATGTTGACCTTTGACCTCGATGGCCACTATTTTGGAACTTGTAGTAGTTGGTGGTCGATTGCTAAATGTGGAAATATCATCTCAATACGTTGCTTCGTTTTTGAGTTATTAGGTTTTAAGTGTCATAGAAAGGGCGTATGCCACATAAACTATCAGACCCAGGTAAAAATAAGTATGATATTTGTAATCAGCATGGTCGAAAACCCCCATATGCTGAGTTTCATCCAAATCGGTTAAAATTGTCATAGAAAGGGCGTATGCCACATAAACTATAGGACCCAGGTAAAAATAAGTATGATATTTGTAATCAGCATGGTCGAAAACCCCCCGTATGCTGAGTTTCATCCAAAACGGTTCAAAGAGCGTATCGAATCGCTATGTTACATAGGTATTCATTGTCTTAAAATAGGGGTTGAAAAAGTAATTATAAAAGAGAACGAGTACACCCTTAAAATGTACTCATAAAAGGGAATGAATTTGATGTATTCTCTGGTCTGCTGTGTGTTCGTAGTCTCAGTGTAATTTCTGCTATGTTCAATTAGGGGTGGAGAAAATGAATACACCCTCTGTGCTATGTCCGCTATGTTTCCTAGTCTCTGTGATGGTAAAATAAGGGTTGAAAAATAAGCCATACTCTTGTATTAGCTCTGCTATGTAATCTGTGCTATGTTATAATAGGGGGTTGAAAAATATGCTCATAAAAGGGAATGAATACACCCCTAAAATGGAGGTGGTTGTGTTTGTTATCTGCTCTGCTGTATGTTCATAGTCTCAGTGTAATTTCTGCTATGTTAAAATAGGGGTTGGAAAAGTAATTGAGAACGAGTCCACCCCTAAAATGGAGGTTTTTGTGTGTTACGTACTCTCAGTGTAATTTCTGCTATGTTCAATTAGGGGTGGAGAAAATGAATACACCCCCTGTGCTATGTCCGCCATGTTTCGTAGTCTCTGTCATGTTGAAATAGGGGTTGGAAAATATGCTCATAAAAGAGAACGAATACACCCCTTAAAATGTGCTAACGAGTTCAATTTGCTCTTCTGTATGTTCGTTATGTTACGTACTCTTATGTATTATCTGTTGTGCTGTGTGTTACGTAGTGTTGTGTTATCTTCTCTTCTATGTGTTCGTAATTAAAATAGGGGTTGAAAAATATGCTCATAAAAGGGAATGAATACACCCTTGTTATGTTACGTACTCTTATGTATTATCTGTTGTGCTGTGTGTTACGTAGTGTTATGTGTTATCTTCTCTTCTATGTGTTCGTAATCTTATGTGTTATCTCCTATGTTAAAATAAGGGTTGAAAAAGTGCTCATAAAAGGGAACGAGTTCACCCCTTAAAATGGAGGTCGTAAAAGAGAACGAGTCTTATGTGTTATCTGCTCTGCTGTGTGTTCGTTATGTTACGTAGTCTGATGTTCTGCTGTTTGTTCATAGGGGTTGGAAAATATGCTCATAAAAGGGAATGAGTTCACCCCTTTAAATGTGCTCGTAAAAGAGAACGAATTCACCCTTGTTATGTTATGTACTCTTATGTGTTATCTGTTCTGCTGTATGTTACGTACTCTTATGTGTTATCTTCTATGTTAAAATAAGGGTTGAAAAAGTGCTCATAAAAGGGAACGAGTACACCCTCTAAAATGGAGGTCGTAAAAGAGAACGAATACACCCCCTTAAAAGTGCTCATAAAAGGGAACAAATTCACCCCTAAAATGGAGGTCGTAAAAGACCGTGGGCTCACGGTGCATGGTGGTCATTTTCCCAGGGGCTTGTGAGTTGGCTAAAACTGATCCAGATCGATCCATTTTCTACTACTCTTATTGAGATTTTGTGTATTGATTCACACGGTGTTCTGCCCGTGACAACGATGTGTCCTGCCCGTGACACAGTTAAGTTTAGTTTATTTATCAATATAAATATTTGGCAAATTCCTTTTATGTGTTTGTTTAAAATTTTCATCATTTATACATTTCCGTTGAAATAAAAACATTTTGAGCTAAGAATTCACAGAGTTTTGTAACATTCACTTGGTGTGTCGAAAGTCACTTCTCTTTTTTGTCCCCGCCCGTGACAGACGTTTAGGGATTAATATTTTCTACTCTAAAAGGAAAAAAATACTGAAAACATCAGCTACATATACTCCTAAGTCTGTACTGCTCTTCTTTTAATTGTCAACTGAAGAAGGAGACTGTTTGATCTACATTCACCGCAGTCAGTGAACACTCACTCGCTGTAAACACTGATTGGGGAACAGCCTCCTGCATGAGTTGACAGTTAAAACAAGAATAAACCTGATTGAATATCATTGATATAGCAAGCAACAAGAGCAATGAGTACTTACGGACTTTTTGTCAAGTGTGCATTTTGACTTTTCTCGCCTTCTGCTGATAGCGGCCTTCTTCACCTGGGTGTGATAAGACAGTGAGTCACAACTTGACAGGACTAACCATTCATCCTTCTTAGCTACGTCACAACATCGAATTTCCAGTTGAATTTGTTAACAAAACGCCTCCTAGAATATGACATCGTTCCTTAATACTTTGTTCCCCTTCCGATCAAAAACACAAAATGCGCTTTGTTGTGTGTTATGGTATATTAAAGGAGTAACTATTCCCAAAATTTCACATTTTTTTTTTTTTATCCAAGCCCATTGGAGATATTGGACAGTGAAATATGCCAAATTGGCATAATCCCCAACTTTACGATTTTTCAGGTCTTTTGGAGCAGCTACAGGTCTGCAAACTTTTGAGCATAAAATTATGACCTCGGACTACATGCACACACAAATTCAGACCTCTACATCAGATGTTTCCTCTTCCTAAACATGTCTCCAATGTCCAAAAATGTTGCTACTGTAGGCCCTGATTTCACCCCTTTCAAGTGGTTTTATGCAAAAATATTATGAGAATAAAGTTTTAGCTCTGCGCAAGTTGGAGACACCTACCAATTTTCATTTCGGTAGGACTAACTCATGTGGAGATATTGAACAATCCGTAAATGCCTCAAATTGAGAAAATGCAAAATGGCAGCAGCCGCTGCCAGTGGCGTCAGAAGTATTTTTCAGCTGGGGGGGCAAACTGCTGTCTAGAAAATAGACATGGGAATGTAACATAGGTAAGATAATACGAATATATATTTGTAATGTAACAATTTGATTTGATTGGTTAATAATAATAATAATAATTATAATAATAATAATAATAATAATAATAATAATAATAATAATAATAATATAATGAAGCTGTAAACAGTTTCGTGAGAGTGAAATTTCCATCTATTAGAGGCATCTTAATTTACATCTTTAGATTAATTAATCCCGTGTCAGTTTTGTGCTGGATTTTGGTCTGGTGCAGAAATTTTCAACCACTGAAATCAGAATTAAAAACATATAAAATTGTAAAATTTGAACTGCTCACAATGACTGTTTGTAAGTACAAATTTTACCGTTTTATATACTGGTACATATTTTTAACTGTATTAGACATGGTCATACGGACACTATTAAAGAATCTTAAAGCTACTTAAATCACTTGGAAATGAGGAAATTAAAATTATATTTTTAAAAATCCAGTTCTGGTGTTGCAGTACGCTGTAATATTAGAAATTGCTATTTAGAACTACAAACTTTGTAGCACTTTGTAGTAGAAAGTAACTTGTACATTATAAAACAAGCTACATAATTAAGTAAAAAATAAGAAAAAAATACTTTTTCTACCTTCTTGACTTCGTATCAGAAATGGAAAAATGGAATTTTCACTAAAGACTTCATAAAGTTTATATAGAAAATTCAGTTACACTAATTATCCATAGTTATTTGTATTTTTTACTACACTTACTTCAGTATATCCAGTTTATTACATTCACCTCTCTTCCTAATCTCACTATATTCGCTTCACTTCACACTAATAAAGTACGACACAGTTAATAAGAAATAATTCAAGTTTATATTAAATTTTAAGTGCTAGTTTGTAATTTAAATAATTGGTTATAATACGCATAATATTTTCACTTACGTAATTCTACATTTATTTCTATTCAAAATTGACCAATAGTATATTTTCTTTCGCTTGTCTTTCGCTTCGCATGTCTTTAGACTAACGCAAATAGCTGAATGGTCTTTCGCAAATCCTGAAGAAGCTGGCATCCCTAGACGAACAACTTGGTCGAGAAGACTGCGAACAGTTGGAGTTTCAGCACTATTAGTTTTTAATATTCTAATGGTCGTCAGCGACTCAGTGGTCATCAAAGTAGGTGGAAGCAGCCTGAGCTGAGTTTATAATCTATTCAGGTTAAAATCCGACGAGTGAACTCCCAATTCCTGATTCAAATATTCTCTTGAGAGAGGCCCACCAGCACATATAGCTCCTTCAGAAAGTATCTTCTAGAGTTTTATGAGTTGTTTGAGGCCTGGCTGATTGAAACTACGCTGCACTTCATTCAACAAATAGTCAATGATTTCGAAGTACATTTTTCGAAGATCTGATACAGGTTCTAGTGTGGCTGCTATAGAAGGATTATCAGTCTCCTCCAACCTAATTGGTGTTCTCTTTGATCATCATTAAGTGGGCAATTTTAAGTGAAGTATGTCTGCATTTTCCTTTGCTTCCTTATAGATGTTTTCAAATCCACTGTCCGTTCGTAGGTTTCTCAGAGTGTTGCTGGTCTTTTAGCTCCAGAAGCAGAAGCTTCAGAATTTTGAAGCATTTTCGCCAGTTGTCCGCAAGGTACAAAAGCACGTATACTGCCTATCAGCAAAAATATCATTCCGAATTTGTTCATTCTTTTCAAATGCCCTTTTAGAATTACTTTTTGATAATCGTTTGGACCACTTGTATTACTGATGATTCTTTTCGAACGTGATTTGAATTCGTTTGTAGTAGATTGAAATCTGATTAGAGATTTTCGCCTAACACACCAGCGAGTAGGACAAACAGGCTACAAATGTTTAGGATTACTTTTGTTGATAGTTTTACAGGGTTCAAGAACAATGTCGGCGTGCGTATGTTGTCTATCGTTTTGCAGAATCCAGGTTAATATTTCAAACATCTTTCACTATGGCCCGTACGTCACACAATGATTCGCATTTTCGTGCTACTTCTTGCAATGGAAGATCTAATGCATGATTACTGCAATGAATGTGTACAGCTTTCGGATGCTGAGTCGAAGTTATCTTCTACACACCATTCACTCGTCCTGACATGATAGCTGCACCATCATGACACTGTTCGCGTATATTTTCTGCATTCAGGTTAGGTTTCGTTAGAATATCTTTGGTCGTGA
Organism: Thermobia domestica; assembly: GCF_964235325.1. Classification (NCBI taxonomy): domain Eukaryota; kingdom Metazoa; phylum Arthropoda; class Insecta; order Zygentoma; family Lepismatidae; genus Thermobia; species Thermobia domestica. The sequence goes on from NC_137461.1 coordinate 208,170,745, forward strand.
ATTCTGTTTCCGATTTTGTGCCATGTGGGGTGATCATTTCCATAAATATTTTGTTGGGTTTGATGAATCAGAGTCAATGCAGCGCACACAGAGACAACTATTCTTTCTTTGAAATATGAGTCGTGAAGTCGGCTATGATTGCATAAAATGGAGAGACTAACTTCTGCTACCAAGTCTCTCTATATTGCATGTCCCATAATCTTTAAAATTTCATTTTTTCAATCAGCACTAAGCCAGTTATCATGTCGATTAATCCATTGGTTGAGAACAGGCACACCCATTTTTCTTTCATCCAGGAGTGACATCAAAATGCCCGTACTATGTAAATGTCTACTGATTGCTTGAGCACTGCGAGTTAAATATCTAACACTACTACTTATTATAAGCAGTGACTGTCTTTCTTATTCTTGTTTACAAACTTGGTCTGAAAGGAGAGCTGAAATAGATGTTCTGTTATTGCACTCATATCTTAACCCTTTCACTACCACTGAGATATATGTATCCCACGATACATTCTCAGAGAACCCCTGGTAATTTACCACATTTTATTGCTATGAATCGATGTTCCACTGGTAAAGAGAAACCCTCTAATGGTTCAAAAAATTCGTATTAACATTATCAAATAGACAGTAGTGGAAGTGAACGTGAACAATGAAAGTGATAATGGAACAAATGAAAGTGAGGAACAATGTGCTAGTGATAAAGCAGTGGTTGCATGTACTGTCATTTGGAAAAGGATTCCGCAATGTAAAGTATATGTAATCATAAATACGACCCAATTGTGTTTCTGACAATATACATTTCATAATTGAAAATACAAGATGATCATTCATGTCAATACCACTGGGACATATAGGTTCCACGTAAAAATATCAGAGGGATACATAATGTCCCACCCTTCCCACATCGAAAAACGAAACGGTGGAAAATGTTTTTATATATATTTATACGTTTGAAAACAACTTAAAATAGCCATATATTAATGTTTCTCACTCCGAAAAAAAAATGGTAGTGAAAGGATTAAACCAACGGAACGACAATAGATTTCGCATTTTTCATATGTTCTGAATTATTAATCCTACCTTATACATTTTTCCTCCTCACTATAAAACTTACTGCACTCTGCATATTGTTTGTAAGAACATTAATTTAACTTTATGGAAAATGTATTTAGGCCTAGTTCCTAAATGTCCTGTTACTCATTTAAACTGTTATATTTTTCAAACTTTAAAATCTCGCTCGACGACTCGTTTCATATTGCAGACTTACGATTACTTAAACAAAAATTTTAAAAGAATTTACAGTGTTTTGAGAATGTACACCAATGGAAAAGAGAATATTCAATTCTTTTTCCTAACTCTTTCTGTCTAACATGGGGGCAGAAAAAGCGCCCGGTCTCGTGTTTCAAAGAGAAAGATGAATCTGGAATAGAGAATTTTTTTCACATTACTATAAAAAACAAAATTTAGTTCATATAATCAGTGTTGTGTGATGTTTCTACAGTCTGAAAGTGAGGGGGCAAAAAGGGTATCTTGCCCCCTTTGAAAATTTCAGGAGTGGCAACTGCCCCCTTGCCCCCCCCCCCCGGTTCCGGCGCCCCTGGCCGCTGCATAGCTACGAGAAGTTTTAAAAATCCAATGATCGTGGTTTTGAAGTATCCTGATATAGGATAAACATGCATGAAAAAAAAAAGATTTTTTTTAGATGGTCGAGTGGCACATGCTTGATCACTTAAAATAGATTGACTCCACAATATTCTTCCGCTCGCTCTCTATTTCATTATTCTGCTATCCAGAACGCATTTGCAGAGAAGTTTTCGCTGGTGTGGGGTAAATTTCAAAGAGAAACTTAATCTTACACGGGTATCACTAATGGGGGTTGTTTCATTAATGACTCTCCACATGTTTGTTTTCGTCCAGGTGCTGTGAGAAAAAGATGTTACAAGATCTAATGGAACAAAGTAAGATAATTTGAGAATTCTTCCAGTTTCAGAACTGTTGTCTTGAGTATCCTTACAGGTGTTGGATTTCACTATGACATGGAGGGATTCTGAAGTTGACAGGAGCAAGGTGCCTTTCTTCTGTAGTCTATATTAGATCACGTCTCCACTGTACATCTCATTGGTTTGAAAGAATAATAATTTTGGAGTTAATGTTTGTATACGATGTCACTATATTTTAGTTCTACAGGCATAGCTACATACGGGGTAGGTTTAGGAGACTACCGCTTTCTGTCGATGTATCTTAGTTTCGTATAATTTTGTCCATTTTAATACTGTTAGGGTAAAAGGAATTGACGTTTTGGACAGGTAAATATTTCTTTTTATTTGAGGTTTTAGAATATCTTTGCTATTTTCTTTTCGCAAAAGGGTTAGAATATATTTTATTGTAGGGCTAGATGTGCATTTTATGGTTAATGTATTTGTGCTACGGAGAAAAGGATAAAAGCGATTTTTTTGTTGCTATTTGCGATGACGTAAAGGCGATTGTTACCAGTCTTTTCCAATGGAAAATTTTTCTCTGCGTTTGGAAACCTAGCCTATAGTTGCCCTCTACAGTACTAGAAAAGATTCTTAGTGTGTCGGCTCATTAAGACTAGAATGTGAATATTTATTAGGTCCAATACACTGACGTTCGTTTTATGCGATCTCCACTTGGCCAAGATTGAATATCAGTACCTTATTGACGTTTATGTCCACGGACTTTTACATACACGAAGTTCTCACTATAAATATTGGGTTTCCATACAGTCCTGGGCTGCTGTACATATCGGCAATTTTTGTCGTAGCACATATAAAAACTTTAGATCATAACAGAACATGGGAACGCGCACCTCTTATGACAGTTGAAAATCACGGCATATGCGTAATCCACATACTAAAGATCTTTTAGACGTGTTTACAACGGTATGTTGTACTATTATTTACCTGTACCGGTCTTAGAAAGATGATCAGAGGTGCGACAACGGAGCATATTTTGTAAAGAAGAAGAAAAATTGTATTTTAAAGATTATTAGTGCTCCTTAGTTACCAAAAAATGGTAATATAAATAAGAGAGGTTGTTGGGTAAAGGATTACGAAGTTCTCTGAAGGGTTGATATCCAAGAAATTAATGGTTTGTAATAGGAATATTAAACGAAGGTATAAATAAATAATATTTACGTTTCAATGTTCTGTTATAGTTATTGTGGCTCAAGAAATACATATTAAGAACCAGTTACATAATTAAATGGTGCCTTCATACCGGGAGTTAGTGTATCGTTCTGAAGTACAGTAACAACGGACACAATTGAGCCCAATATTTGTGTTACTATATTAAGAAGCGGAAAACGAATAAACCGAGGTATGTCGGAAACTGAAGGTATACAAGACCGACCTATGCAAAGTGGTAGTCATGCTCCTGATACCGTGACAGACCTTTTAAAGCAGATATCCTGTCAAATGAACCAACTTCAACAGAATCAACAGGAGTTCCAACAAAAAATGGTTACTCAACAACAATTTGAGGAGTACCAGCAAAATATGGTGACTCAGCAGCAGTTTGAGAAGCAATTTGAGGAGTTCCAACAAAAAATGGTTACTCAACAACAATTTGAGGAATTCCAGAATGTAACCCATCAACAATTGGAGGACTCCCTAAAGCAATTACAACTTAAAATTGAGGAACGACTGGAAGATAAAATGGATCAATTACAGTGTAAAATAGAAGGTCAATTGGAGGAACAGATTTCCACGAGATGTAAGCAGTATGACCAAAAGATGGAACGAATATCCCAAAATTACACTGAGATGCAGGATGTGGTCAAAGCCATGGAATCGGTAATTAACGAACACACCTTTCACATCCGAGAACTCCGGGAGGATATGAATTTTTGCCAAGAGTGGTACCATACTACTAAGGAGGAGCACGACGGTGGACATAGACATCAGTCTCACAGTGGACATAGAAATCAGGTCATGTATAATGGATTAGAACCAGTAATCTCTCATGATGGTGGTTATAGAAATCAGTCTCCTTTTAAGGAACCAGAACCAGTAACACCTCATCGAGTTTTGGAGGATAGTGAGTCTTCGGGATACAGTGAAGGAAGTACCGAAGTTGGAAGAAGAAAGAAATATTCATCCCGTAGGAATTCAAAATGTTACGGTAAATATTCAAAATCTCATAATAATGACAAACCTTTGCGATTTAGCGAGGTAAAATCATTGACTAAATTTAGCGGTGGACCTGATGATATTCCTGCACGAGTATTTATTGAAAAGTTTAAGGATGAGTGCGACTTAATAGGCATCAAAGAGTCGAAATTCTTGAAGATACTTCCACACGTCCTACAACCCCATGCTTAACGTGGTTCAAACCCATTCGAGAAAACCTATATGCTTATTCAGATTTTAAAGCTGCCCTTCTGTCTAATTATGAAAACGACTTTATGCTTGCTAATAGGGATGCTTTATTACGTACCAAAGTTTTCGATCCACGAAGCCACAAGAATGTTACGGAATTCGTAGTATCAACCTACAACGAATTAAAAGCTTTAAATCCTAATCATCCCGAATCGCGCATAATTGCTTCGATTCGCATCCTATTGCCGTTCAGATTGCAACAAATGTTAATGTCTGCACAATGTGTCAATTTCAGTCATATGGTCATGCTAGTGCAGAACTTCGAGAGTCAACATTTGATGCAGAAAAATAATAAAAATCCCAATAGAGGTCAGGGTAATGTTAGCCGCAATCCTATTAATTATGCTCAGGTTCGCAATATAAGTGTACAGAATGGAAATAGCTCCCACACACAAGGGATTGGCAATCGTCATTTTAATGAGCGAGCGTGTAATCTAAATAATGGCAATCGTCGTTTTATGAACGAGCGTGTAATCCAAATAATATCGGTAACTCAACTCAACCTAATGGTAGATATAATAATAGGAATTTTAGAAATAATCACCGGAATTATAATCGAAGTAACAACAATTACCATAATTTTGCACAAAATCGTTTCGCAAATGACAGGAATTTCGTAAATAGGAATCAAAATATGGTAACATCCTGTGAAAGACAAAGAAGTACTATAGATTGTGCTATCCAATGCTGCTTAAATGCGCCCTTTGAACGAATAACTTGAACCATTAATAAGGCGTCCGACAGATTTGTATTAGATCGACCTTTGCTTACGTCTATGGTTAATGTGTTCTTTATTCAACTTATTATTAAAATGTACGTTAAAAATATATGTAATTTGTGAAATATTATGAAATGTCGATGAAATAAAATTATGGCAGCCTACCGAGAATACTAAAAAGAAATGGATGGACTTAGTCAAAAATGTAGTCCCTCCTGAGATCTTAAGTAAAATTAATATAAATAATGTATAATAGAGGGAACTTAATCTCAAATGAGATAAACACAGTATTTTATAGTTGTATAATTTAGTTATTGTATTATTCCTCTTGTTATTTTATTTTCAACTATTTTTCTAGTGTAACAATTATTTTCTTCAATGTTAATGTATGCTATATTGTCTTATTGCGTTCACAACACTATAATTACTCCTTAAGCACTTTATGTGTTCTATATGTATATTCACGTAGAATGTTTATTCCGTGTTTACATCTGGATCAATTCTATTAGAGAACATATTTATATTAAATTCTGTGCAATTATCCTCAATTTCATGAATTAAACTATATACATTATAGTAAATATATTCCAATGAATCAAAAAAAAATTGTGGACCGTATTATTATTGTTATTTTTCTGTTGATGTACCTTGTTATTTATATTACAATGTGAGGCCAAAGGATATGCCCAATTAGGCGATTAATATATGATATTAATATAAAATGTAATCGTATGTATATACAAGGGCTGATCAAAATGTGTATTCTTATACGGTCCAGGATTCTTTTCATTTATTGTTAATAAATAAATGAAATCCATGTTCGTGGCGCCAGATACAACGGTATGTTTTACTATTATTTACCTGTACCGGTCTTAGAAAGATGATCAGAGGTGCGACAACGGAGCATATTTTGTTAAGAAGAAGAAAAATTGTATTGTAAAGATTATTAGTGCTCCTTAGTTACCAAAAAATGGTAATATAAATAAGAGAGGTTGTTGGGTAAAAGATTACGAAGTTCTCTGAAGGATTGATATCCAAGAAATTAATGGTTTGTAATAGGAATATTAAACGAAGGTATAAATAAATAATATTTACGTTTCAATGTTCTGTTATAGTTATTGTGGCTCAAGAAATACTTATTAAGAACCAGTTACATGTTTCGCACGTCCGCGTCATACCATGCGCCTGCACGTACAGTCAGCGACAGTAGAAAATGGAGGTTATATACATAAGAAACGATAGCTTTTTCCAGTAGTAGAATAGTTTCACTGTATGTCTGATAGTTGGACAACCAACATGACAGCAAATACATGCCCGAAAACATAACATGCCAGGATATTCCTCCATTTGGAGGAAAAAGTATTACTATCTGAGAGCATCACTTAGAGAAACAACCACGAGATAAATCTACAGAAATTCCATTCACTTTAAGATCAAAGAGATATGAATTAATGCAAAGGAAACGAAAACAATAATACGCATCATGCAGAGACCGAAAAACTATGGAAAGCTAAACAAAATGAGAAAAGAAGGAAAGAGGGAAAGGAAAGAGCAAAAGACATGGGAATAAATTATATTTTAACACTTAAGGATAAACAGTATCCGTCTTTCCTCCTGCCCCCTGTATCCGTCCTGGTTTTTCTCCCTTCATAGGATAAATCTCATTCAGCATCAAACGCGAACATCACTTATAGTGTTTAACTCTTTGAAAAAAATGTAACTCAGTCAGGCCGAGACTCGAACCCCGGACCCTTAGCATAACAGTCAGACGCTGTAACCACTTACCTACACACGCTATAGAAATGTATTTATAAACCAGCCATTACCGGCGCTATCAAACGTCTTAAATCAGCCAAGGTCGGGAGTTACCCCAGTTACACTTGAAGTTTGAATTTTATTTACGGCCTTTAGCCATCTACGGCAACAGGCCCCATGTTTTCATTAAAAGCATTTGTTCTGTAGATTAAAATCAAGAATAACTTAATCTATACTCTTACTTACTGTTGTCAATATATATATATATATATATATATATAGAGAGAGAGAGAGAGTGAGAGAGAGAGAGAGGTAGGTATATAAAAATCGGATTAATGGGGGTTAAAAGAGTGATTTCGTAACTGCGAAATGGGTGATCGCACTACTACTGACATCTGGTAGCGGTGTTACGTAACACACACATTAGAAATAAAGCTTCGAAACGATTAATTGCACGTTGTGGCGTGGATAAGGCGGTAAGGTGTCTGCTCATTGAGTAGACAACTCGAGTTCTCGTCTTGAGTACACCAATTACTTTTTCCTTCAAAATACATTTCTATATTTTTATATATGTTATTAATAATTGCTTTCCTGCATTTTTTGTAAATTATCTTAAATTAGTGAAGGTTCAGTAAAATCAAGAAGGTTAAAATACATATATATGATTGTTTTATCCGTATGTACAGTCCAGAGATGCAGCGGGTCGGGGGGCCGCGGGTCAACAGAACGTGACCCACTGCAACCCCCCACTCTGAATTAACAACGTATTATGACCCACAGACTCATTCTGCTCAGTGCATTGTAGACAGCTTCCGAACACTGGTGAATTTGTCTTCTTTCAAGGAATCTTTTTTCTTTACATTTGTTTCTATTGACAAAAGAACTTCAGGCAATTTTAGATATTGATATTTGCAACTGTAATAATAGCAATAGGACTTATTTGAGATGCAGCCTGTGATTTCTTAGAGGAGCTAACTACTGGGAAAAATGTTTCAATCATGTGTAATATATGAATTATTATATAAAAAATTGAATGTAACTATGTGTGTATGATCATCATATCCAAATTGCAAAGTCAAATGAAATGATTTTTGGTATATACTTAGGCCTCAATCTCAACTAGAAAGTTATCATAAATTCGGTATCGATTTCATTATATTACATATTCTAAGAGGGTCCGAATTTTTGCGAAAAATTTAGTATCTCACAAGCCGTTCAAGTTGGAGAGCTGATATTCAGTATATTAATTCTTTATCTAATATAAATAAAATAAAGAGTTTGTGTGTTTGTCTGTCTGTCTGTCCGTGTGCGGCCTGGGAACCAGACGAGTGGACCGAGAGTTACCAAAATTTGGTCAGGAGTAAATAGCCCGGGCCCCAGATCAAGACGAAGTCGTTTTTTTAAATTTCGAACCAGGGGGGTCTCAGGGGGCTTTTACCAGAACCGGCTTGGGAACCATACAAATGGAGCGAGAGTTACCAAATTTTAGTCACTAATACCTTGGTTCACGCTCCAGATCAGAGTTAAACGTTTTTCTCAAAATTCGAACCAGGGGGTCTCAGGGGGGCGTTTATCGGGACTGGTGTCTGGTGATTCACGTGTAGGGAATTCATTTATGTCTTTCAATACTAATTTAGATAAAGTAAGTGTAGACATTGCTTCAGACAGCTTTAGTAATTTATATAAACAAATCCCTAAAATTTCCTATATAGTGTCGAATTAATAGTTCTCGCGGTCACTGAAATCAATGGTGAAACCCTGTTCACATTAACTTCCAAATTCACCTTATTCGAGCAGGGAGTCAGCGGGGAGGGAGGGGACACGAAATGCCGAGACATGTAAAAATAATCCAAAATGACCGATATTAGAGTCAAATCCATAGTTTTCGCGGCCTCTGAGATCAATGGTGACACTTCCATTAGCGATGATTTGCAAATTCAGCTACATATGTATGCGGGCCGGGAGTCAGAGGGGGAATACTCAGGCATGTAAAAATAATCCAGAATGACCGATATTAGCGTCAATTCCATAATTTTCGCAGTCGGTGAGATCAATGGTGAGACTTTAATTAGCGATGACTTGCAAATTCAGCTACAATTGTATGCGGCCGGGAGTCAGCGGGGAGGGGGGATACCGAGACATTTTAAAGTAATCCAAAATGATCGATATTAGTGTCACATCCAAAGTTTTCGTGGTCGCCGAAATGAATAGTAATACTTCCACAAGCGTTGACTTCCAAGCACTGGCCCCATGCGAAGAACGGGTATATTCAGCTGGTATATATATATATATATATATATATATATATATATATATATATATATATATATATATATATACTTCTTTAGTTCTTTAATACCAATTATGTATGTACTTTGCCAGTATATGTCCCATAGCGTTAGTTTTTGTTGGAATATTTTATTCCCCCCACTCAGACTATGTTAACAAAATCGTAGTCGTAATTATTCGTACTAACTAACAAGAAGTAACTATAAAGTTATGTAGCTTCCTGTGTATTTATATAAAGTTATCCTTTATATATAACCTTATATATAAATAGAAACCTTATATATAAAGTTTCCTCTTCTGGGGGAGGCGATCGCCCCGATCCCTCCTCGATCCTCCCCTGATTCTACCTAGGTATTTGTTAAGGAAACCTTTCAAACAGTGATGATTTCAGGGCATTACCTGTTCGAGAATTTGAGACCTTGTCGACATAAATTTTCCCCTTCGTGGCCATATTTTCGATCATGCTCAAAGTGGACTAATAATGTTTTATCAGTTTTCTCTCATTCATATCTTGACCATTACCCGGGGAGAATCTTCTGAAATTATCAATGCTTATAATTAGTTTTTCATTACAAATCAAAGGATAATAATGAAATATTGAACATACTTAATATTTTGTTTTCAGCTTTGGATTTTAGATCTGCAATTCATATAATGTTCCTTTCTAATCGAATTTGAGAGAAAAGTAGTTGCCAAAGATTTATTCAAAGAAATGTTCTCAGTCCTCTGATGAAAATATGAACACACTTTTAAGAAAGAAAAAAAACAAATTGAATAATACCTACAGGGTTTGAACACATACACTTATGATTGATAGACTATTCACCCAAACCGCTCCACCAGTTCGTACGTTTTCACTGAGCTTCTTTAGACTTTTGTGTAAAGTAGTTTCCTGCTCCACATTTTTTTTTGTTTATTTCGATACGACTATAAGTTTGTGGTGAATATTTGGGCGTTACAGGTGTTGCAATGCATAAAAGTCTTTTTCGTATAAACTACATTCAATTTTACGTCCTAATAACTTATATACAGCAGGTTGAATCAGTGAAATGATTGGGGTTGGAGTGATCGTAAATGTTTTCATAGTTAGGAGCCTGGATATGAAAACCCGCTTAACGTGGGGATTTACTTTTGTGAATTTTGGTACATTTATTTATACACATCTATGGAAAATTTGATTTCTATAGTTATTTCAGGATTCTAGTTATTTATATGTTTGTTTATGAATGTATTTAGTACTTGGACTTTTAAGACTATAGATTACGTTTTGACGTTTAGACTTGGGACTTCTTGTTTGTATTTAGGTAGTTTATTTTGGGAATTTTTACTTTTGGGGATTTTTATTTTGTAGTTAGAATATTATTATTACTTAGGTATAGATAATTAAATTATTAATTTTTGTTTTGACAGATGACTATTGTACTTTTACATTCATAATTAGGAAAAAATATACGTTGCACTTGTTTGTAAATATACTGCTGGATGTGTGTAACGATTTCATTGAAGTTAAAAAGGTGAGGAAATCGGCAGTCAATTTAAAGTATAAATAGCACTACTCATGTGATAGTGGATAGAATTGGAACTCGTGCGCTAGGCTGTGATTTGTCCGTAGCCGTCCGTATGTTCATAATTACGACTACGATAGAGAAGTGGACAGTCAAATTCTCAAGGTTCAGTATCTGACCCTGGGTCTTCATTTTAGTTTTCTACAAGTTATACATAGTCAGAAGTGAAAACATGGAAATGTATACAAATTCATGAGTAATGTATTATTTATCAAATATCGACGAAATGTTTTCTGTAACAATTTCATTCCGAAACTGGAAGAGAAACGTGAAAGGCAAGAATCAGTATGTTATTACGGGAAGTTAAGTTTTGTATGAAATTTTGTGATAACAACGTTCAAGTTATTGCTATATGGATACTAGAGTTATATAGCAATTTCTTCCAATATCTCAAGATTTATTCCGTGATTGATCCGAAAATATGTTGAAGTTTATTAGTGGCAAATGCTATTCTGCTTTTCATGAATTTTGTGAATACGGCTATAGTGTATGTATTAGTCAAATTCTTGTGAGTATTGAGTATAAATGAATTGTGTTTAAAGTTGTTTCGAAGGTTCCTTATTAGCTTGTTTTGGAACAAAACCATATATTTATTGTATAAAGTGTAATATTCGCTATGAAAGATGTTGTAGTTATATGCAAAAAATATTGGTAAATGTGAACTTTCCTAATTGAATACTCTTTTATCTCAAAGTTATCCTATTAAGTTGATTGAAGTATATGAAGATTATCAAATAAAATAACTTTAATAGAATATTGAATATATTTGTGCTGATAATCAATGAATACACAATTATTAATTTTTTATATTTGTTGTAGGATCTATTTTGGAGTGATCAAATTGTTTATAAAATTATTTAAGTCAAATTTTATGTCCTGTTTCCTTAATGAAATTTACATATTATAATCCGACGAACTTTATGTATTATTTCATTGCATAATTCAAATAGCCTATTGAGCGATTTACTCAGTTGATAGTATTAATGCTTCTCTTTCAGCTTATTTATTACACACTCACACACACACACACACACACACACACATATATATATATATACATATATATATAAATATAAATAAATATATATATATATATATATATATATATATATATATATATATTCTTTAGTTATTTAAAACCAATTGTTTATGTACTTTACCAGTACTTGTCCCACAGCGTTAGTTTTTGTGGAAATATTTTATCTTCCACTCAGGCTACGTTACAAGTCACAAATTCAGTTTTCCACAAAAAACAGTATTGATTTATTTTAATAATTACGAAAGATGGAAAGATTGGTCATTCATTCTACGTGTACAATTGTGTGGGTCAGGGCTGAATGGGCTATGAGTTTTCCTATAGGTACCGTGAGAATGCTTTCTTCAGGGAAGGTTTTTAATCTAGCCATTTTATAAACTGACAATAGAAATTGAAATAATACATAATCATCTTGTCCATCACAAATAGGGATTTGTTTATATAAATTACTAAAGCTGTCTGAAGCAAGGTCTACACTTACTTTATCTAAATTAGTATTAAAAGACATAAATGAATTCCCTACACGTGAATCACCAGACACCAGTCCCGATAAACGTCCCCCTGAGATCCCCTGGTTCGAATTTTGAGAAAAACGTTTAACTCTGATCTGGAGCGTGAACCAAGGTATCTGTGACTAAAATTTGGTAACTCTCGGTCTATTTGTCTGGTTCCCAAGCCGGTTCCGGTAAAAGCCCCCTGAGACCCCCCTGATTCGAAATTTAAAAAAACTACTTCGTCTTGATCTGGGGCCTGGGCTAGGTACCCCTGAAAAAAATTTGGTAACTCTCGGTTCACTCGTCTGGTTCCCAGGCCGCACACGGACAGACAGACAGACAAACACACAAACAAACTTTTTATTTTATTTATATTAGATAAAGAATTAATATACTGAATATCAGCTCTCCAACTTGAACGGCTTGTGAGATACTAAATTTTTCGCAAAAATTCGGACCCTCTTAGAATATGTAATATAATGAAATCGATACCGAATTTATGATAACTTCCTAGTTCAGATTGAGGCCTAAGTATATACCAAAAATCATTTCATTTGACTTTGCAATTTGGATATGATGATCATGCACACATAGTTACGTTCAATTTTTTATATAATAATTCATATATTACACATGATTGAAACATTTTCCCCAGTAGTTAGCTCCTCTAAGAAATCACAGGCTGCGTCTCAAATAAGTCCTATTGCTATTATTACAGTTGCAAATATCAATATCTAAAATTGCCTGAAGTTCTTTTGTCAATAGAAACAAATGAAAAGAAAAAGGATGCCTTGAAAGAAGACAAATTCACCAGTGTTCGGAAGCTGTCTACAATGCACTGAGCAGAATGAGTCTGTGGGTCGTAATACGTTGTTAATTCAGAGTGGGGGGTGACAGTGGGTCACGTTCTGTTGACCCGCGGCCCCCCGACCCGCTGCATCTCTGGGCTGTACATACGGATAAAACAATCATATATATGTATTTTAACCTTCTTGATTTTACTGAACCTTCACTAATTTAAGATAATTTACAAAAAATGCAGGAAAGCAATTATTAATAACATATATAAAAATATAGAAATGCATTTGGAAGGAAAAAGTAGTTGGTGTACTCAAGACGAGAACTCGAGTTGTCTACTCAATAAGCAGACACCTTACCGCCTTATCCACTCCACAACGTGCAATAAGTCGTTTCGAAGCTTTATTTCTAATGTGTGTGTTACGTAACACCGCTACCAGATGTCAGTATTAGTGCGATCACCCATTTCGCAGTTACGAAATCACTCTTTTAACCCCCATTAATCCGATTTTTATATACCTACCTATCTCTCTCTCTCTCTCTCTCTGTATATATATATATATATATATATATATATATATATATATATATATATATATATATATATATATATATATATGTATATATATATATATATTGACAACAGTAAGTAAGAGTATAGATTAAGTTATTCTTGATTTTAATCTACAGAACAAATGCTTTTAATGAAAACATGGGGCCTGTTGCCGTAGATGGCTAAAGGCCGTAAATAAAATTCAAACTTCAAGTGTAACTGGGGTAACTCCCGACCTTGGCTGATTTAAGACGTTTGATAGCGCCGGTAATGGCTGGTTTATAAACACACTTACTATAGCGTGTGTAGGTAAGTGGTTTCAGCGTCTGACTGTTATGCTAATGGTCCGGGGTTCGAGTCTCGGCCTGGACTGAGTTACATTTTTTTCAAAGAGTTAAACACTATAAATGATGTTCGCGTTTGATGCTGAATGAGATTTATTGTATGAAGGGAGAAAAACCAGGACGGATACAGGAGGCAGGAGGAAAGACGGACACTGTTTATCCTTAAGTGTTAAAATTTAATTTATTCCCATGCCTTTTGCTCTTTCCTTTCCCTCTTTCCTTCTTTTCTCATTTTGTTTAGCTTTCCATACTTTTTCGGTCTCTGCATGATGCGTATCATTGTTTTCGTTTCCTCCTAGAGAAACAGCCACGAGATAAATCTTCAGAAATTCCATTCACTTTAAGATCAAAGATATAGGAATTAATCCAAAGAAAACGAAAAGAATAATACGTTTCATGCAGAAATCGAAAAAGTACGGATAGCTAAACAAAATGAGAAAAGAAGGAAAGAGGGAAAGGGAAGAGCAAAATATATGGGAATAAATTAAATATTAACACTTAAGGATAAACAGTGTCCGTCTTTCCCCTTGCCCCCGTCTTGGTTTTTCTCCCTTCATAGAATAAATCTCTTTCAGTATCAAACGCGAACATCATTTATAGTGTTGAATTCCTTGAAAAAAATTTAGCTCAGTCTAGGCCGAGACTCGAACCCCAGACCCTTAGAATGACAGTCTCACGCGGTATCCACTTACCTACACAGGCTCTATCTACCACGTTTATAAATCAGCTATTACTCGCCTTGTTATCAAACGTGTTAAATGAGCCATTGTCGGTGAGCCACCCCAGTTCCATTTGAAGTTTAATTTTTTTTTACCTAACTTAGCCATCTATGGGTAGCAATCCCCTTGCTTTCATAAAAAGCATTTGTTCTATAGATTAAAATGAATAAATGAATTAATCTGTACTCTTGGGAGCATACTGGTGCACCAATATATCTACAGTGTGTGTGTGTGTGTGTGTGTGTGTGTCGAATTAATTGAGGATTAACAGAGTGACTTCGTAAATTTACGGAACGCGTGTTAACACAACAGTAAGGACATCTCGTAACGTTGTTACGTAACACACGCAGTGTAAATGAAGTTTCAAAACCAGAAGTCTGAAGATGTACCGTGGATAAGTCGGTAAGACGTCTGCTTGCTGAGTGGAGAAATCCGGGTTCAAATCTGGGCTGTTACATCTTTTTCTGTTCCGTTGAAAATACATTTTTGTGTTTTAAATTGCTTTCTTTCATTTTTTGTAGATTATCTTAAATTAGTGAGGGCCAAGTAAGGTCAGATTACATATATGTCTGCCTTATCTGTATGTACAGTGCAGAGATGGAGTGAGTCAATTGGGTCAAGATTTGTGAGGAGGTCAGTGGGTCAGCAGGACGTGACTCACTGTGACACACCACCCACCGTGACCTCTCTTACTCACGCTGATCCTAAGTTTTAAATTTTAAGGTCTCCCTCTTTATTTGGCCTCCCTCCTTATTATTAAATTCAATGTATAGATAATTATTGAGTTGAGTTGATTTTGAGTTTAGCGTCCTTTTTAGCAGCGAGGTTATATGAGACGGGACCTACTGATTAACATGTAATCCAAAACACATGAGCTCCCGTTGGAATCAAACCAGGGTCTCCCACGCCACAGGTATATAATTGTGTCTTATATACCAGTTAATATTCTTGCTATTAAGTATAAAGTTAAAGAAAACTTGTAGCTTCACGAAAGATATTTGTTGGTCCTTCAAGGTCAACAGAAGAACAAAAAAACTAATACTAGGTGTGCCTTTACAAGTGACTACTATGATAACAACAGAATGCTGCCTCCGGGGGTTAGTAAAACGCTTAACTGTGTGGAAATCGCTGCACACAACAGGTCTTAGGAACACTCACAATACGTAAAATTGAAAGAACAGAAAATAGTGCATTTTTTGAAATGAGCATACAATTCACACTTCACCCAAAGTCCCAATATGGGAAATCAGTCAATATCTTCAGTTGGAATTACTGAAAAAGACAGAAACTGGCTATTTAAAACTCCAAGTGTAAACCTGCGCTTGGAGCGATTTTATTAGCTATATCACAACGCATTTTCGTGAGTTGCTCTGTTGTCAAACGTGCTTAATAGCTCTGTTAAAGTTCTAGAACCGGAGGGCGGCGGTTCGAGCCTGAGTACAGTAAAATTCTTTTTTCAAAATAGGGATGGCTTTTTAAAAATATATATAAAGTTGTATTTTGAAGTGATTGTAAAACAAATTCAGATGAACTTTCACATTTCCAAGCTCACTCGTATTTATTCGCCATGTCCCAAATTTCACAGAAATAAATCCCTACGTTAAGCGGGTTTACATATCCAGACTCCTAAATATGAAAACATTTACGCTCACTCCAACCTCAATCATTTCATGAATTCAACCTGATTTACGTATGTTATTAGGACATAAAATTGAATGTGATTTATTCTACAAACACTTTTATACATTGCAAGACCTGTGACGTCCAAATATTCACTGAGAACTCATAGTCGTATCGCAATAAACAAAAGCTAGTATGGAATAGTAAACTGCTTTCACAAAAGTTAAAAGAAAGCCCGCAAAAGCATGCAAAATGGTCGAGTGGTTTAGGTCGATACTCTATCAATCATATGTTTGTGTGTTAAAACCCGATAATAAGTTTTTCTAAGTGTCTTCCTATTTTCATTTGGAGGCGGAAAACATTTCTTTGAGTAACTCATTGGAAACTTCTTTTGTTTCAAATTCGGCTAAGACGGAACAATATATCAATTGCAAATCTAAAATCCATAGCTGAAAACAAAATATAAAGTATGTTTTCCCATTATTATCCCATTATTATCCTCTGATTTGTAACGAGACACGGGTTCGATTCCCGGAGGGAGTTCATGTGGTTCGGATTCTACGTTAATCAGTAGGTCCACGTCTCATATAGCCTCGCTGCTGAACGTAACGTGAAACTCAAAATCAATCAATGAATCTCCAAGAGAGAGAAATAAAAAAAACTTTGTTATGGTAAATTTTAGTTCAAAGTTCGAAACACTTGCTCTGCACGTGATTTTTTGTTTGTTTTTTCAGGGAACAGAAAAGTTCTGGCGCCTAAGAAATTATACCATATAATATTACAAATTTGCAAGTGGATGTAATTACATTGCAATTTGTGGTAATAAAGATATTATGATTAGAAAACAATATTTTAATAAGTAAGTTTAATTTCTTCATCCATCGCAAGTCTTACGGGCCCCTTATACCTCGCCGCCCCCCGAATATCGATATCGAAAATTTCGAATGATATATTCATGTCCACATATTCGCGATATCGAATGTTGATATATGATAATATATATATATATATCGACGATAGCGATCTATCGACATATCACAGGCCCAGGTCCGAGAAGTGATGCTTGAAATATACTGGAATCAACAATCAAATTCTAAATAAGTTCTCCATTTCCGTATTCAATGTTGAGGGGGAAGAGTGTAAACCCGAATAGAAATTTTAAGAAAAACAAATGTTAAGATAAAAGTAGGTTTTTGTCTCTCCTTGAATATAAAAATTAACAGAAAACTATTATTGCAATTTACCTTTTACTTCTGTTTCTGATTGTTATCACAAATCAGCGACAGTACAATACTTTACATAGTATACCAATACACTCTATATCTTTTCACAACCAAGCAAGCCGGAAGATGAATTTCCTGTGATATTAAAGTGGAATGTTCTACAAAATAGTCATAATTCATTGGCCATATTTCTATCAGTACTTTGGTACGGACTAAGAGCTACAAGACTAACAGAACTACAAATTAGAGATTTCATTCCTTTTTTCTCTCAGACTAAAAGACTTCTGCATTTTCCTAAGATTTTCATTTTCTTAATATAAGACCCCTATCCTGGGCTAATTCTGGCTACCGCGGTTTCGAGGTAATCGGTAAACGAAAGAGCAAAGTTTGTCGACTCATAACTCTCGACAGTTTGTGAGAAGATATTTCACAGTTCATGTTGTTATTTCTTCGTTACAAAAACACTTCTAGCTGACTCTATTCATGGTGAATTACTGAACTTATAAACATTTACAATTATTGAAAAATGAATAATTATTTTTAAACATAAAAAGTCGTTACAGTTCAGTAGAATGCAGTAGTAGAATGCAGAAGTGAAAGAAAATATTGTTTGTTGAGATGTGCAAACTGAATGTGAATAATAAGTGTTTCCCATTCTCTTGTCCAGAGGTGGATCTACGATGGACTTCTGGGGGCTGGGTGGTTGGTAATACTCCTATTTAGAGCTACTTTTAAGAGCTCCAAACTCTGGAATGGGTTTTATTTATATATAAAATAACAAATATTCCCTTTCTGGGAGGCAATCGCCATGATCGCCCACTGGATCCGCCCCCGCTCTTGTGAAGCAGACTTTGAAGATATTTAGCTCGTGTATGATCCTGCGATGGTGATTAAAGATTGTAACATCTGGATAATTTTTATACCGATATCGGATAGAAACTTATCCGGATTTGCAATATCCGGTTGAGGAACAAAAAAACGGATGACGGATAACGGATATCAGGATAATGGATGACGGATAATATCCGGATAACTAATAATGGATAATATAGAGATAACAGATACTATCCGCATGATGGATAACGGATGACGGATAAGATCCGGATAACGGATGTTATCCGGATAATTTACAAAATTAAGATAACGGATAATATCTGGATAATAGAAAATTCGGATAACTGATTACATCCGGATGACGAATAAAGAATAATATCCGGATAAAGTATGTGGTTTGAAAAAGACAATATAGGAGAGGGACTTATCAATGCTTTCTCCTCATGGAGTTATTAAAAGACGATAATCGGGCAGTGGTCATTACCATTGAAAGATATTGCTTCTTAAAATGTTTCCTAGTAACTTCCAATTTTCTTGTTCTTGTTGGGCGCGGTGGTTAATGGTAGACCGCTTACTTTGGCGAGTGGGGTCCTTATTGTTTCGATCCCCGGCCAAGTAAGTTTGCAGTGGACAAGATCGTATCCGTAGCCTCTGTCAGGGTACTCCCGCTTCTTGCCACTTTTCACTCCATCAATTCTACTATTATCAATGACTTGCTTTAATCATTCGGCACGGCAGCTCAGTGGTAGAGCGCTTCCTCTTTTGCGTGGGGTCCTTATTGTTACGATCACCACCCAAGGAAATTTGTAGTGGACAATATCATATCCATGGGTTTTCTAGGGTATTCCCACTTCTTCCCACTTTTCATTCCACAAATTCCTCTATTATTATTGACTGGCTTTAATCATTGCGTGCGGTGGCTTAGTGGTATAGCGCTTCCTCTGGTGGACCAATTAAGTTTGAGGTGGATGAGATCGTATCTGTGGGTTTTGTCAGTGTACTCCCGCTTCCTCCCACATTTCATTCCAGCAATTCTTCTATTATCACGGACTTGCTTCAATCCTTGGGCACAGTGGCTCAGTGGTAGAGTGCTTCCTCTGGTGGGCCAATTAACTTTGTAGTGGACTAGATCATATCCATGGGTTTTCCAGGGCTCTCCCGCTTCCTCCCACATTTCAATCCACCAATTCTTCTATTATCACGGACTTGCTTCAATCATTGGGCACAGTGGCTCAGTGGTAGAGTGCTTCCTCTGGTGGGCCAATTAACTTTGTAGTGGACAAGATCATATCCATGGGTTTTTCAGGGTACTCCCGCTTCCTCCCACATTTCATTCTACTAATTCTTCTATTATCATTGACTTGGTTCAATCATTGGGCGCAGTGGCTCAGTGCTAGAGCGTTTCCTCTGGTGGGCCAAGTAAGTTTGTAATGGACAAGATCGTATCCGTGGGTTTTCGCAGGGTACTCCCGATTCTTCCCACTCTTCATTCCACCAATTCCTCTATTGCCATTTACTTGCTTTAATCATTGGGAGCGGTGGCTCAGTGGTAGAGCGCTTCCTGTGGTGGGTCAAGTAAGTTTGTGGTGGACAAGATCGAAACTGTGGGTTTTCTCAGGGTTCTCGTGCTTCTTCCCACTTTTCATTCCACCAATTCCTGTTTTATCATTTACTTGTTTTAATCATTGGGAGCGGTGGCTAAGTGGTAGAGCGCTTCCTCTGGTGCGTCAGGTCCTTATTGTATCGATCCCCAATCAAGTAATTTTGTTGTGGACAAGATCGTCTTCGTGGTTTTTCTCAGGGTACTTCCGCTTCTTCACACTTTCCATTTCACCAATTTCTCTATTATCATTGACGCTTTAATCGTTGGGCGCGGTAGCATGGGATCTTTATTGTTTCGATTCCCGGCCTAGTAAGTTTGTGGTAGACAAGGTCGTATTCGTGGGTTTTCCCAGGTACTCTCGCTTCCTCCCACATTTCATTCAACCAATTCTTCTATCATCATTGACTTCCTTTAATCATTGGAGATGCCTTGGTCCCTTGAGCATTGCGGTGATGTCAGAAATCAGATTCGGTCCCAAGCATTTGGGTGTTGATGTAAACCTTTGCTGTGGTTCAGTCTCAGTATTTTATTACGCGAGATAAAACCATCCATACAGCTATAAATGTCGTTCTATCTTGCGCAAGCAGGTATTGAATTTGAGCCAATTCGGAACCACATTTTTGGCGCTTTGAGACCAGTAACCGATTTCGGACATTACGCTGTCCTCAAACTACTAGGATCTTTCCAATGTTACCATCCGCGTCCAACAACCCCATGTTTAAAAGGGAAACAGAAAGGACTCGTGTCTAAAATTTCCGGACCCAGTTTCTTGAGGTTCAAGTTTAGGGATCGATTTCTGATATCACCATTGTGCTCAAAGGATCAAAACCTTTCAAATGTCGCCAACGCCGTCCAATAACTTCATCTTTAATAGGTGAATAGAAGGGACCTGAGCCCATAACGTCAGGACCCCATTCCTTGAGCTTCGTGGCCTGAGCCTGATTTCTGACATTACTACTGCACTCAGGGACAGTGGTTTGTGATGGGCACGAGCGAGTTCGAGAGGTTTTTTTTGAAACTTGATTCGACTCGAAACATACATCTTTTAGTTCGACTCGAGAACTCGACTCGAAAAATTTCTTCCAACTCGACTCGAAACTCGACTCGAATTTGGATCGAGTTTCGAGTCGAGTTGAGCCAAGTCGAGCCATATCTTGTGTGTAGTTTCAAGTTCGTTTTTCACTTATTCTGCATAAACAATATAATTATTATCAATGTTGCTACTTCCACTAAAACTTATTATTATTATTATTATTATTATTATTATTATTATTATTATTAAATTCTGTAATTAAGCTTGAAAGATAGGCGGTTTGCGTCTGAATACTAAAAACTAGTTGACTGCCGATTTCGGTAGTCGTGAAATCTAGGAAACAAGGACATCGTTCACGAGGTTCTGGGTTTGAGTTCCAGAGGAGCAAGTATTCGTGCTTGGGCCAAAATTTGTTAAAAGTTATAGCGTGCCAGGCAAATATGTTTAAAACTGTTCTGCCTGGGTCTACGGTTGTCAACGACTTGTGCGGCTTGGCTCACAGCTTATTCAATATCGAACCGAACCGAGAAGTAGGGATGCGCTCGAGTCGAGACACAATTTGTAAAATTCGAGTCGAATCGAGACTGCTCGTAAAAATCTTGATTCGACTCGAATGTCTCAAAACTCTTCACATATTTTTAAAAATAGTTTTGAAGAAACTAATTACTCAGAAACAGTTATATATATATATATATATATATATATATATATATATATATATATATATATATATAAAATTACTATACAGGTGCGGATCCAAGGGGAGGTACAGCCCTCTTGACACTCAGGTATACACTGGATAAAATAGGCTTCAATCCTGCTTTACACTGAATAAAGCGGCAAACTGTGATTTAGTCGCTCCCTTGATCATATTCTGGATCCGGGGCTTTAAGGGTTTATAGCTGTAAAACTATGGGATCTATCGTTAGGGATGCGCACGAGACGAGTCGAGACAGAATTTTCCTGACAAATTTCGAGTCGAGACACAGCTCTTGCAATAAAAAAGAATACATTTCTCGAGTCGAGACAGCACATTTTCGAGACAGCACTTTTTCGAGACGAGAAAGCCTCAAATCTTCTCTCGTGCGTATCCCTACCTATCGTAGTCGGGTTAAGACTTCACTTACAAACTAATATGTGCGCTATCCAAAAATACAACGTTTCAGAATATAAAGTACACATGCGACAATTTTTAGAAAGGAACTTTGGCTATATGCATATAATTTGAAGTACTCACGAAATACCTGTATAAAAAGTGTTACAGAACTATGGCAGAATTCTGAAACATGGATATTTGGATAGCTCACGTACTAGTTCGTAAATAAAGTCTTGACCCTTCTACGGTAGGTCGTCTAGTTTTGGAGCTATGGACCTTCAAAGTTCATTTCTTCATGTTTTTGGCAGCCTATAACTCCGAAATTAAGCATTTGTGCGCCCAGGTTTGTTATTACCTTTTGTCTTATCTTGGTGTCAGGAACAGTATTTCTTCCAGATATGTTTTTGGGGCACTGCCCCCCTCCCGGAGGTCTGAGAGTGCCCCCTGGAGGAGACCAAAATATTACGTCTATAATACAATAATTAATAGAATAGTACCAGCAGTGCCCCTTCCCCCACCCTGAACATTTTTTTCTGAAAGAACAACTGGTCAGGAATCTCCTTGCATTTTTTAAATGGAGTATCGCATCGCAATTTGCAGTGCAAATGGAAATGCAATGCAGTGCAAACATGGAAATGCAACATTGCATTTACATGTTTGCACTGCAAATTGAAAAATGTATTGCAAATTGCGATACATCTTTGTGTCTTAAATTACTACGTAAGCTAAAATAAGGAGCAAGTTAAAAATATATTACTATTATTTCAAGAAACTTCCCCCGACTTGAAGGGTCGGTTATTGCAAGAAAAAATGCCTCGACTTTGAATTACAATAGTTTTCCACTTTTGTCTTTCCTTCTCTTTGTCAGTTTATTGTTACTGGGTCATTCTTCAGATCTTCTCAGGTTTTGGGTGATTATCCTTGTTTCTGAGCGTGTAATAAAAAACAATGTTCCTTGAAGAAAAGGCGCATTGGCATCAGATTGGACCTAGCCGATATATGGTATATATAGCATGATTGTGGCTTGGTTAGTAAAACGCAGAAGTGCGTACAGTAGATCAGTAAAACAGTAACGGTATTCTTCAATGCCAAAAATACAGTATAGGAAATTACACTCATCTTTGTCTCTCTTTTCTTTTTGCTTTTCATTTGAAGTACTGATATACCTGATACCCATTTACGTTCCTTGTTAAAAACAACATATGTTTTAGCAAGATTTCTTCTTGGGAGACGCCGCGAACCTCAAAAAACATCCCGAACAAATGGACTCTGTCTTTCTGTGTGCGTTTGAACCAATGAGTTGTTTTTCCTAAACCTAATTGTTGAATTTGCCGCTGTGGTAAAACTATTTCGCTCAATTTGACAAATAATAAAATATAATACTTATCCAGCAATGTGCGTGGATTGCAAGGAAAAGCAGTGAACCCTAAAGTACCCCTGTAGCAAGGGCGGATCCAGAACGGACTTCTGGGGGGTGGATTGTAATACTACTACTTAGCTAGTTTTAAGAGCTCCAAATTTTGGGATGGGTTTTATTTACATATAAAATAAGAAAGTTTCCTCTTCCGTGGGAGGGGGGCAATTGCCCCGATCGCTCCCTGGATCCGTGTCTGCCTTATAGCCTCTCCCCGAAATTAAATGCATTGATCTATTCTATCCAATTCGAAGTCATTTTCGCTTCCATGTTATTGGTGACGGAGCTCTTGTTCTTTGTATCTCTGTACTCAAGAAAATAATAATAATAATAATAATAATAATAAAGCATCTGAATAATAAAGATATTTTGCACCCTTCTTTAAACTTTCTGTGTATTTCTCTGAATCTGGATATGTTGTTTTATAGTGTATAATGCAAAAAGGCTTCAAACAGCAATCTGGCAAAAAGTGTTTGTGTAAAAGACACAAACGTCTTATCAAGTTGTTCTACAAACAACTAAACAGCTGACCTTGTTTCTGTTTGCCTTTAAACACAATGTTACGATTTACAAGGCACAGACAAAAGTAGAGAGCAACATCATATTCGCCTAAGGGCAACTTCGTCGCTAAACTGAAGACTAGCACTCTGTCAATATATTGCATAGCTATCAATAAGTCAGACTCACAGGTTCTTTCGAAACGTTTTGTATAACAGGTTAATCAAACTAAGTTGTTATAGGTAAGGGATGAGACTCTGAAAGGCCGATGTGTTGGAGGTCAGAGCCGTAGCTAGAAATGTCGTGGGGCAAAGTAGAATTCGGCGTCCCCCGACACTCACCTTACCAAGATTTGACTTTACTTTATGTGCTTTTATCTTTTACATATAAGAGAAACACCTTTTTGTTGTTATGCTACGCTGTTTTTTTTACCAAGCCGCTTAGACAGCCAAAAGCGATCGTTATGTATTCTTTAACAAATAAGAGCCACTCTCAAGAGGCTTATTTTAGAGCTGCTGCTAAACTTGCCAAACTACCTTGTATACAAATCCATTTGGATAATAATTATGAAAAAAGCATGGAGTCGATTCTCCTACGTCAGGACGACCATGTTAGACATGGAGTTGCTGGACGCGAGTGGTAGCGTTGGAAAGGTCCGGGTCCCCTGAGTCGAGTCGAGTTCTCGAGTCGAGCTAAAAGATGTCTGTTTGGAGTCGAATCAATTTTCAAAAAAAAACTCGCTCGAACTCGCTCGTGCCCATCCCTAACCACTGCCCCTGAGTGCAGTAGTAATGTCAAAAGTCTGGCCCAGGCCACGAAGCTCAAGGAATGGGGTCCTGACGTCATGGATTCGGGTCCCTTCTATTCACCTATTAAGGGGATTTTCTACCTCTTCGCTTATGTTTCTAACTTCCCATTTGAAAACATGTAAATTTTAATATGGTAATTTCTAACAAAGTATTGCAGGTAATGACTTGAAATTTTTAATACAAATACACTAGACCCATATAAATCCAACCACGGTTTCCAATTTACGTTACATGCGTTAGATTAATTGCAATATATTCTTCAGTAAGTTTGGCAACAGAGAATAAAAAGTATGCTGCAGAGGGGAGAGGGATGACCATCTGTTCTAGCTGCTTTTAATGTGATTCTCACTTCTCAGTGGTTAGAATGGTCTGGACTGGATGAGCCTAAAACCACTTCTTTCTTCCTTTCACGGTTTGTTTGTTTCTTCCACCCCCTGCAGTCACAAGAAGACACCTTGTTTCGGAAAGCATTTTGAATTAGTAGCAAAAAGCAAAACTGAATGACACCACGGACGGATTAAAGGGAGGGGCGGTCACTCCCTCCGAGAACATTTGAATACTTTGAGTAATCGGAGTAAGAAACTAGAAATTGCGTAATCTAATAAGAAAAGTTTCTTGAAGTATACAGATCAAGACGCATTTCAAGTGTCACAGCATTGTACTCTCCTCTCCTCCCCTCCCAATTCCCTTTTGAAGAAGTTCTCTTTTGTTCCTCTGTTCCATATTAGCCTTTACACTTACACTTTCACTATCCAGTATTGATTTTGACCATACCATCAGCACAGCAAGGCGATTAAGGTTTACGAGTCCTTCCTGCCCCCTTTTTCTGCCCCTTTTTTAAAAATTGCTAATTATAATAAAATTTATCGAAAACAATTTATCCCAACGATAAAGACTTATACACATTCATTATTGCAATCTTAAAATAAACTCGCCGCCTGTCGCGTATGCTAGCGATCTAATATATACGAATAGATGAAAAGTTAGTTTGAAGCCTTATGTATTGTTTTTCTGTAAGTAAGTCCGAATTCGTACTTGTTTCTATTGTTGCATCGACAAAAGTGAGAGCCAAATCGATTTAGGCTCGTTGGTCTTTGCGAGGTCCCTAAAGATGCAAGGCCGTGGGCAGTCGCCCACCACTTGAAACACCTCTGCACTAGAGGTCTGCACGTGCTCGGGCCTACAAAGCATGTATCACTTCGGGCCCGGGAGGGGTTCGGGGAGTAGCGTCATTTCAGATTTGGCTTGGGGGGCAAGACCCCTTGATATATGTAAAATTTCGCGTTTTTCACTGACATACTACTATTCTATTGATAAAATCTATATAAATCTCAAACTCAGGGGGGCAAATGCCCCTCCCTGCCCCCCTAAATGACGCCCCTGGGTTCGGGCTGTGAATTTTTAAATATACAACCATATTTTTTGGACATTTTCGGGCCTAACTTTGTAAATATAGTGTAAAACACAAATTGCACCGTTCTTTCTGAAGGACTTTTAAAACACAACTGCAAAATCAAACCTCGAATTGCTGTAAATAAAAATACAATCTTGCATTAATAATTAAGTTTCTGTGATTCGGGCTTATTTCGGGCTCATTTGATTATCACGGAGCTCAGTCCGGGCTCGGGCCTAAATGCTAAGACATATATCGGACTCGGGTCGGGCCTCACATTGTAAATTCACGGGCCGGGCCCAGGCTGAAAATTCCGACCCGTGCAGATCTCTGCTCTGCACCCGCACACATTCCTTAGTAGTCCAGAAAATCTCCTCCCCTCCGCATCGTCAATAATGGTAATTTGTTCCTCGTATATTTGCTTATTATTGTAAGAGAAGTGCAAACCAGAACTCTAAACTTTGTTCGTTCTCTGGGGTAATGTGAGTAATGCAAATGAAGAAAGATATGCGTAATATACAAATGTCAGAAAAACTTGATATCAATTTAAATTGACCTTTTACGTAATGTTTATTTTAAAAATAATAAACTTATGCAAATATATCGAGGCATCTGAAATTTAATGTTAAATAGTGGCGATTGACCCAGAAGGGGCGTGCACTATTCAGTTAGTCAAAGAACTCATATACAGTGAAAGTCATAAGTATTCGTACACCGACTGCAAACTATGAATAAATGCCTGTAGCTCTGATTTCCTTGGAGATAGAGCATTGAAACAAACGGCTCTGCATTCTGCATTAAGTTCTTTAGTATTTACAAAAGAAACGTTCCGTGAATGTGGAAACATAGATAAATAATAGCAAAAGAAACAAAAGTAGACATGGTTTTGATGTGTCAAAAGTATTCGTACACGTACGAAACGTCCAGAAAAAAAAATGATCGTGCATCATTCAATACATGGATGGGTACCCTTTGGCCCTAATTACAGCTAGAAGGAGCTTCGGCATCGAGTGGGTCAAATGTCGGGAATCTTCGACTGTTATAGAAACTCATTCCTCTTCAAGTGCAGTTTGCAAAGATCGTTTACTCGTAATGCTGCGATTGCGGAGTTTCTTTTCGAGTCAGTACCATAATAATCAATCGGATTGAGGCCAGGCCATTGATGAGGAGTGGCCAGTTGCTTTGGCACATTGTATAGTAACCAGAGCCTTGTATTGTGTGCCGTATATTTGGAATCATTATCCTGTTGACATATAAAGTGGTCGTGCAGGCCCATTTGATCAGCATTAGGACGTAGATTTTTCTTCAATATATCAGTATACGTATCCTGGTATATAATACCGTCGATAATTGTCAACTTTCGCATTCCCGAAGCACGCATGCGCCTCCAAACTAGCACTTCTCCACCTCAATGCTTGACGGTTTGCTGTAGATATTTGGGGTTCATCTCTGCATTTGGTTCCCGCCACATTATTTTTCTACCGTCGGAACCAAACACATTAAATTTACTATCATCTGAGAATATCACTTTTTTCCCAGAAAGCTACATCTTTGTTCACATAAGCTTTCGCAAACCGGAGCCGCTTCTTCCTATTCATCTCGGAAGCAAAAAAATTCTTTCAAGCAACGCGCCCATTATAGCCTTGTTTATTTCACGCACGACGCACAGTGCCTTCCGAAACCAACATACCTGATTTGGCTGCTTCTGCCAGCATCTGTGGAGCACTGATTATTGGGTTCTTCTTAATTTCATTCAGCAGTATGCGCTCACATCGTCCAAAGATCTTCCGTGGACGTCCATTTCGCGGCATGTTTTTGACTGTGTTTGTTTCGCAGAAGCTATCTATGATTGGCTGCACGGTCGAATGTGGTCCTCCGATAACATCTTATATCTCCCGTACGAATTTGCAGTCAATGGTAGATCGTTATGAAGCCTTATAACTATTTTACTTTCTGCATCTGTTGTCTCCGTCCCTTTTTGACCCATTACGTCTTCCGTCTTGAATAACTCTTTGAACTTGAATGATATTTCGCTTTCCTGTAGACGTATTTAGCTTTGCAAACCTCCAGAGTGCGTTTTATGTCAACAACAGCTCGAACAGCTGGACGTTCTTTTGTCTTTAATTTCAGTGTACGAATACTTTTGACAGATCAAAACCATGTTGATTTTCGTTTCTTTTGCCATTATTTGTCTATGTTTTCGCACTCACGGAAAGTTAGTTTTGTAAATAATAAAGAACTTAATAGAGAATGCAGTACCGTTTATTCCAATGCTTTATCTCCAACAAAGTCGGAGCTACGGGCATTTATTCATAGCTCGCAGCCGGTGTACGAATACTTATGACTTTCACTGTATGTAGCTTGAAAACTACTACTATTTAAACCAATATTGAATTAGACAAATTTGTAAAAAGTAGGATAACTATAGTTGGAAATAGTGTGTGTATTTTTTAGGAGGAAACCCAGAAGTACATTCTCGATAAAATAATAATAATAATAATAATAATAATAATAATAATAATAATAATAATAATAATAATAATAATAATAATAATCTTCCTCACTTCAATCATAGGTTGAAGCGCAAGAAGGACATTTTAAAACTTTTCTCTCCCCTGGGAAAGCTGTTTTATATATATATATATATATATATATATATATATATATATATATATATAGAGAGAGAGAGAGAGAGAGAGAGAGAGAGAGAGAGAGAGAGAGAGAGAGAGAATTGTAGGTATATAAAAATCGGATTAATGGGGGTTAAAAGAGTGATTTCGTAACTGCGAAATGGGTGATCGCATCACTACTGACATCTGGTAGCGGTGTTACGTAACACACACATTAGAAATAAAGCTTCGAAACGAGAAATTGCATGTTGTGCCGTGGATAAGTCGGTAAGGTGTCTGCTTATTGAGTAGGCAACTCGAGTTCGAGTCTTGACTGCACCAATACTTTTTCCTTCAAAATACATTTCTATATTTTTTATATATGTTATTAATAATTGCTTTCCTGCATTTTTTGTAAATTATCTTAAATTAGTGAAGGTTCAGAAAATCAAGAAGGTTAAAATACATATATATGATTGTTTTATCCGTATGTACAGTCCAGAGATGGAGCTGGTCGGGGGCCGCGGGTCAACAGAACGTGACCCACTGCAACCCCCCACTGTGACTTAACAATGTATTACGACCCACAGACTCATTCTGCTCAGTGCATTGTAGACAGCTTCTGAACACTGGTGAATTTGTCTACTTTCAAGGTGTCCTTTTTCTTTTTATTTGTTTTTATTGACAAAAGAACTTCAGGCAATTTTAGATATTGATATTTGCAACTGTAGTAATAGCAATAGGACTTATTTGAGACGCAGCCTGTGATTTCTTAGAGGAGCTAACTACTGGGAAAAATGTTTCAATCATGTGTAATATATGAATTATTATATAAAAAATTGAATGTAACTATGTGTGCATGATCATCATATCCAAATTGCAAAGTCAAATGAAATGATTTTTGGTATATACTTAGGCCTCAATCTCAACTAGGAAGTTATCATAAATTCGGTATCGATTTCATTATATTACATATTCTAAGAGGGTCCGAATTTTTGCGAAAAATTTAGTATCTCACAAGCCGTTCAAGTTGGAGAGCTGATATTCAGTATATTAATTCTTTATCTAATATAAATAAAATAAAGAGTTTGTTTGTGTGTTTGTCTGTCTGTCTGTCCGTGTGCGGCCTGGGAACCAGACGAGTGGACCGAGAGTTACCAAAATTTGGTCAGGGGTACCTAGCCCAGGCCCCAGATCAAGACGAAGTCGCTTCTTTAAATTTCGAACCAGGGGGTCTCAGGGGGCTTTTACCGGAACCGGCTTAGGAACCAGACAAATAGACGGAGAGTTACCAAATTTTAGTCACAAATACCTTGGTTTACGCTCCAGATCAGAGTTAAACGTTTTTCTCAAAATTCGAACCAGGGGGTCTCAGGGGGGCGTTTATCGGGACATGTAAAAGAGGTAGAAAATTTCCGATATTAGTGTCGAATTAATAGTTCTCGCGGTCGCTGAAATCAATGGTGAAACTCTGATCACATTAACTTCCAAATTCACCTTATTCGAGCCGGGAGTCAGTGGGGAGGGGGGGATACCGAAAAATTTAAAAGTAATCTAAAATGACCGATATTAGTGTCCTATCCCTAGTTTTTACGGTCATTGAGATCAATGGTGACACTTCCATTAGCGAAGATTTGCAAATTCAGCTACAATTGTATGCAAGCCGGGAGTCAGCGGGAAGGGGGGATACCGAGACATTTTAAAGTAATCCAAAATAATCGATATTAGTGTCACATCCAAAGTTTTCGCGGTCGCCGAAATGAATAGTAATACTTCTACAAGCGTTGACTTCCAAGTACTGGCCCCATGCGAAGAACGGGTATATTCAGCTGGTATATATATATATACTTCTTTAGTTCTTTAATACCAATTATGTATGTACTTTGCCAGCACATGTCCCATAGCGTTAGTTTTTGTTGGAATATTTTATTCCCCCCACTCAGACTATGTTAACAAAATCGTAGTCGTAATTATTCGTACTAACAAGAAGTAACTATAAAGTTATGTAGCTTCCTGTGTATTTATATAAAGTTATAAAGTTATCCTTTATATATAACCTTATATATAAATATTTGGTCTAGGAATTAATTCGTGCGGTTGGTACGCACACATTGAAGCAGTAGTACAAACACAAAATACATAAATACCTTAAGAAAAATATTGTCCATCGCTAGCCACCACTTTCGCCCATCTGTCAGGCAATGTACGGATTCCGTGGCGAAAGAAGTCCTCATCCTTGGAAGCGATCCAGTCAGAGACCCATGTTTCGATATCTTCTGAAGAAGTAAACCGCTGTCCAATCAAATCGTTGTTCATGCAATCGAACAAGTAGTAGTCCGAAGGAGCAACGTCTGGTGAATACGGCGGGTGGGGTAAAACTTCCCATCCGACATTTTCTAAATAGGTTTTGACCGGTTTTGCGACATGTGGGCGAGCGTTATCATGTTGAAAAATAAGTTTATCATGTCTGTTCTCCCATTCTGGTCGTGTTCTGGCCAGAGCTTGCTTCAAACGCATTAATTGTCGTCGATAACGTTCTCCATTCATAGTTTCACCCGGTTGCAGCAGCTCATAGTACACCACACCTTTCATATCCCACCATATGCACAGCATAACCTTTGCACAGTGAATATCTCGTTTTGGTTGTGATGGACCTGGTTCACCTGGTTTCACCCAGGCCTTTTTTTGTTTAGGGTTCTCATAATGGATCCACTTCTCATCACCCGTAATAATTCGATGCAGAAACCCCTTTCTGCTCTGTCGTTGAAGCAGCAATTCGCAAATGGTTTTTCGTCTTTCAACGTCTCTGTCTTTCAATTCATGTGGAACCCAATGTGACATCTTTTGAATCATTCCCATGGCTTTCAAGCGTTTGGAGACTGTTGTTTGATCAACGCCTAATGCTGCTGCAAGTTGTTCCTGCGTTTGACACGAATCCTGCTCGAGCAATGCTGTCAATTCTTCGTCTTGAAATTTTTTTGGCTGTCCAGCTCGCTCTTGGTCTGCCAAGCCGAAATCACCACTTCTAAACCGTGCAAACCACTTCTGACACGTTCGCTCAGCTAGAGCATGGTCACCATACACTTCCACCAAAATACGATGACTTTCAGTCGCACTTTTCTGCATGTTAAAGTAATGCAGCAGGACACCCCGCAAAAACACTTTATCAGGCACAAATTGCGCCATGTTCACTTAACTACAAACTGGTGTTGTTGACGCTTTAATCCACTGCCCTATACTACGAACGATACGCGATGACAGGGGTTTGCAACACATGTGTGGATACACGGAACTGTGGGACGCTCCGTTCGTTGCGCCATCTCTTGTCCACCCGCACGAATTAATTCCTAGACCAAATAGAAACCTTATATATAGTTTCCTCTTCTGGGGGGGCGATCGCCCCGATAACTCCTGGATCCGCCCCTGATTCTACCTTGGTATTTGTTAAGGAAACCTTTCAAACAGTGATGATTTCAGGGCATTACCTGTTCGAGAATTTGAGACCTTGTCGACCTAAATTTCCCCCTTCGTGGCCATATTTTCGATCATGCTCAAAGTGGACTAATAATGTTTTATCAGTTTTCTCTCATTCATATCTTGACCATTACCCGGGGAGAATCTTCTGAAATTATCAATGCTTATAATTAGTTTTTCATTACAAATCAAAGGATAATAATGAAATATTGAACATACTTAATATTTTGTTTTCAGCTTTGGATTTTAGATCTGCAATTCATATAATGTTCCTTTCTAATCGAATTTGAGAGAAAAGTAGTTGCCAAAGATTTATTCAAAGAAATGTTCTCAGTCCTCTGATGAAAATATGAACACACTTTTAAGAAGGAAAAAAAACAAATTGAATAATACCTACAGGGTTTGAACACATACACTTATGATTGATAGACTATTCACCCAAACCGCTCCACCAGTTTTTTTTTTTTTTTCATTTGGTTACACTACAGGAACTTATAACATCTCAGTGCATATATTCATTATACAAGATTCGTAAGTAATGAGCAAAATATTTGTTTTCGCACTGTACAGAAAATCTTTTACAAGCATTTTTCAGAAAAATAATGTAATCAAAGATATTGCCACACGGATACTTATCCATGATATAGAAAAGTGATTGTCCAATTAGCCAGGTGACAGTATTGTGTTTTGTGATCGGAAAGAAACGATATTCTGGAAACAGTATATACTGAGGTTCAAACACAGTCGCATGTAAACGGCATATGACACTTAACATTCGTGTTAACGTTCTCCAGATATCAGGGGATTGAGCACAGAATTGCAGTCTGTGTTCAATCGTATCAGGTTGAGCACACTGTTGACATATATCCGTTTGTAGTACTCCAATACGTTTGAATTTAACATTAGTAGGAACAAGCTCATTCACAATCATATACCAGGTACTCCTTACCTGCGTTGACAGAGTGACATTGTGCACATTATGCCATATCATCTTCCAGTTTTCTGTGGGAAACTTTTGCTGAACGTGCGGAACCATTTCGTTGTACAGAGGTGCAAGTAAGTACTGACCCAGAATTTTGACATTGAAATAATTGGTGGGATCCAAGAGAGGTAGATACGACCAACCTTGTACGCATTCTTTAATATACATAGGGGCGTCTTTGAGGGATTCTATATTAGGGGGGTTGGGTGCTGGAAATGAGACCATCCAGCACGAAAGCCACTGAAGTGTAATACTGTCAGGAAATTGATATTGCTTATAATTATTGGTTAAGAAAAACGCCTTACATTTCTCACGTATCGAAATCAGCTCTAAGCCCCCTTGTTTCCAAGGTAGAATAAGGGTATTACGTGTGACACGAAAATAAAGTCCTGCCCAAATAAACCAACCAATAACAGAATGAAGTTTTCGAAGATATAGGTCCGATATTGGATATATGTGAGCGTAATACCATAATTTTGCACACAAATAACTATTTACATACCAAATACGTTGGATAAGGTCTAATTTGCGTAATTTTTGTTGGAGACACAGCCCGCGCACAGTATTCAGTAATGGATCCCAAATTCTTTCATAATGGATACTGTCACTATTCGAAAATGTAACACCCAATATTTTAACTTGATCTACCACTTCAATAGTTGAGAAGGGCTCTGGAATGCCATCCATTTTCCAGTTATGAAATGTCAACACTTTTGTTTTACAGAAATTGATACGTTCACCACTAATATCACTGAATTGTCGTAATTGGGCAATAATATAGTGAAACTGTTGTAATGTCGTGCAACTAATATTCACATCATCAGCATAGGCCGTGACGGAGAGATTTTGCAGGTCGTGAAGCGGAGGTTGTATATACGCAGCCAACTTATATAAGAGGGGTTCAAGAGTAAGCCCAAAAAGAAACATGGACATTGGACATCCTTGACGAACTCCGCTGTTCAGTGAAATGGACTGACTGAGAAAACCATTGATCTGTAGTCGAGCTGTCGCCGTGCTATACAGTTGCTGTATGATGTTAAGGAAGCTAAGCGGAAGTTTATATGCACTGAGCACTGCAAAAAGATAATCATGTGATAAGCGATCAAAGGCATTTTGAAAGTCCAATGATACAAGACAGGCTGGTTTCCTAGCAAAAAGAAAGTATCCTACTACATCTCGGATCTTCGTAAGTGCATAATACACATTCTTTTCTTTATTGAGCGCTTCTTGAAACGGACTAATTTTATCAGCAAAGAGATTGCGCAGGCGCTGCACTAAAAGTTTGGTGAACAATTTTAAGTCGGTATTTAACAAAGTTATAGGCCGATAGTGTGTTTCATCTGTGACGTCTGCAGATTTTGGAAGAAATATCACGTGACCCTCATTTTGTAGAAAGTTCGGAGATCGTAATAGTTCATTATAGAGGGCAAGCATGTCCTTCCCGACTATATCCCAATACTTTTGATAGAATGCATACGATAATCCATCTGCCCCAGGACTGGAATCACGATTACACTGAGCCAGCGTCCTACTTATTTCCTCTTCTGTGATGGGCGACATTAAGCACTGTCGCTCCCTGTCCGACAGGACGGGAAGGGGGAGATTCAGGTATTGCTGGTATCCATCTTGAGGTGCGTCATGTTTGGCGTACAAGTTCCTATAGTGATCGAAAAATACCTGCTGTATCTCGGGGAGGGATGTGATCGTTCGATTATCATGCTTTATTACGTCAATAACCTCAGCAACCCGACGTTTATGTTGAGCCATGTAATGATACAGGGTAATATGTTCATCGGGGAGACAACCACCAGGAGGCAGGCTATGGGCATATTTTCTGACCGAAGTAGCCTGGATTTGTTTGATCCAAGCCTTCGTTTTGTTAATTGCTATCATATTTTGCTGTGAACTGGGAAGGAACCATAACTCCTGGAGAGCTCGATACAGATATGCGAGACTTTCTCGTTTTTCTCTTTGTACTTCAGCACCTTGCCATTTAAAAAAACTGTATTTTCGGCTTAACGTATTTAACCCACCATTCATTTAAAGTTGGATAGTAATGACGTTGTCGGAGCCAGTACTCCCATTTCAGACGAAAGATGCATTTCGTTTCAACATGATTAAGTAATTGATTGTTTAATTTCCACTCCGTCTTTCCGTAAGTAACCGAAACACCTAGGTTGTATTTGCATGTCCAGAGTATTGCTGCGTGATCACTGAATGGTATAATCCGTAAATGAATATCGGTGACAGAAGCGATTAAGTCAGGTGTTGTATGACATCGATCAATGCGACTAGACATATTTTGAGTCTTATAGGTAAACTGAAGATCCTGTCGGTGTTGAACCCAAGCGTCCTTGAGTTTAAGGGAGGAAATTAATTTTTGGAGAGCAGGGGAAGGAATGAACTTCGAGGTAGTGTCTATCCCACGATTCACAACATTAAAGTCCCCAGCCAATATTATTTTTGTGGGAATAGTGGGAAATAGGGGCAAAATATCTTCATTGTAAAACTGTTCTCTGGCATTCCTATTATTTGAACCACTCGGGGCATAAATGTTAATCAGATTAAGACCATCACAAGTTACGGCGATACCCCTGCCAGATGGAAGATACACAACATTCCTAACCTCGACACCTCTTTTGCACAAGATGGCAGTACCTCGGTGCTGAGGGCCCACGTTCACATAGGCTTGATACATAGGCAAGAAGTCAAAATTCTGAAACGCTACTTCTTGCAGTAATATGAAGTCAGCCGATGTTTGCATGATAAAACTACGTAATAGATTACGATTACTATCACTAGAAATCCCTCGAATATTTAACGAAATATAGGATCGTGAATTGGAATTAGGAATTGCTTGCATAAACAATGTATAAACAATTAAAAAAAATAAATAAACAATACAGGGCAAACACTTCCCTGCAAACCTTGGACTTCCCGACACATTAGTAAACACTATGGTTATGTTCATAGAATGTAAACACCAACGATAGCGATGTATTGTGGATTGAAGGACAATAGGAGCTTCTTACCTCTCAAGTATAAACAAGTAACATTCCTGCCCTTGAAGAGGAAGGAATTCTTTACATGGAACACTTGCTTTGACTGTTGCGTGAGGCCATGGTGTTAATCGACAGGTATACACGGAGCAACGTGTTATTCATTGACTATTGCTATGTTATCACGTGCCACTGCCGCTGGCAGCGATACAGTCTGAGAATTCCACACAGACAACTCACTTGTTTTCGATACATTGTCTTGCAACCTTTTTGTTTTCCTTTTTTTGAAAACTGGGTCACTCACTACAGCCACTGAAGGGCGAGAAGGACCTACCACAGTGGAGGGGGAAGGGGAAGGAGAGCTAACAGACTCTTCTTGTTTTTGTGGGCACTCAGACGAAGAAACAGTATGCACAGCTTGTTGTGGCTCTTGTAGTTGTATAGGGTGCTCACAGGTGACACCACTATCTTCTTTCCGTTCCTCTGGGTCTGTTGTGGCAAGTGGTTCAGAATGACTTGAAAGAGGGGGAAGTCCTTATCAGCATGGATTTTAACATCCTCGGCAACTGAAGTGTTTTCCAATTCCATATTTTGGGCATTAGGCTCATTAGTCATGGTTTTTGCACTAAAAGATGGATAAAAGTTCGGAGTGGTGGGCATTTTTCCAGTAGAAAGTTCGGTCATCTTAAATCCAGTTACGGGAACGGAAGGCATCTGAGCTTTCGTTTTGCGAGGGCAGGAACTTGCAACGTGGTTAAGAGCCAGACAAATGAAGCACGTGGGTGGTTGACCTTGATACATCACAGTAGCACGACAACCTCGTACCACAATTTTTGAGGGAATATGTTTTCCTAAACACATTTGCACAATACGATTGCCATTGTAAATGGGAAAAGGGAGGGTATTCGACCACATTTCTTCATTTATGGACATGATCTTTCCAAAAGGGCAAAGGACGGCACTAAGTTCATCGTTACTAATTTCCATCGGGAGATCCAAAATGCGTACACGAGTGTACTGTATACTAGCATTTGAAAGTATGACCTGACTTATTGTTCCATTTTCATGTCGAAAATCCAGTGATTTCGGGTGTCGTCGTACAAATGTGTCAACATTCTCTTGCGATTTAAATTTTAAATATAAGCTATAATCATCATTGTGAAGTTGAATAGCTTCAAGATCGTGTATCGATAACTGTAACTCGTTAATTAACCAAGTTTGGATGAGCGCAACCGAAGGCCGGATATTTCGTGTCGTCTTGTCAAATGCAAGCCGCACAGTATTTTTCCGAAGGTTATTCATGGCAAGAAACAACAAAACTGGGTACTATATTCAATAAACTGCTTGTCACTGGTATGAACTGTTATTTTTCACCGGTACACTGTATTTCCTATTACGGAGAACACACGAATGACTACAGCAAACTAAACACTCAAACAATTTCAAACGAACGTAAGAAGCTCGTTGAGATCTGAGGCACACCACAGCGATGTTCACTACACCGCTGCTCACGGCAAACTCACCAGTTCGTACGTTTTCACTGAGCTTCTTTAGACTTTTGTGTAAAGTAGTTTCCTGCTCCACATTTTTTTTAGTTTATTTCGATACGACTATAAGTTTGTGATGAATATTTGGGCGTTACAGGTGTTGCAATGCATAAAAATCTTTTTCGTATAAACTACATTCAATTTTACGTCCTAATAACTTATATACAACAGGTTGAATCTGTGAAATGATTGGGGTTGGAGTGATCGTAAATGTTTTCATAGTTAGGAGCCTGGATATGAAAACCCGCTTAACGTGGGGATTTACTTTTGTGAATTTTGGTACATTTATTTATACACATCTATGGAAAATTTGATTTCTATAGTTATTTCAGGATTCTAGTTATTTATATGTTTGTTTATGAATGTATTTAGTACTTGGACTTTTAAGACTATAGATTACGTTTTGACGTTTAGACTTGGGACTTCTTGTTTGTATTTAGGTAGTTTATTTTGGGAATTTTTAGTTTTGGGGATTTTTATTTTGTAGTTAGAATATTATTATTACTTGGGTATAGATAATTAAATTATTAATTTTTGTTTTGACAGATGACTATTGTACTTTTACATTCATAATTAGGAAAAATATACGTTGCATTTGTTTGTAAATATACTGCTGGATGTGTGTAACGATTTCATTGAAGTTAAAAAGGTGAGGAAATCGGCAGTCAATTTAAAGTATAAATAGCACTACTCATGTGATAGTGGATAGAATTGGAACTCGTGCGCTAGGCTGTGATTTGTCCGTAGCCGTCCGTATGTTCATAATTACGACTACGATAGAGAAGTGGACAGTCAAATTCTCAAGGTTCAGTGTCTGACCCTGGGTCTTCATTTTAGTTTTCTACAAGTTATACATAGTCAGAAGTGAAAACATGGAAATGTATACAAATTCATGAGTATTATTTATCAAATAT
Organism: Thermobia domestica; assembly: GCF_964235325.1. Taxonomy (NCBI): domain Eukaryota; kingdom Metazoa; phylum Arthropoda; class Insecta; order Zygentoma; family Lepismatidae; genus Thermobia; species Thermobia domestica. Next base: position 208,209,466 of record NC_137461.1, read on the forward strand.
CGACGAAATGTTTTCTGTAACAATTTCATTCCGAAACTGGAAGAGAAACGTGAAAGGCAAGAATCTGTATGTTATTACGGGAAGTTAAGTTTTGTATGAAATTTTGTGATAACAACGCTCAAGTTATTGCTATATGGATAGTAGAGTTATATAGCAATTTCTTCCAATATCTCAAGAATTATTCTATATTCTGTGATTGATCCAAAAATATGTTGAAGTTTATTAGTGGCAAATGCTATTCTGCTTTTCATGAATTTTGTGAATACGGCTATAGTGTATGTATTAGTCAAATTCTTGTGAGTATTGAGTATAAATGAATTGTATTTAAAGTTGTTTCGAAGATTCCTTATTAGCTTGTTTTGGTACAAATCCATATATTTATTGTATAAAGTGTAATATTCACTATGAAAGATGTTGTAGTGATATGCGAAAAATATTGGTAAATGTTAACTTTCCTAATTGAATACTCTTTTATCTCAAAGTTATCCTATTAAGTTGATTGAAGATTATTGAAGATTATCAAATAAAATAACTTTAATAGAATATTGAATATATTTGTGCTGATAATCAATGAATACACAATTATTAATTTTTTATATTTGTTGTAGGATCTATTTTCGAGTGATCAAATTGCTTATAAAATTATTTAAGTCAAATTTTATGTCCTGTTTCCTTAATGAAATTTACATATTATAATCCGACGAACTTTATGTATTATTTCATTGCATAATTCAAATAGCCTATTGAGCGATTTACTCAGTTGATAGTATTAATGCTTCTCTTTCAGCTTATTTATTACACACTCACACACACACACACACACACACACACATATATATATATATATATATATATATATATATATATATATATATATTTCTTTAGTTATTTAAAACCAATTGTTTATGTACTTTACCAGTACTTGTCCCATAGCGTTAGTTTTTGTGGAAATATTTTATCTTCCACTCAGGCTACGTTACAAGTCACAAATTCAGTTTTCCACAAAAAACAGTATTGATTTATTTTAATAATTACGAAAGATGGAAAGATTGGTCATTCATTCTACGTGTACAACTGTGTGGGTCAGGGCTGAATGGGCTATGACTTTTCCTATAGGTGCCGTGAGAATGCTTTCTTCAGGGAAGGTTTTTAAACTAGCTATTTTATAAACTGACAATAGAAATTGAAATAATACATAATCATCTTGTCCATCACAAATAGGGATTTGTTTATATAAATTACTAAAGCTGTCTGAAGCAATGTCTACACTTACTTTATCTAAATTAGTATTAAAAGACATAAATGAATTCCCTACACGTGAATCACCAGACAGCAGTCCCGATAAACGCCCCCCTGAGACCCCCTGGTTCGAATTTTGAGAAAAACGTTTAACTCTGATCTGGAGCGTAAACCAAGGTATCTGTGACTAAAATTTGGTAACTCTCCGTCTATTTGTCTGGTTCCCAAGCCGGTTCCGGTAAAAGCCCCCTGAGACCCTCTGGTTCGAAATTTAAAAAAACGACTTCGTCTTGATCTGGGGCCTGGGCTAGGTACCCCTGACCAAAATTTGGTAACTCTCGGTCCACTCGTCTGGTTCCCAGGCCGCACACGGACAGACAGACAAACACACAAACAAACTCTTTATTTTATTTATATTAGATAAAGAATTAATATACTGAATATCAGCTCTCCAACTTGAACGGCTTGTGAGATACTAAATTTTTCGCAAAAATTCGGACCCTCTTAGAATATATAATATAATGAAATCGATACCGAATTTATGATAACTTCCTAGTTGAGATTGAGGCCTAAGTATATACCAAAAATCATTTCATTTGACTTTGCAATTTGGATATGATGATCATGCACACATAGTTACATTCAATTTTTTATATAATAATTCATATATTACACATGATTGAAACATTTTTCCCAGTAGTTAGCTCCTCTAAGAAATCACAGGCTGCGTCTCAAATAAGTCCTATTGCTATTATTACAGTTGCAAATATCAATATCTAAAATTGCCTGAAGTTCTTTTGTCAATAGAAACAAATGAAAAGAAAAAGGATGCCTTGAAAGAAGACAAATTCACCAGTGTTCAGAAGCTGTCTACAATGCACTGAGCAGAATGAGTCTGTGGGTCGTAATACGTTGTTAATTCAGAGTGGGGGGTGACAGTGGGTCACGTTCTGTTGACCCGCGGCCCCCCGACCCGCTGCATCTCTGGACTGTACATACGGATAAAACAATCATATATATGTATTTTAACCTTCTTGATTTTACTGAACCTTCACTAATTTAAGATAATTTACAAAAAATGCAGGAAAGCAATTATTAATAACATATATAACAATATAGAAAAATATTTTGAAGGAAAAGTAATTGGTGTACTCAAGACTCGAACTCGAGTTGCCTACTCAATAAGCAGACACCTTAGCGACTTTTTTAAAATCACTTTTTATTTTTACTAATTGACGTTACATATTGTATCAAAATACAAAAATAAAGTTACATATCGGTACACACTGTGTACATTGGTACAAAGTCAATGTATAGTAGGGGAAATTAGAAAAAAAAATTACATGTCAATTATAGCGGGCGTCCATACAATAAGTAGTTGAGGTAATGTGCAAAGAGTTTTTTCTTTCTTGGTGGTGGGAATTTACCATATCGTGAACAAAGGAAATCCTTGTATGTGTGATGTGCTTGAGGTAACCTAGGCGACAGAATAAATTCTATAGTATTAGCAGATAGCCAAACAACAGAATTTTGCTTCTCTGTAGGAAAATATCTAAAATCAGGAAACAAGATCATTTGAACAGTAATGCAATCCATGCTTATTTTACACAAGTACTGAACCATTTCACGATAAGTTATCCAAACGGAGAGCGATTCGTTACAGGTAGTGAGACGATGTTCCAAAGTATCAACTTTCCCACAAATATGACATTGGTTGTCATCTGTAATTTGAAGATGATGCCGTTTAGCCTTAGTATCTATTATGTTATTAACAGATCTGTACCAGAACGAACGAGCTGAGGTGGACACAAAATTACATGAAATGTTCCTCCAAATACGTTGCCAATTCGCAGATGGGAATTTGGAAATTATATGATGACGTTCGCTGGGTTGTTCGTGTAGAAACAATTTATAGAGAAGTTTTACTGTTTGAGGTAAGTTTGGCAGGCCACTCACAGACAAATAAAAATAATTACATATGACATCTTTAAAATACCAGAAATCGGTAGGAATCATAGATAAGTTCACTGGTAGTAATCCATCATTAGTAGCTACGAGAGACGAAAGGAGCGTAGTACTGAGGTGATCTCCAATACCTTGAATGTTTTGGAACCCCCGGTGAGAAAATAAGGCTTTCGTTTTGCTGGCAACATGTAGAAGGTTTAGTCCCCCGGCACTATATGGTAGACATGGAATTGGATAGCGTACTCGAAAAATCATACCTGTCCACACAAACCAGTTAGCAATGCTGGTGAACTTTTGAATGTAAGGTGTAGGCATAGGCAGAATTTAACAGATGTACCACAACTTGGAAAAGGCATATGTATTTACAAAGTAGACCCTAGATATCAACGAGAGGTTACGAGATCTATGCTGATGTAAAACAGATCTTATCTTCAGAAAAACATCGTCAAAATTTTTGGCTATACTCTCATGCAAGTTACAGGAAAAATAAATGCCAAGTACTTTCATATTCTTCACTACTTGAGGAAAATTTATAAATGCAGTTGTAGAACCATTTCCTAACGGCAGGAGGTTCGTTTTCAGTCTATTAAGAAGTGCTCCTGACTGTTCAGAGTACTCTTGAACGCAGTCTTCAACTATTGCTAAATCCTGTGGATCACGAAGGAAAACATGCACATCATCAGCAAAACTATACACCTTGACAGGAACATTACAAATATTAAGGCCTTGGATACGCTCGGCAATTCTGTATAGTAGGGGACAGATAGAAATGACAAAAAGAGTCATGCTTAATGGACATCCTTGCCTGACGCTGCGTTTGAGTTGAAAAGTTGTAGTAAGGAACCCATTGATTTTTAATTTTGATTGCGCATCATCATACAGGACGCGAATCCAACGAACAAATAAGTCTCCAACGTTCATATGCTTCATTAGTGACCACAAATAATTGTGATCTACACGATCAAAGGCTTGGTTAAAATCTAAGGCAAGCAAGGCATGACTAGTAGTGAGAGTCTGAAAATTTGCGATAACATCTCGAATAGTTTGAAGTACGTGGTATATTTTCTTCACACCTACTCTTGCATATTGAAATGGTCCAGCGAGAATATCAATATAGAGTCTGAGTCTATTGTTCAAACAACGGGCAAGTAACTTGTAATTACAATTGAGGAGAGTGATAGGGCGATAATGATTAACACTTGTGGGATGTGCTTGCTTAGGTATAAATACTGTAACACCTGGGCTACGATACAGTCGCTGTGGGTTAGTACTGAAATATTCGTTAACGATACAGGTCAGTATTTCACCAATTAGAGGGAAAAACTTGACATACCATTCTGCAGAGATTCCATCGAACCCTGGAGATTTACCTTTGGGAGCTGCAAGGACAGCGTGCTGTACCTCTTCAATACTAAAAGGGCGAACAAGAGATTGCTGTGCAGCATCATCAAGAAGAGCAGAGGGTGGTGTAAAAAATTCCTCAGACGTTGGAGTAATGTTAGTCATACCATAAAGTTTGGAGTAGTGCAACCAAAACACATGTTTAATGGAAGGAGCATCCTGATGAAGATGTCCTTCGTCATCTGTGATTCGATGGATCCATTTTCCTTGGCCTCGTTTGATTTCTTTGAGAATATGATGTAATGATGGCTCTTCATCAGCATATATTATTGGAACCTTGCTTCTGACCTTGATACCTGCTATACGGCGGCGATGCAAATTGAGAAGCAAGGCTTGATAACGCTTAACCTGAGGGAACATAGTGAAGTCAGAAACAGCAGCACATCGAGCTTCGCGCAAACACCTGGTATAAAAGTAAAGCAGATTACGAAGATCTCTGGACTTTTCAGCTGAGTACCACCGACAGAAACTTGCAAATCGTGGTTTGAAATAACCATGCCACCAATCACTAACAGTAGGAAAGTATTGACGTTGTCTAAGCCAGTAATGCCATTTGGATTGAAACTCAGCACAAAATTGATCGTCTTCCAATAACGATGCGTTGAATTGCCAATAACCGCGACCTCGTTCAACAGTTAGATCAGGAACAGTGAAGGATACAATATAAGCTGAGTGATCAGAAAAGGAGGTGGGGGCAATTTCAACTTGCTTAATGCAGGGCACCAATACGGGAGATACATATATGCGGTCAAGGCGTGACGCACTCTGGTGTGATAAGTAGGTGTGATCCCGTGCTTGCGGCTTCAGACAGATCCATGTGTCTCGTAAATGAAGTCCAGTCACTAATTCCTGGAGAGCATGGCAGTAGTTAAATCCCGGCGTTTGATCTTCAGGCCTTAAAACGCAATTGTAATCTCCCGCCAAAATTAACCTTTCAACATTGGATCCAAGCGACAGAGCAACGTCCTGGGAAAAGAAGGTATTTCGCCTGGTTCGAGCTTGTGAACCACTCGGAGAATAAAGATTGACAAGATTGATATCGCCTAGGTTACCACGTATGATTCGAGCGGACGGATGGAACACAGGAGAAGAGAAACTTGTTGAATCGCGAAAAACAATCGCTGTACCTGTGCCACTATTGTCAAAATTATTTTCTACAGTATAGGTTGGACCGAGATTCAGTTCAGAAAGACCAACTTCTTGTAAAAGAGCAACATCAATACCCTCTACGTGCAAAAAGTCACGTAGTGCAGATTGTTTGGCAGAACTTTGCAAGTTATTAATGTTAATCGTAGCAATTTTAAGCATCATCACACTACAAAGCACATAACAGCACCAATACAAAAGAAAGAGCGAAGAAAATAAAGATAAGAGCATAATTAAAAACAAGTAAAACTGTGAAGGGAAGCGTAGAACATCGGAATGACATATAAGTCAATCTAACGCAGTATAGGAGATACTAACTGATCGTAACATAATTGATCTGGAGCCATTGACACATAACGCATGCACCAACCATGATATCATGACATAGTATCAATATTTGTAGATACAATAGATGTGGTCGGGTCATTTTCACACTTCTTAAACAGTTTTTGACTCAGTTCATTACGTTTAGAACGCTTGCGGCGATTTCGATTTTCGTCACTAATTGCATTGAAGTCCGTGATAGGAGAAGCACCCTGCATCTCACTAGGCGGGGATGGGGTGGATGGTGCACGAAGCATATCCTCAGATGAACCACAATTGTCCTGGGAACCAGAAGTACAGCACTCGTTACGATGAACGATCGTAGAAGCCGACGTAATCGATGAGAAGTCATGTTCTCCAGAAACTGGTTCAACATCCGTAACACAATTAGACAAGTGGGCATCAGATGTAATTGGTAACTGCTGTGGGGCTTCTGTTTTTTCAGTGGAAGGATTAGGACACGCACGTACAGGCAATTCTGAAGAGACACTAGTAGCATTGTTCAGCTCACAGGAAACATTCGTAGTTGGTAGTTCTGGAAATTGAGTTGCATCTACTGTAGGCACACTGGGGTCAGATGAGCATGATACACTGATGGTGGGTTTGTTCCAAGGGCGGGAAGTAATGGGCAAACTGTCAAATTTAGGCATGAGACGATCTGCAGAATTATTAGTGCGAAGTGTAGGGGCAACCTTAGCTGCATGACTGTTGGGATCACTGGGAACTCTAAGGGGGCAATTAGAATACATATGTGCCCCATTGCACCTGAGGCATGTACGGGTCTGATTGGGGTACGTAACACAAAACTTTTGTCCTTGGATTACAACAAACGATGGAATAGGTCGTTTCACTTCCATTCGTATCAATTTACGCCCGGTTCGTATAGGGTAAACATGATCAGCAGAATAAAGTTCATCTGAAATTTTAGAAATAACACCATAGTCCCCAAGAACTCTTCTAATTTCAGCATCATCAAGTTCCATTGGCGTACAAAGCAACTTAACGGTTACAATTTGCACATCGGCCCACAAAACTGGTACTGGATGGTTCCCATCTGTATCACTATAGTACACAGTTCCGTCAGAAGTACGCAAAACTGATTCACAAAGCTCTTCGTTACGAAGTTTCACATATAACAATTGGCGATAAACATCCATTTCGATACTTAATACATCATCAACAGTAAACTTGAAGTTATCACTGAGCCACTGATGCAGACTCAAGGTGCTTGGTCGCTGCGAAACACCACCAAAATCATATTTAAGAGTATTTACCCTTTTTAACGACATGGTTCATTCAACTAATTCACTCACAAAAAGAACACAGAAAAAAAGAAAAAAAACAACAACAGCAAACCTGATTGCTAAGGAAGGCAGCGTTGAAAGTAAACACGTCAGAGCTTGTTGCACAGAGCGAAGACACGTCTACTCACTTCAACAAGCAAACACAGTAAACTTATCCACGGCACAACATGCACTTTTTTGTTTCGAAGCTTTATTTCTAATGTGTGTGTTACGTAACACCGCTACCAGATGTCAGTAGTGGTGCGATCACCCATTTCGCAGTTACGAAATCACTCTTTTAACCCCCATTAATCCGATTTTTATATACCTACAATTCTCTCTCTCTCTCTCTCTCTCTCTCTATATATATATATATATATATATATATATATATATATATATATAGACAACAGTAAGTAAGAGTATAGATTAAGTTATTCTTGATTTTAATCTACAGAACAAATGCTTTTAATGAAAACATGGGGCCTGTTGCCGTAGATGGCTAAAGGCCGTAAATAAAATACAAACTTCATATGTAAGTGGGATAACTCCCGACATCGGCTGATTTAAGACGTTTGATAGCGAGGGTAATGGCTGGTTTATAAACACACTTACTATAGCGTGTGTAGGTAAGTGGTTACAGCGTCTGACTGTTATGCTAAGGGTCCGGGGTTCGAGTCTCGGCCTGGACTGAGTTACATTTTTCTCAAAGAGTTAAACACTATAAATGATGTTCGCGTTTGATGCTGAATGAGATTTATTCTATGAAGGGAGAAAAACCAGGACGGATACAGGAGGCAGGAGGAAAGACGGACACTGTTTATCCTTAAGTGTTAAAATTTAATTTATTCCCATGTCTTTTGCTCTTTCCTTTCCCTCTTTCCTTCTTTTCTCATTTTGTTTAGCTTTCCATACTTTTTCGGTCTCTGCATGATGCGTATTACTGTTTTCGTTTCCTCCTAGAGAAACAAGCACGAGATAAATCGGCAGAAATTCCATTCACTTTAAGATCAAAAAGATAGGAATTAATCCAAAGAAAACGAAAAGAATAATACGTTTCATGCAGAAACCGAAAAAGTACGGATAGCTAAACAAAATGAGAAAAGAAGGAAAGAGGGAATGGAAAGAGGGAAAGGAAAGAGGGAAAGGAAAGAGCAAAAGACATGGGAATAAATTAAATATTAACACTAAAGGATAAACAGTTTCCGTCTTTCCCGCTGCCCCCATCTTGGGTTTTCTTCCTTCATAGGATAAATCTCTTTCAGTATCAAACGCGAACATCATTTAGTGTTGAATTCCTTGAAAAAAAATTAACTCAGTCTAGGCCGAGAGTCGAACCCCAGACCCTTAGAATGACAGTCTCACGCGGTACCCATTTACCTACACAGGCTCTATCTACTACGTTCATAAATCTGCTATTACCCGCGCTGTTATCAAACGTGTTAAATGAGCCATTGTCGGTGAGCCACTCCAGTTCCATTTGAAGTTTAAATTTTATTTACCTAACTTAGCCATCTATGGGTAGCAATCCCCTTGCTTTCATAAAAAGCATTTGTTCTGTAGATTAAAATGAAGAATGAATTAATCTGTACTCTTGGGAGCATACTGGTGCACCAACATATCTATCTATCTATCTATCTATCTATCTATATCTATATCTATATATATATATATATATATATATATATATATATATATATATATATGTGTGTGTGTGTGTGTGTCGAATTAATTGAGGATTAAAAGAGCGACTTCGTAAATTTACGGAACGCGTGTTAACACAACAGTAAGGACATCTCGTAACGTTGTTACGTAACACACGCAGTGTAAATGAAGTTTCAAAACCAGAAGTCTGAAGATGTACCGTGGATAAGTCGGTAAGACGTCTGCTTGCTGAGTGGAGAAATCCGGATTCAAATTTGGGCTGTTACGTTTTTTTTTTTTCTGTTTCGTTGAAAATATATTTTTGCGTTTTAAATTGCTTTCTTTGATTTTTTGTAGATTATCTTAAATTAGTGAAGGCCAAGTAAGGTCAGATTACATATATGTCTGCTTTATCTGTGTGTACAGTGCAGAGATGGAGTGAGTCAATTGGGTCAAGATTTGTGAGGAGGTCAGTGGGTCAACAGGACGTGACTCACTGTGACACACCACCCACCGTGACCTCTCTTACTCACACTGATCCTAAGTTTTAAATTTTAAGGTCTCCCTCTTTATTTGGCCTCCCTCCTTATTATTAAATTCAATGTATAGATAATTATTGAGTTGAGTTGATTTTGAGTTTAGCGTCCTTTTTAGCAGCGAGGTTATATGAGACGGGACCTACTGATTAACATGTAATCCAAAACACATGAGCTCCCGTTGGAATCAAACCAGGGTCTCCCACGCCACTGGTATATAATTGTGTCTTATATACCAGTTAATATTCTTGCTATTAAGTATAAAGTTAAAGAAAACTTGTAGCTTCACGAAAGATATTTGTTGGTCCTTCAAGGTCAACAGAAGAACAAAAAAACTAATACTAGGTGTGCCTTTACAAGTGACTACTATGATAACAACAGAATGCTGCCTCCGGGGGTTAGTAAAACGCTTAACTGTGTGGAAATCGCTGCACACAACAGGTCTTAGGAACACTCACAATACGTAAAATTGAAAGAACAGAAAATAGTGCATTTTTTGAAATGAGCATACAATTCACACTTCACCCAAAGTCCCAATATGGGAAATCAGTCAATATCTTCAGTTGGAATTACTGAAAAAGACAGAAACTGGCTATTTAAAACTCCAAGTGTAAACCTGCGCTTGGAGCGATTTTATTAGCTATATCACAACGCATTTTCGTGAGTTGCTCTGTTGTCAAACGTGCTTAATAGCTCTGTTAAAGTTCTAGAACCGGAGGGCGGCGGTTCGAGCCTGAGTACAGTAAAATTCTTTTTTCAAAATAGGGATGGCTTTTTAAAAATATATATAAAGTTGTATTTTGAAGTGATTGTAAAACAAATTCAGATGAACTTTCACATTTCCAAGCTCACTCGTATTTATTCGCCATGTCCCAAATTTCACAGAAATAAATCCCTACGTTAAGCGGGTTTACATATCCAGACTCCTAAATATGAAAACATTTACGCTCACTCCAACCTCAATCATTTCATGAATTCAACCTGATTTACGTATGTTATTAGGACATAAAATTGAATGTGATTTATTCTACAAACACTTTTATACATTGCAAGACCTGTGACGTCCAAATATTCACTGAGAACTCATAGTCGTATCGCAATAAACAAAAGCTAGTATGGAATAGTAAACTGCTTTCACAAAAGTTAAAAGAAAGCCCGCAAAAGCATGCAAAATGGTCGAGTGGTTTAGGTCGATACTCTATCAATCATATGTTTGTGTGTTAAAACCCAGATAGCAGAAACAGCTTGCCACAAGCATGATATAAGCTTGTCGTGACAAGGATATAAGCTTGTCCCAAGCTTGTTACGACAAGTCTGTAAGCGTATATCAAGGCTGATTCAAGCGACGAAGTTGACAGGCGACAAGCATATTGTAGGCTTGTACTGCAAGATTGTTTCAAGCTTGTCAGTTCAAGTTTATTGCAAACTTGTTACATAAAACATGCTATAGGCTGGTTACCTCAAGTTTATTTCAAACTTGGTACGTAATGCTTGCTCCAGGCTTGTTACCTCAAGTCTATTTCAAACTTGGGACATAATGCTTGCTACAGGCTTGTTACCTCAAGTTTATATCAAACTTGGTACATAATGCTTGCTCCAGGCTTGTTACCTCAAGTCTATTTCAAACTTGGTACATAATGCTTGCTACAGGCTGGTTACCTCAAGTTTATATCAAACTTGGTACATAATGCTTGCTCCAGGCTTGTTACCACAAGTCTATTTCAAACTTGGTACATAATGCTTGCTACAGGCTGGTTACCTCAAGTTTATATCAAACTTGGTACATAATGCTTGCTCCAGGCTTGTTACCTCAAGTCTATTTCAAACTTGGTACATAATGCTTGCTACAGGCTTGTCACCTCAAGCTTATTTCAAGCTGTTCACTTCAAGTTTAGCACATGCTTAATATGTCTCGTTTATTGCAAGCTTCTCAGTAAAGCTTGATACAAATTTATTTCTGCACGTGAGAAAATGATTCATCTGCTTGGCGACATGTATAATGTTTGATGTGTAGGTTAGTATAATGTTCAATGTGTAAGTTACATAAATGATGGTGTGTATTCTTTTGCCATCTGAGGGTCTTTGGATATTGCCATCACTTTATTGGCATTCTTTTAAATATATATAGGGGAAACCATACCATACTTACTATTAATAGTAAACATTGTACTAAGCTATGGTTTCTGCAATATTTTAAAAAGTGCCAATAAAGTGATGGCAATATCCAAACACCCTCAGATGGCAAAAGAACACACACCATCATTTATGTAACTTACACACTGAACATTATACTAACCTTCACATCAAACATTATACATGACGCCAACCAGATGAATCATTTTCTTACGTGCAGAGATAAATCTGTATCAAGGTTGACACTACTGGACTTCAGATCAAACCTTATACCAAATGAAATCAACCTCATATAGACAACAATCCTGCAAAAATAAACGTAAAGGTGAGGACGAAAGAGCTGTTAAATTTACATAAGCAATGTTCTGAAAAAGAATAGTTGTGTTCGGTCAAAATGAAAGCAAAATATGTATACTTTAACAATTTGTATTATGCTTCTTTCCTTCGTCCATTATGCGTCTTTGCAGCACGAGGTTCAGGTTTATTTCTGTTGAGTAACATTGAGATATCATGTTAAATTATAAATCCATGTCTCACACAACATTGGTGTTGAATATATACCCCATACTCCAGTCTATTGAGACTAGTATCTTATCTCAACATAGAAAGTAACACTTTTCCTGAGTTCCTTGGTGAACATACTATGCGACCTGGCAGATCAGCATCCACTTAGTTTACCATTAACCACAGTTTAATGTTGAAGTTCAGCGTCCCGTTTCAGCACGAAGCTTTATATGAGACACTGACCTGTAGAATCCGAACAGTAATGCGTCAATGTTTGTAAGGTCTTCCACTGGGAATCGACCACGACCCTAGGCGCACCAAAGACGTACACCACTAGACAAGCGTCAAGGGCTAAGCAAACTTTTAAATTTTCAGATTTCAGGAAAGAAAGAAATATAAATTAAATCCTAGAACCACTGCTACACAGGGTGCGAAATACTGAGGATGGCCATTCCCTCGCTTCAAAATTTTGGAAGAAAATTCATCCTCAATAATTTACTGGAGAGATAAGGTGACACTGACACTGTCACAAGTATACAAACTATTTACAGTAAACCTGTGCAGTTAGTGGACAAACTAGTGGTTAAGCATTATCCCTAACCTTATATAGTTCAATAATTTTGGATGTTCAATATATGAAATCTTCATTTCACAACTTTCCAGTGCATTTTTTTTTTTTTTTTTTTTACTTATTTATTTACTCCTATCTCTCCCCGATCATAACTGTTATGATTTCGCATCCTGCTGCTACATAATTGAAATAAATTATCCCTACATTCTACGCAATAACTGATATAAGGTTCCATGAAAACAATCAGCTTGCATTACAATGTTATTTATTGAACTTTATTTACATTGTATTATTTTTAACTTATTTTCTTAATTGGGTTCCTCAACTTCAACGGTGTCACCTTCCACTACAGGTATTGAATTTCTTCGTTCTCTGCAAAATAATAACGATCATAAGCACGTACTGAAAAACATGTAATTGATTGCACAGTTAAAAGAAAACATTCATGTTGTTTACCTTATAAATACGCTTTCATTAAAATACATTGTTATTCTTTGAAGTAAGTGCCACACAAGACAACAGTGTCTGGTACTCGTTTCTCAGATCTGGTGATCCATGGCTTGGAAGCACTCCACATATGATCTCTATGGCATTACGGTAGAATTTTTATAGTGAATTAATATTCCCTAACCGAGCTCACCTATTCAGATGTTTGATTTGCAGTGTGACACTTCTTATTCAAAGTTGTCTTGACTATGTCAAATACAATATAATTCATCTTACCATACTGAAAATTAATAAAGTAGTTTTAAACACTACTATACACAAAGATTACGCAAACACTTTCGGTTCAGCGGCATCCCTTATATTCTATATTTTACATTTTACAGCCCTATTCGATTAAATTTTGACGATCACTCATAAGAAACACTTGAAAGGAAAAAATCGCGTTTGTTACAATTACAACATACTCTCCCATAGCCTGATATTTAGTCGTCTCGGGATCGCACGGATGTCTGGGTCATACAGGGTCAGGGATCTGACTACTTCGGGACCACGAGTCACGAAGTATGTGATCCGTTTCATCACTGGTACCACTGCATGGTATTTATTCACTTTACCTATTTCAATGTTCTAGTGCCAGTAAATTTTCAGTAAAGCTTTTTTTTTTTTTTTAAATTTCCTAGCTGAAAATGTGCAATGTTCTGTGAGAGCATCAATTGAGATAAATCCAGAAAATGTCATATTGACTCACTCGGTACTGTTGTATAAGCACGGCGTTACGAAAAACAAACTAAGTGATCAACTGATGTAAGAAATCACTAAGGGATGGAAGAAGAAATATTTACTTATTTCTTTAATTTTTTTCTCCATGTCTTGTATGAAATGCAATCTGATCTCACGATTCACAGGAAAGATAGGCCATAAGTGTGTGAACCTGTATACCTTGTATTCTTCACGGAGCAACACAAATGATAGATGATGACCTACAAGGCGTTATCCTGCGTCATGTAAAACAGAATGCATGGGAAAGTGTAGTTCGCAATTCACAGGAAAAGTGTAGAATTTACTAAAGTAGGTACCGTGTATACGGACAACTTCGTACCATTTTGCAACGAGTTTGGAACATACCTTAGAGGTTCAATGAAATATTTCTCTTAAAAAAAAAAAAAAAAAAAAAGTTACTGGTGACTAATACGTAAGGAGGTGTTGAGCAACAATTCACTGGAATTATTTGTGACAGTAAAACAAACGGATTTTAATCCTGAGCCTTACAGCGGAGGAATACATCTTTGCAACGTTTCATTCTTTCAAAATACAAGAATCACTGATAGGAAGACATGCATATTGCCTTCATCATACATATCAAATGAAGAAGGGCTGACTCATTACCGTAACTGTGACACTAAGTTTATTTGACTTTATTTCGCTTTCGTCATATTCTGATACTTTACTTAATGGTGTTGAGTACCTGTGACTTATTTGGTGTTTAGCCTATTATTTTATATAGGCATTTTTTTTATGAACTGGAACTGGAAATTTAATTATGTGGTTTCACTGTTTTCTTTAAGTAGTTAAATGGCCCTTGCCTTTTTAAAATTAATTTGCATTACATATACGTTTAATACTACTTATATTAAATTTGATTAAATACTAAAAGTATACATAAGATGTTTACTAATTGAAAGTATATTTAAAAAATAGATTTGAAGTAGAAATAAGTAAAATCAAACCATTATAATTCTAGTTCATTTCAAAGAAAGTAGAAAAATAAATTAAACAACATGTAACAATGACTAATTGTGCGGAAACTAGATGATTGACACACTATACAACCAACTACTACAGTTGTTTTCTACATGTTTGTTGAAGGCTTGAGAAATATTACCGAGAATTGGTATAATAATATATGATTAATAATAATTTTTTATGGAGTTTCAATGATAAATTATAATCTGTGAGCTTCTTACGCTAGTGCCTTATAACTGATAATACTTTAATTAATATTTTTAAAATCTACTAGCCATATACTTTAATGCGTTGAACTCGGAAGTATCCATGTACAATCAAAAGATGCTGGAAATAAAATTAAAAAGAAAATATGTTTAAAAGTAAGGCTTCAGAACATAAAAAGAGATAGAGAGCCATGGCTTCGCCTGAAACTCGTCAAAAGGAGGGGCTCACACACACAAGCCCTTCAGGGTGCGGCACGTAAAACCGGCCCGTCGTAATATTCTGGTATATTGTGTTTTTGGCAACACTTAAATAATCTACCTTCCTACCAAGAGATGGCGTGTCGAGGTCGGGTCGACTTACGTGACCGAAGAGGAGCGTCAGTTATGTTACTTTCAGCAGGACGGTGCAACATGCCACACATCAGCTGCATCATTGTCCCTTGTGCATGAGATGTTTACACCAGAGAGGACAATCAGCTTGTGGCCTCCTCGGTCCACGTGTCCACGTGTGACTTTTACTTATGGGGACTGTAAAAGGGAAAAGTATACGAAACAAATCCACACACAATTGAAGAACTCAAGACCAGGATCCGGGATGTCACCAATAGCATTACAACACAAGAACTGACAAAGGTATATATGAATCTCCTCAATCGTGCTCACATGTGTGTTGAAGTGGGCGGAGGACACTTTCAGCACCTGCTGTGAAGGTGAGTAGTCATATTCAATATATTACATTTCATTTTATGTGTTCACTTTACGGGCCGGTTTTACGTGCCGCACCCTGTATAAGCATTACCATTGGGCGGCGGTCCTGAAGAACAAGGGATGCTCCCTCTATTCCCAAGTTATTTTGAAATCTGCTCTGTTGTGTGGCATTATGTACTATTCATTACATATATTGTCTTGTAGAGGTCAGAAATATGACGTTAGCAGGTAATACACTAACCACACATCAGCTGTAAGTGTACCACATGAGCGTCCAGACACACATTCTTTTCATTTTCTTTAGATATACGGTATTGAAACACCGATGAAATTAGCTAGGAGATAGAATGAAAAGTACAAAACTAAACTCTCATTCGCTACAGTCCATAGAGTTATGGATGGCCAGATGGTACTCGTTTAAGTGACTGATACGTTCTCATCGCAGCGTCTCCTAGGCACCATTATGTCTTTCTAGGCAGGAGTTCGATACATCTTAGTTGAAGATACTTCTCTACTGCTTCGTGATGCTGGGTTAATATCTGGAAAGTTGGGGGTCTCATCAGGTGTAGAACCGGGGACACACGAAAAGTTGCGCACATTAATAATTCTGGTAAGCAAAACCACAATAATTTTTGACAAATAGCTTAAACATTTACTTTCTTTTTTTAATAATTTGACATATTTAAGCGGTTTTTTATATTTTAGTACAAAGGAAAAAAAAGTGAGAATGAAAAGAAAAGGAGTAAGGATTACAATTATTATAAGATGTCGAAATCTCGGAATTTATGAAGATTTGAAACATGAAATTTGGTATTTGGATGTTATATAAAATAAGTAGATACGAATTTCAGCGCTCTTGATATATGCATCAGAAGGAAGAAAAGGGGATGGAAAGAAAAATGGATGGGGATTATAATTATTATAGTAAAGTATTTAATCTCTTAAAGTGAGAGATTTGAAGTTCGGTATTTCGATTTCTCATTTAAAATACTTTGCCACGTGTTTCAGCCCTTTTTTGGTGACATTTTAGTAAAAAGGGAAAGAAACGATGTGGAGAGGAGAAAAAAAAAAGGTGGGGATTACAATTATTCTAATAAAATGTCGGTATCTCTAAATCTTTTAAGATTTGAAACATGGAATTCGATATTTGAACTTCTCATTTAAAATTATTACATAAGCGTTTTATGATACATATCCTAAAAAGAAGAAAAAAAAGGGAGGATTACAATTATTATAATAAGATGTTCATATCTTGGGGTCCAGGAAAATAAGAGGCATTGAAACGGCGGAAATCTCTTTTTCCTCCAAATCCACAGAATTCTATGCATATGGTATTGATCTAGTGACCTATAGATGTGAAAAATGTAGTGAATACAAAACGTATATGTAGAGAAGAACGCGTCCATGGATTAAGTTGCAGACCCCTAGCTTATTTTGTGATGGTAAGAACTTTCCAATCTATCTCGTGATCGTAAGGAAAATAGGAAAAACTATACTTACCTACGCAGTAGTCTAGGCTTCGCCTGCTGCAGCCAAAGACCCAATACTTCCTTCACCTTTTCTTCTGTTGCGTCGGTGTACATCTTACGAACAGCAGCTGAAAAGAAAGATAGAATTTCAAGCAAATACTAGCGATTTTTATTCTTAAAAAAAACTGTCATTTGAAATAAATTTCCCTCTTAAATAGCTTTACGGAATTATGGTATGGTTTGTAAACATGGATACCTAGAGCTGAAATTAATTCCTATATTATTTTTCAAGTCACCTAAGCTAGGCCCCTATTTTGTGATTTTTATGTAAGGGTACTATAGAAAGTTATCTTCCACCACACTTTTGGTATATTATATAATTGAAAAGTTACATTTTTCGATACAAGTGTAATAAGACTTTCTTCCGATGCCCTTAGTGGTGATATGGTTTTGAGTCAACGTTTAAAGTCACCTTAAATAACACTACAAAAAACACATTAAGTTTTGGCTGACTTCGTTGTCACGAAAAATTGAAAGATGAAGACGACAGAAAGACAAAAGTTTCATTTTTGTCTCACATTCACCGTCTTGAAAGCCTGCAACTTTTCTCTTTTTATACTGGAATTACGGTAACTTGGAAAGCTATGTTCTTCTAGTCTTTTATCTACGTTCTAGTGTTAGACAAAGAGCTCTGAAATTCTGCTGTTTTAAAATATCGGCAGGACACATACTAGGTAATACTACCAGACTAACAGTGTTGCCAACCCAACAAAGTTATATTCTTTCAAATGGCACTACGTCAGATTATTATGAATTTCAAATCTACATACAAAACGAAAACGTACAATACTACACTTAATGTTCATTGTTGCAAACTAAGGATGCTACAGTATCACAAAAATCCACAAACATCCCAAGTTTGGAGACCTCTACAACAGTAACAATGCAAGTGAAACGGATGGAGCAATGCACATCGGAAGTACGTTAGTGTAGATTAGAATTAGGATTTAGATTTATGGGCTTTCGGCATCTAAGGCCATTTAGCCCTTCACGTTTTTGAGGGATGACGTCCCTCGATGAGCATACAATCTTGGGAAAGGGAAGGAAGAAAGGATTGGGGGAGGAAGGAACCGGACTGGGACCTATAAGTTAGGTATCACCCCGACATTTGGCTGATGTGAATGAGGAAAACCCAGGAAAACCTCATTCATTTCACTTTTTCGTCCGAGTGCCCCCGCCGGGAATCGAACCCGGGACCGCTCGCACCGAAGGCGAGAGCGTTAGCGACTAGGCTACGCGGGGTCACTACGTTAGTGTAGAATACTACAACCAGTATATGACGTATTTTTAATAAACAGAAACAGAGTTACAGGGAATTGAAATTTTGACATTTCTCTAAGGGCTTTATTTAGAAAAAGTGTCGAGATAAGTATCACATCTAATTGCGTAGATTCTTTTCAAAATATGTAAATATTATAAAACCGTTTACAGCAATTTGATATTGTAAAGAGTTCCAGGGATATGATGATTTTTGTTAAATTTGGCAATACTGCTTAAAATGACGTACTTCCAAGAAAGTTTTAAAATGAGCGTTGCATTTCTTTGTTACTTTAACACTTGACTGTTACTATAGTTTTTGGCTGTTGTGATTAGTACAAGTTCTCGCGATTTCATTATTTTTAGCAGTATTGCGAACTTTAACATTATTTTTTATATCTACCGAACCATTAAAAATATCAAATTGCTATAAACGACATTATGATCTTCAGATAGTTTGAAAAGAATCTACGTAATTAAATGTGATATTTATCTCGACACTTTTTCAAAATGAAGCCCCTCGAAAAAAGTCAAATTTTTAATTCCTTGTAACTTTGTCTCTGTTTATTAGCAATACGTCATAGCCTGGTCGTAGTATTCTACACCAACGTACTTCCGATGTGCATTGCCTCATTCGTTTCACTTGCATTGTTCCTGTTGTAGAGGCTTCCAAAATTGGGAGGTTTGTGGATTTTTGTGATACTGTAGCACCCTTAGTTTGCAACACTGAACAATAAGTGCAATATTGTAGGTTTTCGTTTTGTATAAATTTGAAATTTGTAATAATCTGACGTAGTGCGGTTTGAAAAATATATAATTTTATGTTGAGTTGGCAACACTGTTAGTCTGGTGTTATTAGCTAATGTGTCAGACTTCCCCCCCCCCTCCCCGCCGATTCTTGCAGTATCCAAAATTTCAGCGTCTTTTGTCTATTAGTTTAAAAGTTAGAAGAGCATAACGCGATAAATGGACCACCTCGTATTATATATACGTACCATCTTGTATCACTACTGTTCAACCGGTGCTAACTAATTTAGGAAGAATTAGTGATTCCGATATTAAAGAACGCCAATAGCAGTATAATTTTGCACCGGACTTTTCGTGTATACCTTGTATACCTTACATAAATAGATACATACCTTACACTTTACAAGATAATTAACTACTGACATTTTAGAAGTGATTTTATTCGTGTGGTAGACAGTATCAAATTTACAGGTATACACGAAAAGTCCGGTGCAAAATTATACTGCTATTGGCATTCTTTAATATCGGAATCACTAATTCTTCCTAAATTAGTTAGCACCGGTTGAACAGTAGTGATTCCTACACTGTACTTCAATTTAAATTCGTTGACACTATTGACTTTATTTAGCTCTGGAATAATTCCTACCTTGGAATTTTACTTGGTTTTAGGTTTACCGTACACCTTACAAATTGTGTTTGAATGCTTTTTCAAGCAAAGGTTTGTTTAAATGTGTACTTTGCCAATAAAGCTTTGTTTACAACATAGAGTGTTGGATCAGTTATTGAATTTCCTATATATTCTACACAGATGTTATATTCACCCAGTAAGGGTGAACACGTTTACATATTTTACTACTTGACAGTAAAAGCATCCTAAAATACTCAAAGCATACTTTATTCATGAGGTCCAGTACGAGAGAAGTAAGACTTTGTAATAAGCAAACTGGAATTTTGTATGGTTACTAGCATAAATAAATAAATGAAGTTAAATATTTCAGTACAACTTTTCAAATCAACTTACTGTGGATCTTTTTGCACACTTGGGTGGACCCAAAGGTGTGCTTTTTTGCTTCATGATCCTTGGTTTTCCTGCCAGAGTAGGAGAATTCCATTGCGAGCTTGTCGCACAAAGTCCTTCTTATTGCATTGTGAGCGAAACCTTTTAAATCCTTACCACCAATTGACAGTAATACTTTTACCTGAAAGAAAGGAAATTATTTAGATCTAATTCATGCTGAAATCGAAAAGAAAAACAATATATATAAGGGTCCGTATTGTTATGTTTCTCTACCAGTGGAAAAAAAATAACGAAGCATGAATGAAACTAGATTAATTTTTAGATACCGTAATGTAAAGTGTGAAAAAAAAAAGGGAGTGGGGTTCTGAGTTTCATGGAAGGCCGTATCAAATGGGCTACGTGACTAAAAAACTGTTTGCCTGGGATTTATTTAGTAACTTTCAGCTTTATATCGGAATAGCGGTTATTTAAAAGGACCATTGTCCGTTTGAATTAGAAAAAAAATTCATACACACACACACACACACACACATATATATATATATATATATATATATATATATATATATATATATATATATATGTTTGTATGTATGTGTGTGTGTGTGTGTGTGTGTATGCATATGGAAATTACATACACTTCCAAAAGTAACAAGAAACAGTGGGTTAATCATTGCTACCAACAAGTAGTGTCAGAAAATAGCTAAAAATGGCTCAACTTACCTTAAATTATAGGTAACAGAATTTAGGAATAAAGAAAGTAAAAATTTGGCACTTTTTGTCTACTAGTTTACAAAGATGTTCTAATATTATTTATCTTTTGATATCCTCAAATCAAACAGTTTCACAATACAATTTGTTCCTTCATTGACTAGAAGTAATAAAATCTCTCGAATTATTTTCAACTTCCATTGCTGGCATGTCTTGATAACACTATTGATCTAGCACAAAAATATATACATACACATGCACGCATCTCAACATCAACCCAAACTAAAAATACACTAGAAACTAATCAAACAAATTGACTATGGAGAAACCAGATCCAGGAATCCCGATTTACCGTGACGGATAAAAGATATCTAATCTACTGTGACAATGTAAGTGCTGTTGTAAACAGAAGAATTAGAAAAATACCAAGATAAACTACTTTTTTTTTTTTTTTTTAGGTTTTTCATATTTTCTAAAAAAAATGACTGCAAAAGATTTAATTGCCGCCTAAATGACTATATATTAGCAAGTATGAATGGCAAGTTGACCAAAATTATAGTACATAGCTAATCCACATGATAATGGCTAAATTGGCAAAAATGGAGTTGATGCTAACATTTAGTCAAAAGAGAGATGTTCCAAAAGGACGTAAATTAAAAGATATAACAAAGATTTGAAACCTGCTTCATAACTTGTACAGTTTTGATAGAACACTTACGTATTTCTTTCCGAAGTTAGGATCTTCAAGCTTTGTCTCAAATGTTTGAAAATCATCCAACGTGCGCAGAGGCAGAAGGCCAAGAAGTTCGCATTCTTCGTTTATGGACTCTGCTTTCACATTCACACCATTACTTAGAAGTGTGTCGACCTTCTTCTCTACGGAAGATACTCTTTCACTAAGGTCAGCTAAAGTAGATTGTATTTGGCCAAGTACCATTCTGATATCTGCAATAAATTTTAGGAAATATTGTTTTGAAGGTGTTAATATAACTAGAAAATATATTATTTCACAAATCATTGAAACAATAAAATGTACAGTACGTTTGTGGTGGACAAACACCGCGTGCGTAGGTTTTCTCAGGGTTCTACCGTTTCCCTCCACTTTCTTCACTCCATCAAATTCATTCTCATCATCACCGTCTCCTTTAGGCTGCCCCGCATAACCGTGGTACAAAACTCAAAGATTTTATGTAAATACGATTTGGCTGTTCATTTAATCAGAAATCTTGGGGAAAAAAGTGGAGAACAATTAGGAAGACGTGTGTAGAAGACCACTACGTTGGAGAATTATGACCAGGTCATTAGAGTATGATGTCACTCATCAGCACTGCGGAAGGAAAAGGTTGATTGCTCAGAGGTAGAACGTTGCCTTTTGGTGCGACGGATCTTTGGTTCAATCTCCGGCTTCATGAGTTTATGGTGGACAATATCATATTCGTGAGGGTTTTCCCGTTCTCATGCCGCTAATTCCTTCACAATCATTCACTATCATTAGTCATCCGTGTTCCTTAATATTAACCCTACGAAGACTAAACTATAATTGGTCACGTGAAAGACTAAGGGGGGTCAATTTTGCTCGCGGTTGTAACTTTCAATTTTAACCCTACTAATATATTTTAAAGTTATTTAATGACTGCTACTAATAAATATGAGTTGTAAAACTATTTTAAGACTTGTGAAATTTTATTTTAATAAGAAATATTACAAATATAAGTCCCAGTACAGACTACTACCGCATTTGGTTAGCAGACATGAAGTAGCTTGAAATACATTAGCCTGTGTAGACAAGTTACTATACTAAACCTGAGAGTATTACGTTTGATCAATGTATGAGAGTAGATTATGTTAATTTAGTCATCCATTCAAAGAATAGATAAGTATACAATGATCCTATTAAAGTAAAACTGTACTTCTCTTAACATTTCTAAGTTGCTAAAAAAAATGTATTTAGTCACCTGCGCTAAAAGAAAAAAGTGCTTTCTAATAAAACTAAATTTAAGATTAGATTACAGAAGAAAATACAAAAAAAAAAAAAAATCAAACGTTGTAAAAATTCATTTGTTCGGGCAAAGAGGAAAAGAAAGTGCGGGCAAATTTGACCCACCTTCGTCTTTCTATGGTTAAGGACATAACCCTGGGTCTTTAACTAGAATTTACATTTTATTTAAATTTTGTAATATTGTGGTCTTCACAATTTCTTTTTTCCTTCTTTCCTTTTCTTCTGACGAACTGTACCGCAAAAGCATAAAGTTAAACTTTGTGTGTGTGAATGTGTATTTGATAAAATTGCTATTCATTTTGTATTATTAATACCATAAAAATCAATCTGTCTCCAAATACTAACAGCATTTTCCGTCCAGTGATCCTCAGTACTAAATAAAATCGAATAGCATGACTCTCTTCAAACCGAACAGTCTACAGTTCCATATTGCCACTCTTGTTTTTCAAGTATAAAATAATAATAATAATAATAATAATAATAATAATAATAATAATAATAATAATAATAATGTTACATAACCGTACTTTCCTTGCAGAACAGCAAATCAAATAGATAAAATATATAAGTCTGCTTAAAAATAAACAAGACTAACAATCATAAATTAAGTCTTGACTACTTTTTGGCTTCGGGCCGCCTGTTATATGTATAATATGAGCACAGATTATTAAAAGTATTACAATAGTATTACACATAATGTTCATGCATAGCCTTACGTCTACAGTGCTCGACTTCGGCATTCGTAATGTAACTAAATCCTGTTTTAAATCAAAATAGACTATTCGGATAACTCTAAAGAGATTCAGAGATCCCATAATAATAGTTCCCGTTCCAAGGCTGGTTGTTGAAAATGTACGATCAACTGCAATTCATTTACGTACGTACCTCGAAGAATATCTGAAGTTCCTGTCGAATTGTTAGAGGAAAATCTAATAGGTAATCCGCTACTTGGAGCCTGTTCCGATGTTGTCGTCGATGTTTCACTATTTCCTGACAAGAGTCGGCTAGGTAAATGCGCTGACAAAGTTCCAGTTTTCTGAGTGTCAGAAATTGGGCTCTGAGGCTCAGAGTAAGGTTGTGTTGCATCTATAGGCATGTTTGACTCGAAAGACTCTAAAGAAGGATAGGGGTGTCTCACATAAATAGATTTCTTAATAGTTTCTTGTATTCCATCTTCACTTAAACTTACTAAACTTAGCGTATCATATTCTTCGTCAGGAAGAATACATTTCTTTACTTTTCTCTTCCTTGTTCTCGGCCCCTCTTCGTCACTTTCCAAATTTGAAGTATCTTCTGCTTTCCTTAAATGCAACCTGGCTTCCGAATATGTTGCTGGAACAGAAAAATTAAAGATCAAAATCCTACGTCTCCTTATTTGTTCTGAACTTGAACCAGTACGTTACTTTCTCCGCTAAAACAGCAAACATAGTAACCACTCATTTAGGCTTATTGTTCAAACGAACCAGTATTAGATTTGTCTGTGTGTGTCTCTTCATACATATAAAGGTGAAAAAAAGAAGATAATAATAGTGATGACTAAATTTATATTAAAATACGAACCTTAAGAGTTTGTTTCTTTAATTTCTTTAGGGGCTATAATTTCTTTAAATAATCATTAACATTTCGAGCATATTAATCGAGTTACCATAAGGGATTTGTTTGCCGACCATAATTTCTTTACATAATTATCAATATTTCGAGCATATTAATCGAGTTACCATCTTCTAAGATGGTTACTAGATGAATGTGATTGGAATATTGATGATCATTTAAGGAATTTTGATCGCCAAAGGAATATTTTAAATCAAGATTAGAAATGCGTTCCATGAGTTCCATTAGTAATAAAGACCAGTAAAGAGTAGATTGTATGAATGTGTGTATAAGTATGTCTATTATAAGAAGTGATCGAAGCTTATCGAAAACAATACATAATACATCCATGTTTTAAAATACCAATGTTATTTTCAAATTAATACATACCAATGGGGTAGAGGAGGATAATTACTAACCCAATATTATTTCCATACATCTGAGTAAGGAACATAGATGGCCATTTTGCATTGGACTCGCACTCACTGCTATCAACTGGGCTCACGCTCAATTATTGAGCCCGAGTGCCGAACTCTCACGTTTGAACACCTTTCCAATCTTTCGGATGTGACCAACCGCCCTTCTCACTCAGAGGAAATTAAACTGGAGATACTTGTCACTCTTGTGAAGAGTACTCCATCAGCAAATACCGTCACAGTTCAACCCTTAACATTTTTATTTTGTCCCTCTGGCCAAATTTCTGAGACAGCCTTGTTACTGATGTCTTTTTTATACTGAAATGTGTTGCACATTGCAAGAACGTGTTTGTCATCCCATGCCATCAATACCTTCTTCAGGATGAGTAGTTTTGAAGAAACGCAGGAACAATTTGTGCTAAGGTTCCCTAAAGGGCTTGTGTCCCTGCATATACATGGCAATTTTTTACTGCGCTCCCGTTCCCTCGGGCTCGCAATCACTTCTTTCAACTGGGCTCGCGCTCATTTCTCCCAAGTGCGCTCGCACTCAATTATTGAGCCAGAGCCCAGATGAGAGCGAGTGCCGAGTTCACGAGCGTCGGCCTCGCGAGTTTGGACACCTATGGTAAGGAAAACAATGTGACTATATTTGTTAAATTTTCAAACATTTAAGTGAGATAAAATGAAATACTTAGTTTAACGTCCCACAATTATGCACCGAGGCTAAGGGAGTCGGTAATGATGAGAAATTAACGAAATGGTGGAATGCACACAGTGGGAGGAAGCGGGAGAACTCCGAGAAAATCCACGCATACAGTGTTTGTTCCCGAGAAGATGCATGCACACAGGGTTTGTTCACCACAAAGCCCACTTGGCGCGAGCTAGGATCGAACCAGGGACCCCACGCACCAGAGGTGAACGCTCTACCACTGAGCCATCGCGGTCCTTCAAATATTTAAATGAAGTTTGCGGATGATGAGTACGGCTGGATGTATGATGACGTCATATAGTGTACAATGACGTCACTTTCGGTTGCTGAAGGAACAAATAACGCGTGCAGTTCAAGATAGTACGATATCCTCAATACTAAAAATGGATGCTAAACTTAGTAAACAAACAAAATATTATGATATGGAACTATCCTTACACAAGAATTAATTGGTTATACACAATAACAGAATTCAGTAAAAATAATGGAATTTAATATATATAAAAGTATTTTCATACTTACCGTACTTGCGCATTACTTTGATTGGATGCAACTGCCACTCTCTGCTCGGTTCCGCTTCTGTTCGTAACAATCTTTCTTTCTTTTCATCTGTAGTGACATTAGGAAAAAAACAATGACCTTCGTCTTCTGTCAACCACTTCATTGCTACCACTCCAGGAGCATCATCTTCTTCAACAAATTTTACTATGGCAAATTTTTGGAAAGACATAATGCCACTGGAAAACTGCAGATATCAAATTGTAATGGACTTACATAAATAGTTATTTTGTACAATTGAGAAGAAGAAAAGAAAAACTATGAAAATGAAACACGAACAAAATGATGGTACTGAAATGCACTAATTTAAATGTAATAGTGGCAACACAACTGACTTTCCTTTTAGGGTTAAGAAGACAAGCTTTTGATCTATTTCTGACACTGGTCTGCTTTGAATATCTGATAATTGATCGACCTGATATATACCCAGCGAAGAACTACTGCAGAAAGGGTGTCCATAAAAGGACTTTTTGCTCATAAACTTTTTGTACAGTACGACCATGGTCTCGTAAGAAACAGAATAAACAAAATTAGAAACCAGCACAACACTTCCGTCATTCAACCGACAACAAGAATTCGGAGCAGTAGTAGTTAACTTGAACAGATTGAACTGTACAGCTTTAAATTGTCTTGATGCATCGCATCCCTCTGTTAGAGGTCCTGAGGTATGCGGAAACAGATAGCGTATTGGTTCATGTCGCTGTGGTTTAAAATCAGTTTTTTTATTTTGGAACCAAATTCCTGAATTTGACATTTCAATTAAACGTTTAAAAACCTGTTGCAAAGGTTTATCACCTTTACGGACAAGCTTCTTTAATGAATGAAGAAAATCTTCAAACTGAAAGGCACTGCAAAGATCAAGTGGTCCAAACGTCGAAACATCATCGGCTAAATGTACGAGGCCATGAAAATTATGGGTAATAAACTGCTGTCCATATATATCTTTGAAAGAATTTACAAAATGTATAAGAAGATTCTTTGCGTAAGTTTGATGTTGATAACAATGAGTAGGACTTAAGAGAATTCTTAAGGAAATATGCAAACTCAAGAAAATATTATAAATATGCTCTGAATCTGGAAGAAAGGCATCATGCAAAGCTATCAGTCCTGTATACAACAGAAACTGCCGATACTCTGTTGCTTTCCACCTTTTAATCTCCTCAAGACTGCGAGGTTTACGAGAGAATTCACAAGGAACGAAACATTGGAGAGAAATCAAATTAGAAGAAATGGAGTTAATTACACAATGGGGAAACTTTAACGGAACGGAACCGAACATCCATACATACAGCATTGTCCTCATAACTCCGAGACATACCAAATGCATATAATCAAGAGGAAATGAATGAACGAAATCCAAACCAGGAATAACACTAAGAGGAGTACCTGTTACGTGATAATTTTCGTCTTCTTTACGCAAAAACCCTTCATGCGTGCGGTGTTCATCGTCGAATCCGGAAAATGTCATTCGACCATTGATAAATTCTCCTTCCTGTTTACATCTTGTACAAGAACTATATCCAGTATGACTTTTAACACCCAATATATACGCTTTGGCTGGTGCATCACAACAAATGCCCTTTACCTTGACAGACAATTGTTTACCATTTAACTCAATGCCATTGTTAATCAACAATGAGACTTCAGTAATAAATTCTGCAAGGAAGTCCTTGCATTCAGTAGCTTTTTTCTTCCCGTAATAAATGCCAATCGGAAAGACTTTCGAATCTAAAGAAGGAACATTAAAAACAGAACCTAAAATTGGCCAAAATTCACCGGTATTACTTTTGAAGAGAGGCAGTCCATC
This sequence comes from Thermobia domestica, assembly GCF_964235325.1. Lineage (NCBI taxonomy): Eukaryota > Metazoa > Arthropoda > Insecta > Zygentoma > Lepismatidae > Thermobia > Thermobia domestica. The sequence continues at coordinate 208,237,657 of NC_137461.1, forward strand.
TATCCCTATCATCAATTCTACTGAAGAAACTGACTCCACTACATGAGGCCACAATTTTTCGAGATTGTCTTTGATGCCTATATGACAATAATAGCCAGGAGTCACTGTTTTTACTGGTACAGAAGTAGGTGTGTTTAGCAGAGTTCGAGCGTCAATAGGTAAGTCTTGGAAGCATCTGTGGCTCTTCAAAATGCATAGTAGAGCCGAAAACGCAACATTCGTAATGCCAAAGGAGGTAGACCACTTCCTTAAGTCTTCGAGCAGTTGTTCTTCACAATTCTCGTAATTTAGGTTGCTATTGGAACTGTCACTATCCGACGTTATTCCCTCTAGTTCTTCTTGTTTAGAATGCTCCTCTCTCACTAGACATTCTTCCCCAAATGCTTTCAATAAATTTTTATCAAGAAGCTTAGTTTTATTCTCCCCGAAAGTCTTTTGCGCGGTGGTTGTACTGGCGCTTGTAAAACATCCTATATCATCAGCACTGTCTTCAGTTAGTGCATTATTTTCTTCAACTACACTATTTCCATGAGACGTAGTACAAGCTTCATTACGAAAAAGTTTCCTCAAACGTTTTCTTTTACCTTCACGTGAAAGCTCTAAGAAGCCTTTGCGTTGTGACATTTTCTTCCTCTGGAGAACTATAAAGGAAAGTTAATTATAAGTTTAGGTTCAGAATTATGCTCAGTGACAATTGATAGTGTAGAATTAGCAGACCTTTTGAAAGACATATAGTTAGCGATGTTTTGTTGCAGCCAAATAAAATTACGATAATTAACGCCAATTGCTGTTAGAAACTCCATTACAATACACAATGCATGTACAAGTTTCTCATTTTGTACATGGTATTTTCATTTTTTTGGTTTCCTCTTTTGCAGATTATTACTGCATAAATGTACAATTCATGACAATTTGCAAGGTTGTTGATTTAATTATGTTAAATTTGCCACCTTTGTCTCATCTAAGTGTTTTGTCCAAAACAATTTCTAGCCTGCTTATGCAGACAGTGGGAAACAGATAGGCCAAGCAGTTCTTTATTCTGAATTTCGAAAACGTACATGGGAAACTGCAAAACAAAAAGCTAAGCTGAGGAATAGGTTGAGAATTAGGATTAGGGATTTAATATATACCGGCTAGGCTAAGTCAGGTGACAGTCCTGAAACAGGAAAGTCCGTTGAGCCAGAGGACCATTGGCTATAGATCATGAGTGGGGGATGGGGGAACCTAAAAACACACGTGACCACTACGACCGCCATCTTGAAGTCCGCTATTCTGAATATCACTTTAATTTTTAAAATTGGAAAGTAGGCATGCGGCACATATTTTAAGAATATTTTTTGGCCAGGAATGCAACGCTGCTGTCCAGTTTTGCCATATCACTAACTGTTGATGAAATATGGCCAGCTTTATCCTTGCAGATTCCAGTGACTAAACAATGGTGCTGACGTTCTAGGAACGTATTGAGATCATCATGATGTGTGGAAATCGCAGCTTGCGTGTGGTGGCTGCGGAGTTCAATGCGTTCCACCCCGAAAGAAAGCCCATATCCCTCAATGGTGTGGCCAAACTCATCAGCAGATTCCGAGAGACGGATTCTGTGGACGACAGTCATCGTAGTGATGGTTCAAAAACGTCTACAGATGAGGAAACCACCGTCGCTGTTCTCGCATCTTTCAGCAAAAGCCCCCAACGTAGCACACGTCGAATACCCCAGGAAGTTAGTCGAATGTCCATTCGGAGGAAACTTCCACTAACAAGTGGCCCTCATAGAAGATCCAGCTTCACCATCATCTCACAGAGGACGATCTTCCAGACCGTCGGGTGCAGTTTGCAGAATCGGCTAGAGCACAACTGGCAATCAATCCAGATTTCCCTTTGATCGTTCTGTTCTCCGATGAGGCGAATTTTTACGTCAACGGAGGATTAAAGAAACAAAACCATCGGTACTGGAGTGACAATAACCCTCATTGGATGGACACACCAGGAATGGTCGTCAGAAGATTGTGGTATGCTGCAGGGTTGGCAAAAACCATGGTTTTTATTGAAAAAACCAAAAAACCAGGTTTTTTGGTTTAAACCTGTTTTTTTTTTTTTTTGTTTAAACCAGTTTTTTTTGTTTAAATAATTTGTTCTATGTATTTATATCACATATGGACAGAAATAAGCTTGTTTCGCCTTGGTGTTAGTATGCAACAACCGGGTTATGCCGGAAGGGGTCACATAAGCTTAAAGCGGAATCCAAACCGCTTCTCGGCTTACATCCAAGAGAAATTGTCCTCCATTTGAACTCGAAACCGGAACTAATTGACCACAAATGCGATATGTCTGCCGACTCACTCACGAAGGACTCCTGATAAAAATACGTTGACTGATCTTCACATATTTGTTAATATAATCGTCAAGAGTCATTAGGACAAAAAGATCAATTGCACAAGTGGAACCATTATACAGAATTACATATGGACAATTTCAGAGTACTACAGAGTACAGAAGAACTAATTTAGTCCAAGTCAGTTCATTACGACTTTTATTAGTCCAAGTTAAAGAAATATAACGACTTACTTTGCATATCAGTAAGGAAAGTGAATAAAGGTACGAATTATATGAGTCCACTTTGGCTCTGACCCATTTATAAATAAATAGTTACCAAAGATTCTTATTTCAATAATTGCCTCTCGTGGGGTTTATATGACCCCCGTCCCCAAAAAAGTACGGCATTTCGATGTATTTTATCAATAGTGAACATTATTAAAACGAAACAATGTTTAGAATTTTTCTTTGGTTGCATAACAATAATAACAAACTATATTAAAAAATCACAAACGAAACATCCATAAAGTTACATTTAAAAAAGTTGCTTTTGTAATATAATATTTTTGAGTAAAGAATGGGGAATTTAAGTCTGAATTTAGTACGAGTACATTATGGGAATGAAACGTGATAACCCACAAATGTGTGTTCATCAAGATTTTACGAATAGTTACACTTTTATGAACATTTTTCGTTTTTTGGTTTAAACCACCTTGGTTTAAACCAGCCAACCCTGGTATACTGTGATATTTTTCACACGAATCAGTCTTCATCTACGGCACTCTGAAGGCGAACCAATATCTACGGCTGCTGGACGAGGATATCCTGCCGTCAGTGTTGTCGGAGGATGGTTTATATCCAACGTTCTTCCAACAGGATGGAGCCCCTCCCCATTATGGACTTGGTGTGCGGAAATACCTGGATATCAACAGTTCCCTGGAAAGTGGATTGGGCGTCTAGGAGCGGTGGAGTGGCTACCACGCTCTCCAGATCTCACGCCTCTCGACTTCTACCAGTGGGGCCACCCTAAGTCCATGGTATACGCTGTTAACATCCGGAATGTATATCTCGTGCAGCGTCCAAAGATACTGCTGCCTGTGCAGAAGGAGTGGAGAAGACATGTTGCACACACCATTATTGCACAGGGTGTTCATTTCGAGCGAATGTTGTGACCGATATAAAAAGGGATAAAACAGGTCATAATTCATCAACGGTTAGTGATACGACAAAATGGACAGCAGCATTACCTTCCTGATCTAAAAGCAGTCTTAAAACTGATATTCAAAATGGCGGACTTCAAGATGGCAATCGTGGTGGTCACGTGGGTTTTTAGGTTCCCCACCCTCACTCATCATCCATGGCCAATGTGGACCTCTAGCCCAACGAATTTTGTTACAGGACTGTCTGTCACCTAACTTTTGGCCTACCTTGCATAATAGTAATTATGACATCGCTACACAAGTATAGACTTGTACACGCTAATTAATATGTCCACGATCAAGGCGCTATGTCATTATATAGAATAAAACTTTATATTATTGTTAAATACTTCAAGTAAAATACATGCCACGTTTCCAACGTATAGAAAAAAAAAGCGAATAACGCAGGCAATTGTTATGGAAGAATAACGCTTTCTGGTTTCGTGGAGTTCAACGTCCCACGGTTATCCCATTGTGGCTAAAGAAGACGTAGGAAGAATTACGGAATAAAAATACTGAGCAAAAGGGAGAACTCTATATTGAAGAAACATTCAGATCACCCCAACGAACAATCAAATTTTTTCATGGGCTCCTAGACAAATATTCTTTCAGAGTCCTTCTCCCAACATATCAGCGTGCCCACACACTTTCAGTAAGTTAACCCACACCCTCTACGGCTGTCGGCACTGCTGTAAACTCCGTCCCCATAATATTTAAGTAGAATTAGCTATAGAGTTATAAGAGTTGGCAAAACTGTTTTTCTTATATAAAATTTTTGGTTTAAACACATTTGCTTTGTTTGTTTATTAAAAACTAAATTACAGTGTAACAGTTTCGACAACTTAACGTTGTCTTCATCAGACACTAACTCTGAGTTAGTGTCTGATGAAGACAACGTTAAGTTGTCGAAACCGTTACACTGTAATTTAGTTTTTAATAAACAAGTGTATATACTCTGGTCAGAAGTGTTTATTATTTCTTTGGGGAGTTCCAGAGTCGTGATGGATAGAGTTGCTTTGTTTATATAGCTTACATATGGAACGCAATAAACTAGGTTTGACCATAACGTTCTTCTGCAACAGCGGGGTTATGAAGAACGGGATCTACAGTTTGCTTAAAGTGAGATCCGAACCACTACTCAGTTTGCACTCGAGAGATATTGTCCTTCATTTGAACTCGAAACCAGAATCCCTTGATAACAAAGACGATAAATCCAGAGACCCATCATCCACGCAGGCCAACCGATAGAAATACGTTGCAGTGATCTTGCATACTTGTGAATATTTTAGGACCCACTTAAGAACCAAAAGGGAAAGAACTGCAAAGTGGAATCACTCTACAGTTATACACATTAAATGAATGGACAATTTTGAAAGACTACATAATACAGAAGATCTAATTTAGTCAAAGTCAGAAATATAGGCTTAATTTAAGTTGCTAATCAATACAAGAAGTAACTAATAGTTCTGGAGCATTCATATTATCTTTCTAAATAAAACATTATTATTATTATTATTATTAACAAACCAGTCAAACCTAATAGAAATCTCTGTTTCGTCGATCTACTTTCCAATGTTATAAATTTAGACACTTAATCAGCTTCTGTGGAAAAGTTTTTTTGACCGTCCGGTACTGTGACAGCGCACTACAGGCAGTTCGGCGGGAATTCCATTGTGGACGATCATGCCTCCGACAAGGAAAATTCAAACTTAACCAATGCTGAAGGAATAGACTGCTGAATAAATTATGATGTACTGGTAAATCGCTGGTAGACCTATGACCTCTAGTTTGAGCGGGTTGCGGTCATTTCTCGAGGTTGCGACCTTGTTCAATCGAATCATCAGCCTCAAATTACCTTTACTCTTAAAAAAAAGGGGGGCAACGGTTACTCCACTTTAATCTAAGGTTAAAAAAAAAAAAAAAAAAAAAAACAAGAACACGGTTTTTGCCAATCCTGAAAAATAGCGTTAAATCTTTATTACATCAGTTCAGATTGCAAATATTTTTCTGAGATTTTAGTATTTTCCATAAGTAGAAGCTTTGCTTTGTATATACTTAAACACAAACAAACTATTTGCTGAGCAAAACAATATATTCACATAAAAACTACATACGTGTTCCAGTTTCGCCAACTAACATTTTGGGTTCATCAAACACTATCATATAGTGTCTGATGATGCCAAAATGTTAGTTGGCGAAACTATAACACGTATGTAGTTTTTTTTATGTGAATATATTGTTTTGCTCAGCAAATAGTTTGTTTTTGTTTGAGATTTTAGATCCAGATTTCATTCAGCTGGTAGAAAAAAAAAAATAAACAAAGGCACTAAAATCAATTAAGAGACAGAAATTAGTGTTTTCTGAGGATAAAAAGATTAAAATGTACGCAACGAAAAACCTAGTTTTCTTCAAACACACCCTCGACTTCCTACCTTACAAACTTCAAACTAATATTCCAACTTATTTTCGCGTAATAATCCATTTTGAGTTATCGTTAATATCTAATAAGTAATTTTTCGAAATTCATCGTCCTTTTACCTGAAACCCAAAAGTCCATACCCGATCGAACCTTTCCTTGCACTTATTGCAAAGCGATGAAATGAGTGATATCATTTAATCTAAGATAGATGAAGTATACCTTAGAATAAGTAATTGTTACTAAATAAAGTCGGACATAAGTATTTATATTCTTCATTTGAACTATTTCAATTTTGCCCCCAACCTCCGAATAAATATGGAAGAACATAAGGAACGAAAGATAGGCATGATGCACTCTAAAATGAGCGAAATGTCCAGGCTTGCTGTATTTAAATATAATACGTACCGATTCTTGGGAAAGCCACGTCAGTTAAAATTTGTAGTGTATCGGTGAAAGCTAAAACGAGTAACCTTAGGCAATGTATTAATTCAAAGCAGTTTTCTCCTAGATTGTAGAGATAAAACGTAATTTTCATTACTTTAGCAGACGGCTCTCTAAATTTATATCGATTTTGTTGATTTTTTCACTAGAACTGAGGCACTACTTTACAAACGCTTTACGAATCACAGCTGAGGGAGCGGAGGGGATTAGAAACCCCGTAGGACTCGTTTTTTTTCCCCTATCTTTTAAGTTACACACGATTGGCATTGCAACCATTATAGACGGTCATTTTCCAAAACTTAACATACAATTACCGGCATTTTGTCCCTTCCTTGTATCCAACCGCCTTCCGCCCTGGCAAATAGCTCCACCATAACATACATACTTTCCCATGTATACTCATTTCCACATACAATTTATTGAGTTTAAAACACTTACATTATCATTTAACTACCTTCATTATTAATATGGGGTTAACTTTAGCAGATGGTCTACCTAATTAAAGAAATTATTTTAATGTGTTTAGACTTAATAAATCGTATGTGTTATATAGAATCCCACGAAATGGGAAATTAAGTATGTTTTGGTGGATCTGGCAGTAAGTACATATGAAGCTTTGGAAAATGACCATCTGCAATGATTGCAATGCCAATCGTGTGTAACTTAAAAGGTAGGGAAAAAACGAGCCCTGCGGGGCTTCTATTCCCCTTCGCTCGCTCAGCTATGCTTCGTAAAGTGTTATGTAACGGCATACTTTTGGAACTGGGAGGGGGGGGGGGCAATATTTTGCTTAAATTTTGTACTTCCTTGCTATATATTCTGTATTTTTTTATGGTTTAGGTAGGTTAAGTTAGTTTAGATCCGGTTGGGTTACGATACTTGGGCATTACTCGAGCAGACGGCTCTACCAAATGTTCACACATTGCAATTTCCGGTTTGTTTTAATAGAATATTCACTAAATGAGGAGCTAGTGCATAAACCACGAACCAACTTGTGCTAGATGGCCACACACAAAAAAAAGCACGAATGCCATCTAATCTTCAGGGCAGGAGCACAACAGGGTGGCCCGAGCGGAGCGAGGGGGTGCGTTTGTAGGGAGCAGGCGCGTCAGCGACGGAGAACATGCACATAAACGAGGAAAGTGGAAAAATACATAAAATATCCGCAATAATTTTTACATGGCGATTTTACCTGAATTCGTACTTTCTTTCTATATTTTCTGTTTTTGATGATTTAGGTTAGGTTTGGTTAGTTATGTTAGTAATGACAGTTATGTAACACCAACTCATTTCTGCTGTAAACACGGTGATTTTACCTGATTTTGGGCCCCCAGTTTCAAAATTATCTCTATGTAACAGTAGTATCTCAAATCTAGTGAAAAATGACCACAAAATCGATATAAATATAGCAGAGCCGTCTGTTAAAGTGATGCCTTAACATGTTATCAAGTATTCCACCAATAAATTTTTAATATGGTAAAGCCGTCTGCTGAAGTTAACTCTCTAATTTTTGTACTGATCTTCAGGGGCGCCCGAAAAAATTTTCTAGGGAGGGGCCCATCTCCATGGATGCTATATTTGCTATATTACATATGCATTTTTGTAAGCCAGAAGGGGGCCCGGGTCCTACCCTGGCCTCCCCTTCGGGCGCCCATGCTGATGTTAATTGTCAAGAGCCACCACTAACATTAAAGAATCCAATGGCTAAAAATTGGGGGTATGTTTAGTACAAGGGGTCCAGAAGCACGTAAAAAAAAAACAAAATTTACAGGAGAAATAAGTGATGTAAGTACTTAGATGTAACATATGCATATATATCATAACCAAATCTAACCTAACATAAATTAACGTAAGCTAACCTGAACTAACCTAAACTAACGTAATATTAGTAGAAATAAGCGAAATTCTATGATTTTTTCGAAAATTATGCGGGACTCCTATACTAATATAACATAAACTAAACTAACCTAACGTAACCTAAACTAGTCTAACTTAATTAAAGTAACCAACCCTACCCTAAACTAACCGAATGTGAACAGAAATTACCAAAATTGTGACATTTTTTAGAGAATAGAGCTGGACCCCTTCTGCTAAACATAGGCCAAAAATTGTATACATTATACGGATGAACACATACTTAAAAAAAAAAAAAAAAGTATAAGCATAAAATTCCATCCATATTTCGAAAGTAATGAAGTAACACGTGTCTATAAAATTGTCCTAAAAGCGCTCAGCGCGCCAGTTAAAAAAAAATATATACCTTTTTATTTTGTAACTAAAACTAAATTAGAGCTTACTATTACATTTTACACACAGAGCTTGCCTTTGTTTACCTTTTGCGAGAATTCACGCGCCAAATCTGAGACTACTCACCAATCCTACAGATGGCTCCATTTGCTAAACAATCGACAAAAGTCAAGCGTTTTGAATCAAGCTTGAAATAGGCTTAGTAGAAAGTTTATAAATTCAAGCTTCAAGTTAAAAACAAGCTAAAATAAACGTTGATTGTTGCTTGTCGCATTCAAGCTTCTTTTCAAGTTAAAAACAAGCTAAAATAACGTTGATTGTCGCTTGTCGCATCAACTGTACATTGCTAAGCCAAAATCAAGGGAAAGCGACCCTTGATTTAAGCTTACATGCTATCTGGGAACCCGATAATAAGTTTTTCTAAGTGTCTTCCTATTTTCATTTGGAGGCGGAAAACATTTCTTTGAGTAACTCATTGGAAACTTCTTTTGTTTCAAATTCGGCTAAGACGGAACAATATATCAATTGCAAATCTAAAATCCATAGCTGAAAACAAAATATAAAGTATGTTTTCCCATTATTATCCCATTATTATCCTCTGATTTGTAACGAGACACGGGTTCGATTCCCGGAGGGAGATCATGTGGTTCGGATTCTACGTTAATCAGTAGGTCCACATCTCATATAGCCTCGCTGCTGAACGTGACGTAAAACTCAAAATCAATCAATGAATCTCCAAGAGAGAGAAATAAAAAAAACTATGTTATGGTAAATTCTAGTTCAAAGTTTGAAACACTTGCTCTGCACGTGATTTTTTGTTTGTTTTTTCAGGGAATAGAAAAGTTCTGGCGCCTAAGAAATTATACCATATAATATTGCAAATTTGCAAGTGGATGTATTTACATTGCAATTTGTGGTAATAAAGATGTTATGATTAGAAAACAATATTTTAATAAGTAAGTTTAATTTCTTCATCCATCGCAAGTCTTACGGGCTCCTTATACCTCGACGCCCCCCGAATATCGATATCGAAAATTTCGAATGATATATTCATGTCCACATATTCGCGATATCGAATGTTGATATATGATAATATATATATATCGACGATAGCGATCTATCGACATATCACAGGCCCAGGTCCGAGAAGTGATGCTTGAAATATACTGGAATCAACAATCAAATTCTAAATAAGTTCTCCATTTCCGTATTCAATGTTGAGGGGGAAGAGTGTAAACCCGAATAGAAATTTTAAGAAAAACAAATGTTAAGATAAAAGTAGGTTTTCGTCTCCCCTTGGATATAAAAACTAACAGAAAACTATTACTGCAATTTACCTTTTACTTCTGTTTCTGATTGTTATCACAAATCAGCGACAGTTTAATAGTTTAAATAGTATACCAATACACTCTATAACTTTTCACAACCAAGCAAGCCGGAAGATGAATTTCCTGTGATATTAAAGTGGAATGTTCTACAAAATAGTCATAATTCATTGGCCATATTTCTATCAGTACTTTGGTACGGACTAAGAGCTACAAGACTAACAGAACTAGAATTTAGAGATTTCATTCCTTTTTTCTCTCAGACTAAAAGACTTCTGTATTTTCCTAAGATTTTCATTTTCTTAATATAAGACCCCTATCCTGGGCTAATTCTGGCTACCGCGGTTTCGAGGTAATCGGTAAACGAAAGAGCAAAGTTTGTCGACTCACAACTCTCGACAGTTTGTGAGTAGATATTTCACAGTTCATGTTGTTATTTCTTCGTTACAAAAACACTTCTAGCTGACTCTATTCATGGTGAATTACTGAACTTATAAACATTAACAGTAGTATAAAAACGCCGGTTCTGCGCCACTGACCCTCTACCCACTTTCTCGGTCCCGCCTGAAGCAGACAACGAGTTTCCCAGTGCCGCCTGACACACTATGCCGGGGGACATATGGGGGATACGAGAAATCGAGCATCGTGAACCGTCAACCCACGGCCTTTTACGACCTCCATTTTAGGGGTGAATTTGTTCCCTTTTATGAGCACTTTTAAGGGGGTGTATTCGTTCTCTTTTATGACCTCCTCCATTTTAAGGGGTGAACTCGTTCCCTTTTACGAGCATATTTTCCAACCCCTATTTGAACATAGCAGAATATGAACATACAACAGAACAGATTCGTTCCCATTTATGAACACTCTTTCAGGGGTGAACTCGTTCTCTTTTACGACCTCCATTTTAGGGGTGAACTCGTTCCCTTTTATGAGCATATTTTCCAACAGATAACAGATAACACATAAGAGTACGTAACATAACAAGGGTGTACTCGTTCTCAACCCCTATTTTAACATAGGAGATAACACATAAGATTACGTACTTGTTCCACACTACGAACACATAGTAGGGGTAGACTCGTTTTCAACCCCTATTTGAACATAGCAGAGCATAAGACTACGTAACATATTTTCCAACCCTATTCGAACATAAGACTACGAACACATAGCAGAGATTACGAACACATAACATAGCAAGGGTGTACTCGTTCCCTTTTATGAGCATATTTTCCAACCCCTATGAACACATAGCAGAACATCAGACTACGTAACATAACAGATCAGATAACAGATAAGAATATGAAATATAGAAGGGGTGAATTCATTCTCTTTTATGAGCATATTTTTCAACCCCTATTTTAACATAGGAGATAACACATAAGATTACGAACACATAGAAGAGAAGATAACACATAACACTACGTAACACACAGCAGAACAGATAACACAAAAGAGTACGTAACATAACAAGGGTGTATTCAACCCCTATTTTAACATAGGAGATAACACATAAAATTACGAACACATAGAAGAGAAGATAACACATAACACTATTTTAACATAGCAGATGAACACATAACATAGCAAGGGTGTACTCGTTTCCAACCCCTATTCTGAACATAGCAGATAACACATAGAAGAGCAGATAACACATAGCACTATTTTAACATAGTAGGTAACATAATATTACGAACACATGTAAGAGCAGAAGACTACATAACATAGCAGGCCTCCATTTTAGGGGTGAACTCGTTTCCAACCCTATTTTAACATAACAGAAATGACATAAGAATACTTAACTCATTCCAACCCTTATTTTAACATAACGAGCAAAGATTACAATCGAACACCCACGGTCTACAGATAATCATTTTAGAGGGTGTATTCATTCATTCTCTTTGATGACCATTTTTTCCACCCCTAATGAAATTACATAGGAGAGCAGATAATACATAAGATTCGTTCTCTTTTACGACCTCCATTTTAGAGGGTGAACTCGTTTTTCAACCCCTATTTGAACATTTTAACATAGCAGAAATGACATAAGCATGTCCTCAAACTACTGACCATCGTGAACAAAGGTCAAACTCGAAAACGAAACAACATATCGAGGTGCTGTTTCCACATTTAGCAATTGGTCATCAAAAAAGTACTGACCATCAAGGTCAAAAATTAAAACTCGAAAACAGAGCCACATTTAGTAACTGGTCATCAACTACTACAAGTCCCAAAATAGTGGCCATCGAGGTCAAAGGTCACAGTACTTAAAACCTAATTACTCGAAAATGGATCCACGTATCGAGGTGCTGTTTCCACATTTAGCAATTGGTCATCAGGTACTACAAGTTCCAAAATAATGACCATCGAGGTCAAAGGTCAAAATATTTAAAACCTAATATCTCGAAAACGAAGCAACATATTGAGGTGCTGTTTCCAAATCTAGTAATAGGTCATCAACTAGTACATGTTAAAAAGTACTGGCCATCGAGGTCAAAGGTCAACATACTTAAAACCTAATTACTCGAAAATGAATCCACATATTGAGGTGGTGTTTCCACATTGAGTAATAGGTCATCAGGTACCACAAGTCCCAAAATAGTGGCCATCGAGGTCAAAGGTCAAAATACTTAAAACCTAATAACTCAGAAACCGAGCCACATATTGAGATGCTCTTTCCACATTTAGTAATTGGTCATCAAATACTACAAGTTCCAAAAATAATGACCATCGAGGTCAAAGGTCAAAATTCTTAAAACCCAATAACTCGAAAACGAAGCAACGTATTGAGGTGGTGTTTCCACATTTAGCAATAGGTCATCAACTACTACATGTTCCAAAATACTGACCATCGAGGTCAAAGGTCAAAATACTTAAAACCTAATAACTCGGAAACGGATCCACATATTGAGATGGTGTTTCCACATTTAGAAATTGGTCATCAACTAGTACAAGTTCCAAAATAATGATCGTCGGGGTCAAAGGTCAACATACTTAAAACCCAATAACTCGAAAACGGAGCCACACATTGAAGTGCTGTTTCCACATTTAGTAACTGGTCATCAACTACTACAAGTTTCAAAAATAATGGTCATCGAGGTCAAAGGTCAAAACTCGAAAACGGAGTCACATACTCAGGTGCTGTTTCCACATTGAGTAATAGGTCATCAGGTACCACAAGTTCCAAAATAATGGCCATCGAGGTCAAAGGTCAAATATTTAAACGCAAATAACCCTTAAACAGAGCAACGTATTGAGGTGCTGTTTCCAAATCTAGTAATACGTCATCAACTATTACATGTTCCAAAAGTACTGATTATCGAGGTCAAAGGTCAATCTCGTAAATGAAACCACATATTGAGATAACGTTTCCTCATTTAGTAAATTTGTGTGATTTATTCAATTTTGTACAAAGCAGAAAAAAAGTGGAGAAGGAATAAATTTGAGTGGCTTATTTACTTTTGTATTAATGAGAAAAAATAAAAGGAACACAATTTTAACTAGATCAGAATTTCTGTACCTTTTTGGGCTATTCAAAGCAAGAATTAACAAGAAAGAAAGCAAAGATATGCCATATTAACTAGCTGAGAATTATATGTCATCTTGTATTATTTAAGCAAAACGAAGAGGTAAATTTGAGAAAGCGAACATGGACCATTTTACTCAAATTTGGATGGAGTATTTATCTTTGTATGAACCAGAAAAAAAATGAAGAAGGTTCAATATTTCTATATAATTTTATACTACCCAAATAAACGTACTACCAAAAATCAAAGAAGGGTCATTTTATACCTTTTTGTGTTTTTCAAATAATAGAGGGAACAAATTTCAGTGGTCTATTTTATTTTTGTACCAATCAGAAGAAAAGCAAAGATATGCCATTTTAACTATTTAAACAAACGAAAGGATACATTTGAATGACCTATTCAATTTTGTACCAACGAGAAATGCCATTTTGTACTAATCAAATAAAAAAAAGAAGAAGGATCATTTTAACTCACTCAGACTCTTATACCATTTTATACTACTCCAATAAACGAAGGAATACCAACCAGAAAAAAAAAGAAGTGAAGATTAGGTGGATTATTTTCTTTTGTACCAACTAGAAAAGAGAAGAAGAGCTACTTTAACTAGCTCAGAATTTATGTAACTTTTGAACTACTGAAATGTTCTATTTTTGTATGAATCAGAAAAATGTGAAAAAAGATCATTTTAACAAGCTCAGAATTTATATACATTTTGTACTAATCAAATATACGAAAGAATAAATTTAAGTGGCCTATTCAATTTTGTACCCATGAGAAATTGCATTTTAACTGGTTCAGAATTTTACTACTCAAATAAACAATGGAGTATTTAGTTTTATATCACAGAGAAAAACAAAAAAAATTGTACCATTTTGGAGTATTCAAATAACCAAAGGACTTATAATTTGTGTCAACACAAAATCAATTAAACGAAGTAATGCGTTTGAGTGAGCTATTTAATTTGAAGAAACCGAAGCAGGATCATCTTATACCATTTTGTATTATTTAAACAGACAAAGAAATAAATTTATACTAACCAGAAAAAGCAAAAAAAGGACCATTTTAACTAGCTGCGAATTTTATATCATTTTAAGCTAGTCTAATAAACGAAGACATAAATATAAGTGAGCTATTTAATTTGAAAAACCGAAGCAGGATCATCTTATACCATTTTGTATTATTTCAACAAACAAAGGAATAAATTTATATTAACCAGAAAAAGCAAAAAAAGGACCATTTTAAACTAGTCTAATAAACGAAGGTATAAATTTGTACGAACCAGAAAAAAGTGAAGAAGGTTAATTTTATACCTTTTGGTGCTATTCAAATAATCGAGGGAATAAATTTGCGTGGTCTATTTTATTTTTGTACTCATTCGAAAAAAGCGAAGAAGGACCATTTTATACATTTTTTACCATTCCTATTTCCTTTTGTTCCAGCGAGAACCATTTATAACAGGCTTAGATTTTTATGCCTTTTTTGTAATATTTCTACCAAACAGAAAAAAAGCTACACAAATAAACAAAGGAATAAATTTGTAATAACCACAAAAAAAAGCGAAGAAATGACATTTTTAACTAGCTCAGAATTTCTAGACCATGTTGTACTATTTAAACAAACAAAGGGATAAATTTGAGTGGTTATTCAATTTTGTAGCAAGAAGAAAAAAGGAAAGAACTAACATTTTGTACTAATCAAATAAATGAAGGAATATTTAGTTTTGTACCAAGCAAAATAAGAAAAAGCAGTGAAGAACGAATAAAATTTGGATGGACTATTTTCTTATGTACCAACAAAAAAGAGAAACCGAAGGAGGAATAAATTTGGGTGACCTGTTCAGTTTTGTACTACTAAAATAAACGAAGGAAGAAAACGGAGAATGGCGATTTTATTTAATTTTGTAGTACTCAAATATACAAAGCTTCGAGTAGATCAATTAGTACATAGATTTAAAAAAAAATAAAACAATGTGGCATTATTGCGACTTTCATTTTCGAATACATACGGATTAAACCACTATGGCAAAAAAAAATACTACTTTCTCCTTATGCTTATTTGGAGTAGACTTAAAAGGATCAACAATAGAAACCCACTAGTAGGGCGTCAATTCAGTAAAAACCCGTTATGCTTTCTTCTACGGTCTTCAGCATGCATTTTAAACCAAGAGCAGCAAGATTAATATTTGTATTCCCCTGCTGGATAGAAATTCGATACTTGGAAATTGACCCAATAAGCATCTGTTAAATGTATCCATATCCGTAAAATATTCTTTGGTGTGTAAAATTTGATCCACTCATCAGTATAGTAGTTAAAGATATTTGCTTCCAATCTCGTAATACCCTGTAAAGTCTTGTCTGAACAATGAACAAAATCAATTAGATAGTTGTAAATTTTAATGGAAGAATTACCTGTATTCTATATAAGACAATCTACACCCACGGAATCATCGTTGTTACAAATAGTGTTAATAGGCATGTTTTTCCACCCCAAAATTAAAATAGATGTTCTGAAATTTTTCTATTTGCACATCTGCTAATTCCATCTTAGTACTTCTTACTTATATCTCCCAAATACTTTTGTACAATTGTGGTACACCTCTTCCCCATTTAATTTAGCCTTAAATCTGAGAAATTGGATCGTATAAATGTGTTCGGAACATTGTCACAGAATGGTGATGTAATTGTTATCGGGTAAGTTTTTTCTTTACCTAATAACTCTCTCAAAGATCATTATTGTTGGTAGACTAGAAAATGTACACTACAATACACCTTTAAAACTCTTCTGCAATGTAACCTATTTAAAAAGTTTTAATGTTCTTGTAAAAACCTACTCTCATTCGAAAAATAAACTGCACTATTACAGATTATTATTATTATTTTATAAGCACAGTGCAATACCGTTATTAATTGGAAATTCTTACACAATGTATCGTTCTTGTAATCGCGGTATAATGTAATACCACCTAAATTCTCTTAAGTCTACTCCAAATAAGCATAAGGAGAAAGTAGTATTTTTTTGCCATAATGGATTATTCTGTATGTATAGCTTTATTGTGAGAAAAACCATTTGTTATTCTTTTCCACCAAGTTTCCAAATACTGCGAGGTCCAACAGATAGGTATCAGGAGATACCGCAAGAAGGCCAGTTTTACCACATCGTGTAAAGAAACCAAGTAAAATCTGCAATCTGGATACTTGGCCTGAACTCGCACTCATGATTCCTAAACGGTAGTAGCTCATCCAAAGTGTCCTGTGTTTTCAAATAGCGAAAGAAGCGATAATATCTATCCATCAAATAATTGTCTACCACATCGTTATAGTGAGCATTGTGTTCAACAAAACATGGCTGTATACCATTATCCAACAGAAAATATTTAACCTACAATACTATGCCTTGGTACAAAACTAAATATTCTATCCCAATTTACACCTTCATTTATTTGAATGTTTTTTCTCGGTGGTACAAATAGTACAAAATACTTAGTTTGTTACAATGGTACAAAACTAAATTCCTTCGTTTATTTGAGTAGTGCATTTCCCTACATTCCTTTAAACAGCACACGATAATAAATTAAAATGACATATCTTGTTCATACATATGCCACTCAAATTCATTTATTCTTCTCTTTGACCTCTAAAATAATAATAATAATGATTTAAAATTTAATTATCCATTTTTTCACACTCTCTCTTTATATCTACTTAATTAAAAAAACCTTCGTTTCTACTACTACAGTAGTTACCCATATGGAACTGTCTCAAAATTATCTATTTGTTTTCTTTTACTAGCTGTAACCTCATAAATTCTAAGATATGGATACAGTTAACAGATGCTTATTGGGTCAATTTCCAAGTATCGAATTTCTATCCAGCAGGGGAATACAAATATTAATCTTGCTGCTCTTGGTTTAAAATGCATGCTGAAGACCGTAGAAGAAAGCATAACGGGTTTTTACTGAATTGACGCCCTACTAGTGGGTTTCTAATTGTTGATCCTTTTAAGTCTACTCCAAATAAGCATAAGGAGAAAGTAGTATTTTTTTTGCCATAGTGGTTTAATCCGTATGTATTCGAAAATGAAAGTCGCAATAATGCCACATTGTTTTATTTTTTTTAAATCTATGTACTAATTGATCTACTCGAAGCTTTGTATATTTGAGTACTACAAAATTAAATAAAATGGCCATTCTCCGTTTTCTTCCTTCGTTTATTTTAGTAGTACAAAACTGAACAGGTCACCCAAATTTATTCCTCCTTCGGTTTCTCTTTTTTGTTGGTACATAAGAAAATAGTCCATCCAAATTTTATTCGTTCTTCACTGCTTTTTCTTATTTTGCTTGGTACAAAACTAAATATTCCTTCATTTATTTGATTAGTACAAAATGTTAGTTCTTTCCTTTTTTCTTCTTGCTACAAAATTGAATAACCACTCAAATTTATCCCTTTGTTTGTTTAAATAGTACAACATGGTCTAGAAATTCTGAGCTAGTTAAAAATGTCATTTCTTCGCTTTTTTTGTGGTTATTACAAATTTATTCCTTTGTTTATTTGTGTAGCTTTTTTTCTGTTTGGTAGAAATATTACAAAAAAGGCATAAAAATCTAAGCCTGTTATAAATGGTTCTCGTTGGAACAAAAGGAAATAGGAATGGTAAAAAATGTATAAAATGGTCTTTCTTCGCTTTTTTTCGAATGAGTACAAAAATAAAATAGACCACGCAAATTTATTCCCTCGATTATTTGAATAGCACCAAAAGGTATAAAATTAACCTTCTTCACTTTTTTCTGGTTCGTACAAATTTATACCTTCGTTTATTAGACTAGTTTAAAATGGTCCTTTTTTTGCTTTTTCTGGTTAATATAAATTTATTCCTTTGTTTGTTGAAATAATACAAAATGGTATAAGATGATCCTGCTTCGGTTTTTCAAATTAAATAGCTCACTTATATTTATGTCTTCGTTTATTAGACTAGTTTAAAATGATATAAAATTCGCAGCTAGTTAAAATGGTCCTTTTTTTTGCTTTTTCTGTTTAGTATAAATTTATTTCTTTGTCTGTTTAAATAATACAAAATGGTATAAGATGATCCTGCTTCGGTTTCTTCAAATTAAATAGCTCACTCAAATGCATTACTTCGTTTAATTGATTTTGTGTTGACACAAATTATAAGTCCTTTGTTTATTTGAATACTCCAAAATGGTACAATTTTTTTTGTTTTTCTCTGTGATATAAAACTAAATACTCCATTGTTTATTTGAGTAGTAAAATTCTGAACCAGTTAAAATGCAATTTCTCATGGGTACAAAATTGAATAGGTCACTTAAATTTATTCTTTCGTATATTTGATTAGTACAAAATGTATATAAATTCTGAGCTTGTTAAAATGATCTTTTTTCACTTTTTTCTGATTCATACAAAAATAGAACATTTCAGTAGTTCAAAAGTTACATAAATTCTGAGCTAGTTAAAGTAGCTCTTCTTCTCTTTTCTAGTTGGTACAAAAGAAAATAATCCACCTAATCTTCACTTCTTTTTTTCTGGTTGGTATTCCTTCGTTTATTGGAGTAGTACAAAATGGTATAAAAGTCTGAGTGAGTTAAAATGATCCTTCTTCTTTTTTTTATTTGATTAGTACAAAATGGCATTTCTCGTTGGTACAAAATTGAATAGGTCATTCAAATGTATCCTTTCGTTTGTTTAAATAGTTAAAATGGCATATCTTTGCTTTTCTTCTGATTGGTACAAAAATAAAATAGACCACTGAAATTTGTTCCCTCTATTATTTGAAAAACACAAAAAGGTATAAAATGACCCTTCTTTGATTTTTGGTAGTACGTTTATTTGGGTAGTATAAAATTATATAGAAATATTGAACCTTCTTCATTTTTTTTCTGGTTCATACAAAGATAAATACTCCATCCAAATTTGAGTAAAATGGTCCATGTTCGCTTTCTCAAATTTACCTCTTCGTTTTGCTTAAATAATACAAGATGACATATAATTCTCAGCTAGTTAATATGGCATATCTTTGCTTTCTTTCTTGTTAATTCTTGCTTTGAATAGCCCAAAAAGGTACAGAAATTCTGATCTAGTTAAAATTGTGTTCCTTTTATTTTTTCTCATTAATACAAAAGTAAATAAGCCACTCAAATTTATTCCTTCTTCACTTTTTTTCTGCTTTGTACAAAATTGAATAAATCACACAAATTTACTAAATGAGGAAACGTTATCTCAATATGTGGTTTCATTTACGAGATTGACCTTTGACCTCGATAATCAGTACTTTTGGAACATGTAATAGTTAATGACGTATTACTAGATTTGGAAACAGCACCTCAATACGTTGCTCTGTTTAAGGGTTATTTGCGTTTAAATATTTGACCTTTGACCTCGATGGCCATTATTTTGGAACTTGTGGTACCTGATGACCTATTACTCAATGTGGAAACAGCACCTGAGTATGTGACTCCGTTTTCGAGTTTTGACCTTTGACCTCGATGACCATTATTTTTGAAACTTGTAGTAGTTGATGACCAGTTACTAAATGTGGAAACAGCACTTCAATGTGTGGCTCCGTTTTCGAGTTATTGGGTTTTAAGTATGTTGACCTTTGACCCCGACGATCATTATTTTGGAACTTGTACTAGTTGATGACCAATTTCTAAATGTGGAAACACCATCTCAATATGTGGATCCGTTTCCGAGTTATTAGGTTTTAAGTATTTTGACCTTTGACCTCGATGGTCAGTATTTTGGAACATGTAGTAGTTGATGACCTATTGCTAAATGTGGAAACACCACCTCAATACGTTGCTTCGTTTTCGAGTTATTGGGTTTTAAGAATTTTGACCTTTGACCTCGATGGTCATTATTTTTGGAACTTGTAGTATTTGATGACCAATTACTAAATGTGGAAAGAACATCTCAATATGTGGCTCCGTTTCTGAGTTATTAGGTTTTAAGTATTTTGACCTTTGACCTCGATGGCCACTATTTTGGGACTTGTGGTACCTGATGACCTATTACTCAATGTGGAAACACCACCTCAATATGTGGATTCATTTTCGAGTAATTAGGTTTTAAGTATGTTGACCTTTGACCTCGATGGCCAGTACTTTTTAACATGTACTAGTTGATGACCTATTACTAGATTTGGAAACAGCACCTCAATATGTTGCTTCGTTTTCGAGATATTAGGTTTTAAATATTTTGACCTTTGACCTCGATGGTCATTATTTTGGAACTTGTAGTACCTGATGACCAATTGCTAAATGTGGAAACAGCACCTCGATACGTGGATCCATTTTCGAGTAATTAGGTTTTAAGTACTGTGACCTTTGACCTCGATGGCCACTATTTTGGGACTTGTAGTAGTTGATGACCAGTTACTAAATGTGGCTCTGTTTTCGAGTTTTAATTTTTGACCTTGATGGTCAGTACTTTTTTGATGACCAATTGCTAAATGTGGAAACAGCACCTCGATATGTTGTTTCGTTTTCGAGTTTGACCTTTGTTCACGATGGTCAGTAGTTTGAGGACATGCTTATGTCATTTCTGCTATGTTAAAATGTTCAAATAGGGGTTGAAAAACGAGTTCACCCTCTAAAATGGAGGTCGTAAAAGAGAACGAATCTTATGTATTATCTGCTCTCCTATGTAATTTCATTAGGGGTGGAAAAAATGGTCATCAAAGAGAATGAATGAATACACCCTCTAAAATGATTATCTGTAGACCGTGGGTGTTCGATTGTAATCTTTGCTCGTTATGTTAAAATAAGGGTTGGAATGAGTTAAGTATTCTTATGTCATTTCTGTTATGTTAAAATAGGGGTTGAAAAATATGCTCATAAAAGAGAACGAGTTCACCCCTAAAATGGAGGCCTGCTATGTTATGTAGTCTTCTGCTCTTACATGTGTTCTTAATATTATGTTACCTACTATGTTAAAATAGTGCTATGTGTTATCTGCTCTTCTATGTGTTATCTGCTATGTTCAGAATAGGGGTTGGAAACGAGTACACCCTTGCTATGTTATGTGTTCATCTGCTATGTTAAAATAGTGTTATGTGTTATCTTCTCTTCTATGTGTTCGTAATCTTATGTGTTATCTCCTATGTTAAAATAGGGGTTGAAAAATATGCTCATAAAAGGGAATGAATACACCCTTGTTATGTTACGTACTCTTTTGTGTTATCTGTTCTGCTGTGTGTTACGTAGTGTTATGTGTTATCTTCTCTTCTATGTGTTCGTAATCTTATGTGTTATCTCCTATGTTAAAATAGGGGTTGAAAAATATGCTCATAAAAGAGAATGAATTCACCCCTTCTATATTTCATATTCTTATCTGTTATCTGATCTGTTATGTTACGTAGTCTGATGTTCTGCTATGTGTTCATAGGGGTTGGAAAATATGCTCATAAAAGGGAACGAGTACACCCTTGCTATGTTATGTGTTCGTAATCTCTGCTATGTGTTCGTAGTCTTATGTTCGAATAGGGGTTGGAAAATATGTTACGTAGTCTTATGCTCTGCTATGTTCAAATAGGGGTTGAAAACGAGTCTACCCCTACTATGTGTTCGTAGTGTGGAACAAGTACGTAATCTTATGTGTTATCTCCTATGTTAAAATAGGGGTTGAGAACGAGTACACCCTTGTTATGTTACGTACTCTTATGTGTTATCTGTTATCTGTTGGAAAATATGCTCATAAAAGGGAACGAGTTCACCCCTAAAATGGAGGTCGTAAAAGAGAACGAGTTCACCCCTGAAAGAGTGTTCATAAATGGGAACGAATCTGTTCTGTTGTATGTTCATATTCTGCTATGTTCAAATAGGGGTTGGAAAATATGCTCGTAAAAGGGAACGAGTTCACCCCTTAAAATGGAGGAGGTCATAAAAGAGAACGAATACACCCCCTTAAAAGTGCTCATAAAAGGGAACAAATTCACCCCTAAAATGGAGGTCGTAAAAGGCCGTGGGTTGACGGTTCACGATGCTCGATTTCTCGTATCCCCCATATGTCCCCCGGCATAGTGTGTCAGGCGGCACAGGGAAACTCGTTGTCTGCTTCAGGCGGGACCGAGAAAGTGGGTAGAGGGTCAGTGGCGCAGAACCGGCGTTTTTATACTACTATTTACAATTATTGAAAAATGAATAATTATTTTTAAACATAAAAAGTCGTTACAGTTCAGTAGAATGCAGTAGTAGAATGCAGAAGTGAAAGAAAATATTGTTTATTTGTTGAGATGTACAAACTGAATGTGAATAATAAGTGTTTCCCATTCTCTTGTCCAGAGGTGGATCTACGATGGACTTCTGGGGGCTGGGTGGTTGGTAATACTCCTATTTAGAGCTACTTTTAAGAGCTCCAAACTCTGGAATGGGTTTTATTTATATATAAAATGACAAATATTCCCTTTCTGGGAGGCAATCGCCATGATCGCCCACTGGATCCGCCCCCGCTCTTGTGAAGCAGACTGAAGATATTTAGCTCGTGTATGCTCCTGCAATGGTGATTAAGGATTGTAACATCTGGATAATTTATATACTCATATCTTATAGAAACTTATCCGGATTTGCAATATCCGGTTGACGGACAAAAAAAAACGGATGACGGATAACGGATAATATCAGGATAATGGATGACGGATAATATCCGGATAACGAATAACGGATAATATAGAGATAACAGATACTATCCGCATGATGGATAACGGATGACGGATAAGATCCGGATAACGGATGTTATCCGGATAATTTATAAAATTAAGATAACGGATAATATCTGGATAATAGAGAATTCGGATAACTGATTACATCCGGATGACGAATAAAGGATAATATCCGGATAAAGTATGTGGTTTGATAAAGACAATATAGGAGAGGGACTTATCAATGCTTTCTCCTCATGGAGTTATTAAAAGACGATAATCGGGCAGTGGTCATTACCATTGAAAGATATTGCTTCTTAAAATGTTTCCTAGTAACTTCAAATTTTCTTGTTCTTGTTGGGGACGGTGGCTAATGGTAGACAGCTTACTTTGGCGCGTGGGATCCTTATTGTTTCGATCCCCGGCCAAGTAAGTTTGCAGTGGACAAGATCGTATCCGTAGCCTCTGTCAGGGTACTCCCGCTTCTTGCCACTTTTCACTCCATCAATTCTACTATTATCAATGACTTGCTTTAATCATTCGGCACGGCAGCTCAGTGGTAGAGCGCTTCCTCTTTTGCGTGGGGTCCTTATTGTTTCGATCACCACCCAAGGAAATTTGTAGTGGACAATATCATATCCGTGGTTTTACTCAGGGTACTCCTACTTCTTCCTACTTTTCATTCCACAAATTCCTCTATTATTATTGACTGGCTTTAATCATTGCGTGCGGTGGCTTAGTAGTATAGCGCTTCCTCTGGTGGACCAATTAAGTTTGAGGTGGATGAGATCGTATCTGTGGGTTTTGTCAGTGTACTCCCGCTTCCTCCCACATTTCATTCCAGCAATTCTTCTACTATCACGGACTTGCTTCAATCCTTGGGCACAGTGGCTCAGTGGTAGAGTGCTTCCTCTGGTGGGCCAATTAACTTTGTAGTGGACAAGATCATATCCATGGGTTTTTCAGGGTACTCCCGCTTCCTCCCACATTTCAATCCACCAATTCTTCTATTATCACGGACTTGCTTCAATCATTGGGCACAGTGTCTCAGTGCTAGAGTGCTTCCTCTGGTGGGCCAATTAACTTTGTAGTGGACAAGATCATATCCATGGGTTTTTCAGGGTACTCCCGCTTTCTCCCACATTTCATTCTACTAATTCTTCTATTATCATTGACTTGGTTCAATCATTGGGCGCAGTGGCTCAGTGCTAGAGCGTTTCCTCTGGTGGGCCAAGTAAGTTTGTAATGGACAAGATCGTATCCGTGGGTTTTCGCAGGGTACTCCCGATTCTTCCCACTCTTCATTCCACCAATTCCTCTATTGCCATTTACTTGCTTTAATCATTAGGAGCAGTGGCTCAGTGGTAGAGCGCTTCCTCTGGTGGGTCAAGTAAGTTTGTGGTGGACAAGATCGAAACCGTGGGTTTTCTCAGGGTTCTCGTGCTTCTTCCCACTTTTCATTCCACCAATTCCTGTTTTATCATTTACTTGCTTTAATCATTGGGAGTGGTGGCTAAGTGGTAGAGCGCTTCCTCTGGTGCGTGGGGTCCTTATTGTTTCGATCCCCAGTCAAGTAAGTTTGTTGTGGACAAGATCGTCTTCGTGGTTTTTCTCAGGGTACTCCCGCTTCTTCACACTTTCCATTCCACCAATTTCTCTATTATCATTGACGCTTTAATCGTTGGGCGCGGTAGCTCAGTGGTAGAGCCCTATCTCTGGTGCATGGGATCTTTATTGTTTCGATTCCCGGCCTAGTAAGTTTGTGGTGGACAAGGTCGTATTCGTGGGTTTTCCCAGGTACTCTCGCTTCCTCCCACATTTCATTCAACCAATTCTTCTATCATCATTGACTTCCCTTAATCATTGGAGATGCCTTGGTCCCTTGAGCATTGCGGTGATGTCAGAAATCAGATTCGGTCCCAAGCATTTGGGTGTTGATGTAAACCTTTGCTGTGGTTCAGTCTCAGTCTTTCATTACGCGAGATAAAACCATCCATACAGCTATAAATGTCGTTCTATCTTGCGCAAGCAGTTATTGAATTTGAGCCAATTCGGAACCACATTTTTGGGGCTTTGAGGCCAGAAACCGATTTCGGACATTACGCTGTCCTCAAACTACTAGGATCTTTCCAATGTTACCATCCGCGTCCAACAACCCCATGTTTAAAAGGGAAATAGAAAGGACCCGTGTCTGAAATTTCCGGACCAGTTTCTTGAGGTTCAAGTTTAAAGATCGATGTCTGATATCACCATTGTGCTCAAAGGATCAAAACCTTTCAAATGTCGCCAACGCCGTCCAATAACTTCATCTTTAATAGGTGAATAGAAGGGACCTGAGCCCATAACGTCAGGACCCCATTCCTTGAGCTTCGTGGCCTGAGCCTGATTTCTGACATTACTACTGCACTCAGGGACAGTGGTTAGGGATGGGCACGAGCGAGTTCGAGAGGGTTTTTTTTTAAAACTTGATTCGACTCGAAACAGACATCTTTTAGCTCGACTCGAAAACACGACTCGAAAAATTTCTTCCAATTCGACTCGAAACCGGACTCGAAAAATTTCTTCCAATTCGACTCGAAACTCGACTCGAATTTGGATCGAGTTTCGAGTCGAGTTGAGCCAAGTCGAGCCAAATCTTGTGTGTAGTTTCAAGATCGTTTTTCACTTATTCTGCATAAACAATATAATTATTATCAATGTTGCTACTTCCACTACAACTTATTATTATTATTATTATTATTATTATTATTATTATTATTATTATTATTATTATTATTATTATTATTATTAAATTCTGTAATTAAGCTTGAAAGATAGGCGGTTTGCGTCTGAATACTAAAAACTAGTTGACTGCCGATTTCGGTAGTCGTGAAATCTAGGAAACAAGGACATCGTTCACGAGGTTCTGGGTTTGAGTTCCAGAGGAGCAAGTATTCGTGCTTGGGCCAAAATTTGTTAAAAGTTATAGCGTGCCAGGCAAATATGTTTAAAACTGTTCTGCCTGGGTCTACGGTTGTCAACGACTTGTGCGGCTTGGCTCACAGCTTATTCAATATCGAACCGAACCGAGAAGTAGGGATGCGCTCGAGTCGAGACACAATTTGTAAAATTCGAGTCGAATCGAGACTGCTCGTAAAAATCTTGATTCGACTCGAATGTCTCAAAACTCTTCACATATTTTTAAAAATAGTTTTGAAGAAACTAATTACTCAGAAACAGTTATATATATATATATATATATATATATATATATATATATTATTATTATTATTATTATTATTATTATTATTATTATACAGGTGCGGATCCAAGGGGAGCTACAACTCTCTTGACACTCAGGTATACACTGGATAAAATAAGCTTCAATCCTGCTTTACACTGAATAAAGCGGCAAACTGTGATTTAGTCGCTCCCTTGATCATATCCTAGATCCGGGGCTTTAAGGGTTCATAGCTGTAAAACTATGGGATCTATCGTTAGGGATGCGCACGAGACGAGTCGAGACAGATATTTCCTGACAAATTTCGAGTCGAGACATAGCTCTTGCAATAAAAAAGAATACATTTTTCGAGTCGAGACAGCACATTTTCGAGACGAGAAAGCCTCAAATCTTCTCTCGTGCGCATCCTACCTATCATAGTCGGGTTAAGACTTCACTTAGAAACTAATATGTGCGCTATCCAAATATACAATGTTTCAGAATCTAAAGTACACATGCGACAATTTTTAAAGAGGAACTTTGGCTATTTGCATATAATTTGAAGTATTCACCAAATACCTGTATAAAAAGTGTTGCAGAATTCTGAAACATGGATATTTGGATAGCTCACGTACTAGTTCCTAAATAAGGTCTTGACCCTACTACGGTAGGTCGCCTAGTTTTGGAGCTATGGACCTTTAAAGTTCATTTCTTCATATTTTTGGCAGCCTATAACTCCGAAATTAAGCATTTGTGCGCCCAGGTTTGTTATTACCTTTTGTCTTATCTTGGTGTCAGGAACAGTATTTCTTCCAGATATGTTTTTGGATCACTGCCCCCCTCCCGGAGGTCTGAGAGTGCCCCCTGGAGGAGACCAAAATATTACGTCTATAATACAATAATTAATAGAATAGTACCAGCAGTGCCCCTTCCCCCACCCTGAACATTTTTTTCTGAAAGAACAACTGGTCAGGAATCTCCTTGCATTTTTTAAATGGAGTATCGCATCGCAGTTTGCAGTGCAAATGGGAATGCAATGCAGTGCAAACATGGAAATGCAACATTGCATTTACATGTTTGCACTGCAAATTGAAAAATGTATTGCAAATTGCGATACATCTTTGTGTCTTAAATTACTACGTAAGCTAAAATAAGGAGCAAGTTAAAAATATATTACTATTATTTCAAGAAACTTCCCCCGACTTGAAGGGTCGGTTATTGCAAGAAAATATGCCTCGACTTTGGATTACAATAGTTTTCCACTTTTGTCTTTCCTTCTCTTTGTCAGTTTATTGTTACTGGGTCATTCTTCAGATCTTCTCAGGTTTTGGGTGATTATCCTTGTTTCTGAGCGTGTAATAAAAAAAATGTTCCTGGAAGAAAAGGCGCATTGGCATCAGATTGGACCTAGCCGATATATGGTATATATAGCATGATTGTGGCTTGGTTAGTAAAACGCGGAAGTGCGTACAGTAGATCAGTAAAACAGTAACGGTATTCTTCAATGCCAAAAAGACAGTATAGGAAATTACACTCATCTTTGTCTCTCTTTTCTTTTTGCTTTTCATTTGAAGTACTGACATACCTGGTACCCATTTACGTTCCTTGTTAAAAACAACATATGTTTTAGCAAGATTTCTTCTTGGGAGACGCCGCGAACCTCAAAAAACATCCCGAACAAATGGACTCTGTCTTTCTGTGTGTGTTTGAACCAATGAGTTGTTTTTCCTAAACCTAATTGTTGAATTTGCCGCTGTGGTAAAACTATTTCGCTCAATTTGACAAATAATATAATAAAATACAATACTTATCCAGCAATGAGCGTGGATTGCAAGGAAAAGCAGTGAACCCTAAAGTACCCCTGTAGCAAGGGCGGATCCAGAACGGACTTCTGGGGGTGGGGTGGATTGTAATACTACTACTTAGCTAGTTTTAAGAGCTCCAAATTTTGGGATGGGTTTTATTTACATATAAAATAAGAAAGCTTCCTCTTCCGTGGGAGGGGGGCAATTGCCCCGATCGCTCCCTGGATCCGTGTCTGCCCTATAGCCTCTCCCCGAAATTAAATGCATTGATCTATTCTATCCAATTCGAAGTCATTTTCGCTTCCATGTTATTGGTGACGGAGCTCTTGTTCTTTGTATCTCTGTACTCAAGAAAATAATAATAATAATAATAATAATAATAATAATAATAATAATAATAATAATAATAAAGCATGTGAATTATAAAGATTTTTTCACCCTTCTTTAAACTTTCTGTGTATTTCTCTGAATCTGGATATGTTGTTTTATAGTGTATAATGCAAAAAGGCTTCAAACAGCAATCTGGCAAAAAGTGTTTGTGTAAAAGACACAAACGTATTATCAAGTTGTTCTACAAACAACTAAACTGCTGACCTTGTTTCTGTTTGCCTTTAAACACAATGTTACGATTTACAAGGCACAGACAAAAGTAGAGAGCAACATCATATTCGCCTAAGGGCAACTTCGTCGCTAAACTGAAGACTAGCACTCTGTCAATATATTGCATAGCTATCAATAAGTCAGACTCACAGGTTCTTTCCAAACGTTTTGTATAACAGGTTAATCAAACTACGTTGTTGTAGGTAAGGGATGAGACTCTGAAAGGCCGATGTGTTGGAGGTCAGAGCCGTAGCTAGAAATGTCGTTGCCCGGGGCAAAGTAGAATTCGGCGTCCCCCGACACTCACCTTACCAAGATTTGACTTTACTTTATGTGCTTTTATTTTTAACATATAAGAGAAACACCTTTTTGTTGTTATGCTACGCTTTTTTTTTTAACCAAGTCGCTTAGACAGCCAAAAGCGATCGTTATGTATTCTTTAACAAATAAGAGCCACTCTCAAGAGGCTTACCCTGAGTGCAGTAGTAATGTCAAAAGTCTGGCCCAGGCCACGAAGCTCAAGGAATGGGGTCCTGACGTCATGGATTCGGGTCCCTTCTATTCACCTATTAAGGGGATCTTCTACCTCTTCGCTTATGTTTCTAACTTCCCATTTGAAAACATGTAAATTTTAATATGGTAATTTCTAACAAAGTATTGCAGGTAATGACTTGAAATTTTTAATACAAATACACTAGACCCATATAAATCCAACCACGGTTTCCAATTTACGTTACATGCGTTAGATTAATTGCAATATATTCTTCAGTAAGTTTGGCAACAGAGAATAAAAAGTATGCTGCAGAGGGGAGAGGGCTGACCATCTGCTCTAGCTGCTTTTAATGTGATTCTCACTTCTCAGTGGTTAGAATGGTCTGGACTGGAAGAGCCTAAAACCACTTCTTTCTTCCTTTCACGGTTTGTTTGTTTCTTCCATCCTCTGCAGTCACAAGAAGACAACTTGTTTCGGAAAGCATTTTGAATTAGTAGCAAAAAGCAAAACTGAATGACACCACGGACGGATTAAAGGGAGGGGCGGTCACTCCCTCCGAGAACATTTGAATACTTTGAGTAATCAGAGTAAGAAACTAGAAATTGCGTAATCTAATAAGAAAAGTTTCTTGAAGTATACAGATCAAGACGCATTTCAAGTGTCACAGCATTGTACTCTCCTCCCCTCCCCTCCCAATTCCCTTTTGAAGAAGTTCTCTTTTGTTCCTCTGTTCCATATTAGCCTTTACACTTACACTTTCACTATCCAGTATTGATTTTGACCATACCATCTGCACAGCAAGGCGAGTAAGGTTTACGAGTCCTTCCTGCCCCCTTTTTCTGCCCCTTTTTTTAAAAAAAAATGCTAATTATAATAAAATTTATCGAAAACAATTTATCCCAACGATAAAGACTTATACACATTCATTATTGCAATCTTAAAATAAACTCGCCGCCTGTCGCGTATGCTAGCGATCTAATATATACGAATAGATGAAAAGTTAGTTTGAAGCCTTATGTATTGTTTTTCTGTAAGTAAGTCCGAATTCATACTTGTTTCTATTGTTGCATCGACAAAAGTGAGAGCCAAATCGATTTAGGCTCGTTGGTCTTTGCGAGGTCCCTAAAGATGCAAGGCCGTGGGCAGTCGCCCACCACTTGAAACGCCTCTGCACTAGAGTACTGCACGTGCTCGGGCCTACAAAGCATGTATCACTTCGGGCCCGGGAGGGGTTCGGGGAGTAGCGTCATTTCAGATTTGGCTTGGGGGACAAGACCCCTTGATATATGTAAAATTTCGCAATTTCACTGACTTACTACTATTCTATTGATAAAATCTATATAAATCTCAAACTCAGGGGGGCAAATGCCCCTCCCTGCCCCCCTAAATGACGCCCCTGGGTTCGGGCTGTGAATTTTTAAATATACAACCATATTTCTTGGACATTTTCGGGCCTAACTTTGTAAATATAGTGTAAAACACAAATTGCACCGTTCTTTCTGAAGGACTTTTAAAACACAACTGCAAAATCAAACCTCGAATTGCTGTAAATAAAAATACAATCTTGCATTAATAATTAAGTTTCTGTGATTCGGGCTTATTTCGGGCTCATTTGATTATCACGTAGCTCAGTCCGGGCTCGGGCCTAAATGCTAAGACATATTTCGGACTCGGGTCGGGCCTCACATTGTAAATTCACGGGCCGAGCCCAGGCTGAAAATTCCGACCCGTGCAGATCTCTGCTCTGTACCCGCACACATTCCTTCCTAGTCCAGAAAATCTCCTCCCCTCCGCATCGTCAATAATGGTAAATTTGTTCCTCGTATATTTGCTTATTATTGTAAGAGAAGTGCAAACCAGAACTCTAAACTTTGTTCGTTCTCTGGGGTAATGTGAGTAATGCAAATGAAGAAAGATATGCGTAATATACAAATGTCAGAAAAACTTGATATCAATTTGAATAGACCTTTTACGTAATGTTTATTTTAAAAATAATAAACTTATGCAAATATATCGAGGCATCTGAAATTGAATGTTAAATAGTGGCGAGTGAGCCAGAAGGGGCGTGCACTATTCAGTTAGTCAAAGAACTCATATATGTAGCTTGAAAACTACTACTATTTAAACCAATATTGAATTAGACAAATTTGTAAAAAGTAGGATAACTATAGTTGGAAATAGTGTGTGTATTTTTTAGGAGGAAACCCAGAAGTACATTCTCGATAAAATAATAATAATAATAATAATAATAATAATAATAATAATAATAATAATAATAATAATAATAATAATAATCTTCCTCACTTCAATCATAGGTTGAAGCGCAAGAAGGATATTTTAAAACTTTTCTCTCCCCTGGGAAAGCTGTTTTATAATTTGATAAGGTCTCTTCTTCGTAACTGCATCTATCCTTGGTCGGGCCGCGGTGGCTCAGTGGTAGAGCGTTCACCTCTAATGCATGGCGTCCTTAGTTCGATCTCAGCTCGCACCAAGTGAACTTAGTGGTGGACAAACACCGTGTGCGTGGATTTTCTCTTGGTTCTCCCGTTTCCTCCCACTTTCTTCATTCCACCATTTCATTCATTTCTCATAATCACCGTCTCCTTTAGCCTAACCGGCATAACCGTGGGACGTAAAACTCAAAGATTTCATTTCTATTTTTCATTTACCTACCATGGTTTTCATACTGCGGGCACTGGAGTTTCCAAACTATATCATGGCGGCCATTTTGAAACTGGTGCTCCATATGAAACATCTTTTAGTACAGCGTTACTTAGTTTTCCAAGACCTTTCGAACGAGGTATTACTCGACCCATGTTCCCATTTGACATTTCAGAGTTACCCTCCGTTACCCCCATTTACGGGCGGCGGAGAGGGGTACTTTTGACGGAATTGGTTTTCCCCCTTAGCAATATATAATGTGTACTTCAAACATTTCTTCTATGTTTTATCATTTTTCAGATATTTCCGTGGATTGATTAAAATGGCCCACCCTGTATATATATATATATATATATATATATATATATATATATATATATATATATATATATATATATATATATATAGATAGATAGATAGATAGATAGATAGATAGATAGATAGATATGTTGGTGCACCAGTAAGCTCACAAGAGTACAGATTAATTCATTCTTGATTTTAATCTACAGAACAAATGCTTTTTATGAAAGCAAGGGGACTGCTACACATAGATGGCTAAGTGAGGTAAATAAAATTTAAACTTCAAATGGAACTTGGGTGGCTCACCGACAATGGCTCATTTAACACGTTTGATAACAGCGCGGGTAATAGCAGATTTATAAACATAGTAGTTAGAGCCTGTGTAGGTAAATGGGTACCGCGTGAGACTGTCATTCTAAGAGTCTGGAGTTCGAGTCTCGGCCTAGACTGAGTTAATTTTTTTTCAAGGAATTCAACACTAAATGATGTTCGCGTTTGATACTGAAAGAGATTTATCCTATGAAGGAAGAAAACCCAAGATGGGGACAGCGGGAAAGACGGAAACTGTTTATCCTTAAGTGTTAAAATTTAATTTATTCCCATATCTTTTGCTCTTTCCTTTCCCTCTTTCCTTCTTTTCTCATTTTGTTTAGCTATCCGTACTTTTTCGGTTTCTGCATGAAGCGTATTATTGTTTTCGTTTTCTTTGCTTTAATTCCTATCTCTTTGAACTTAATGTGAATGGAATTTCTGCAGATTTATCTCGTGGTTGTTTCTCTAAATGATGCTTTCAGATAGTAATACTTTTTCCTCCGAGTGGAGGAATATCCTGGCATGTTATGTTTTCGGGCACGTATTTGCTGTCATGTTGGTTGTCCAACTATCAGACATCGAGTGAAACTATTCTGATACTGGAAAAAGCTATCATTTCTTATGTATCCAACCTCCATTTTCTACTGTCGCTGACTGTACATACAGGTATATTTGACTTTGTATAGGCGTGCATTGCACGTTGAAATGTGACTACAAAGTTTGAGGTGTTCCTGTGTCAATTTCTGCACGTACATAATATGAACACAAAGGCCAGAAAGTAACGTCTTCTGAAAAAATTGGACCTTTTAAAAACGCTGATCCGACGTCGGTGGTTGCTTGGGTACGTATTCTCTGTTCGAAGACGACATTAATGATCCTTCTGCATCTTCGTTCATAATATCATCAAATGCTCCTTCTGGTTCCGGCATATACTCGTCGAACTCAAGAGAATGTTCTTCGCTGACTTCCATGTTCCTTTTCCTTTCCTTTTCTGTGTCAGTTGTTTAGTCGATATCAAAAGTACTGCACACATTTGTTCTTGTGTTCACTAAACACTTTTTCTTTCCCAAGTCCCTTTCAACATAGACATCACTTCTTCCATCAGATTGTATATATTCATGATGTAGGTACACATTTGATTTTTAGAACGCCATAGTAGTGTTTGTCGCACACAACCCAATGAGTTGTGAGCGAGGAGAGAACGTAACCCAGTGGCGTTGTGTTTCAGTGTTACCTATCTATTTTCACTCGCATCGACGGGTGTGTGCCTCCCCCTTACCCCCCCCCCTTATTTGCAGTTCATTTTCTTGTCCACGGTACGAAATGCGAGTTCTTATCGGTTTTGGGAGAGCTATTCGTTTTATTACTTTGCTTTTCTTCTATCTCGCTAAAACACACTCATTCAGGGCAGACACTTGAAGATTAACCACATTATGCTGGCAATCATTTATTTCGGAAGCAAAGTTCATGCATACATTCATATGTCCACTTTATACAAACCTTTTACTATAGAATTTTCGAGCAGTTGTCATGTCAAATGTTGCTCTAATAGACGGTATATCAATAATACTAGCTGATCTTTAACATTGGTTAGTAGCGTTATTTTACCAATTTCTCTCTTGACAATGGTATAAAAAGCATACAACTACTGGTACTTTCGAATCAGTTACACGAATGGACATAAGACGAATGGTTGCTCTTTTACGTCCGATCATACGATGTTTTGTTCCAAAGTGTGGATGTCTTTGCGACCTGCTAAATGTCTTGAGGATGAAATACGACGTTGTCAAGCATGAATGTCAGAGAGATTAATCCTTCACACCGAGACTTACTCGTTCCATTCATTCGATATCCTACATTTTCCTCCCGCCATATTATTGTGATTTTCAAACACAATACATTTCACTGTCAGCTCATTGACCGATCTTCATGGGCTCGGAGAACACAAACAAGTAGGTCCCATTTTCGACCAAGCAAAACCAATTCGACCCAGGCACGTGGTGCAAATGAAATGAGTGGATTTACCAGTAGCAAAGCACAACTACCAACAGAATCTCACGTTCACAAAGCACAACTACCTGTAGTAACAATGTATTTACCCATTATATCAACCAAAACATTATTATGAAGATTGAACGTCATATCAGACCATCCACACCAATTACATGTCTGACACAATCAAATAGTGCTACAGTTATATTTCGCTCTGTTTTTCTAGCTACACTGATCCCACTCATAGCACTCCATACCCTCCATCTTCTCGAGTGTCATGAGATACACTTTTCTCATCTTGTACTCTACCAGAAGCACAAGGATAATGTAACAACAGAATTCACCAACAGGTGTTTGCGTCTATTTACGTTCTAATCAATGCATCGCACGACCCTCTTTTCATTTATACCAATTGCACTAGCTTCAACATGGCCTCTTTGAAAATGGGGGATATTCATTTTATTAGTTTTAACATATCATATCTACCATCTCATATCTATGTATGCTCATTCCGTGTCGTTACAATGACCAGTTTTAAAGAAAAACGTGCATTTTCTCACCATCTCCCTGATGTACTGACATTCCACTTTTGATCTTTCTCGAGCCCGTGTGTCCCAACGTCTTGGACACTGCAGCTACAATTTTGGCTGTGAGAGTTTTCCGAGGCACTTTATATACAAAGTTTCATGAGCATCGGGTTCTGATCGATACCCAGGGTTCCTTGCTAGAACAAAACAATGTTGGCGAGCGACTCAGACACTCTTAAAACGTCCTCACTCTTCTGCCTCTGGAAGCCAAGTAATATGTCACAACTCATTCAAACTCCACACTGACTGTACCAAAAGTTTAGGCTACCGAGCTCACTGGTTGAAATGGATACATCGATAGATGGCACAGTGCAACTGCATTAACCGTACCTTTTGATCACACCTTGTGTGGTTTTAATTCGTACTTACTGTATATAAGATGTGCTGAAGCGTCGATTCACAAGAGAGAAACTGTAAAACCAAATCGGTGACAATACGTACGTTTAGAAAATATATCCGAAAATCTGAACATTTGTGAGATGCCATGCCACAAATACACATTTAAAATATGTTTCTTGAAATTAATAATGGTCATTTCGAGATTCAGATTCTGTTTGAGGGTGCGTTTAACCAAAAAAAAAAAAAAATGCACTCTACTGTAAGGGATATCTGCGCATAACATCAATTAAAATCTGCTTTCCTACCCATGTGTCATAGAATTGGTATTTCAGCTCAGGTGTAAGCATACGGGAGATTCTAGTTTTATTCCAGGTATATGTGTGTGACACTTTATTTTTCAGTAACTACTGACTGGATGTAAACGAAATTTCGTGGCAAGTAGCCCATCGTCGAAAGAATAAGAATCTCTATATTCGGTGGCTGAGATCAACGATGAACAGGCACAGCTCAGCTTGTATATACTTTATTTCTTGGTAACTATTGACCGGATCTGAACGAAATTCGGTGACCAAACAGCCTATCATCTAAGAAATAAAGATCCCTATACTTGGTAGCCAAGCTCGGTCGGGGACAGGCTCGGATCGGCAACAAAGGCTGTGTTCCACACAGGGGCGTCATTTCAGACTTCGCTTGATGGGGCAAGAGCACCACGATATAAGATTTTTACGTTTTGTACTAGTATATCAGTAGACAATCGATTAAAGTATATGTATTCCTCAAACTCTTGGGGAGGAGGGGCAATTGACCCCTCCTGCCCTCCCTAAATGACGCCCCTGGTTCCACAGCTTTGCACGCCAGGAGCTTCTGAGCGCAGGTCAGTACAATATTACCTTTTCTAAGTTTAAAAAAAGTTGATTTCTCATTAAATTTGATAGTTTATTATCGTCACCATGTCTACAAGTACTGTCTACCCTTCTAAAGCAGCCATGTGCAACAGCCGGCCCCAACCTGTCTGTTATTGAAAATGTATATCTTAAATTGAATTCAAAATTTATCCTAGATAACTTATGTCCACCTTGAAAATATCGACAGTCTTGGAACATCAAGTGTATCACCGAACATTGAGAAATTATTTCAGAACACGAAGGATCAAGTTTCCCGTTGAAATGGTTAATATTTTGTTTTCAGTTAGTAAATATTTTGCTTGTCGTTGTTGTGTTCCTGTGGTGTTAATTAATGTACGATGAACGAGTTTCTTCATTAAATATGGATATTAATTTCCAGTGAAAATGTTCTACATTGTTTTGTAAGGACCTTGACACCAGTATCCTAAGTCTCTGTGATTGGCCCACCTCTAATTCTAACTTGTACATCACTGTTCTAAAGCATTCCGTGTTTGTGTTTTACATTAGAATTATACTCTGAAACAAGTGAGTTTCGTTTCACAGTGTGAAACTACAGTAGACTTTCAAACTGTCATTTCAAAACTCGAAGTAGTAAATCTGTAAAAACTGGTTGCAATAGATTAATAAAATCTAAGATCAAACTTGTTCCTCGGACGCTGAATGGTCATTACTCTCTATGCTTTAATGATTTTGTTTTATGGCGATGAAAGTTGAAAAAGGTAATCATTAATTTCAATCAATTCTGGGTCAAGGGAGGGGGGTCGAATCTACTCGTGGGAAGCTGTTACGAAAAACTGCATGTGGATATTACTTTACGTTTCCTTCTCTACGGAAATAAATACTGGAAATGGAACAAGTGGTAAATTTGAACCACTTCCGGTTTTAATAGACTGTTGCGGGTTTTGATGGTATTTACTCTAGGGGTCCAGAATCAACTGCAGGAAACCGCTTATTATTTATTACTAGAAGGTGTCCGGGAAATAGGGATGAATATTAAAGTGCTATAAAACTAATATAAAATATATTGAAAAAAAATTAATAAACACATTGAGTAACTTCTCCCATTTATGTATGAAAAATTGTATCCGGCATATGACCACCCAAGGCTGCACGGCAATAAGCAATGCGTTCATTCAAATTTAAGATGACGCGTTCACAAACATCTGGTGTGATGCCGTTAATAACCCTCTTAATTTCATCCTTCAGTTGTTGTATTGTCTGTGGTTTGTTCACGTACACTTTAGATTTCACAAATCCCCCCCCCCAAAAACAGTCAAGGGATAAGATTGCATCATCTGGCAGGCCATTCTTTATTTCCTCGCAATGAGATATTTTTTTGAGGAAAGTTTTCATTCAGCAGACCAATCGTTTCACGGGATGTGTGATAGGTTGTACCATCTTGCTGAAACCAAAAATCGTCATTTTCAATTTCCATTTCATCCAAAACTGGGAAAAACCCATCTGAAAGCATGTGTTTATAACGGTCGCCGTTCACAATGACGCCAGCTCCCTCCTTGTCTTCAAAAAAGTAGGGGCCAATCACTTCTGCTGCCCGTCCAGTTTACTTAACATTTAACACTGGCCCCGTGGTCTCAAACTTCAGGACCGACTTCCGAACTGATGATTCAGTAGGAGCAATATTGCGTCCAAATGTCACACGCAAATCTCGAACGGTTGCTGTGGGACTTTCCTTGTTTTTGTAATAACTTTTAATCCCTTGGATGCGTTGCTTTGTTGTCAAACGCTCCATGCCGAAATAAACATCAACCAACAATGCTCACCACACAGGCTACTAATCGGAAGGATACAGGATAACAAACATGGTAAAACCACGGCTGCCAACCATCATATAACAAAATGGTGCAAAATTCAAATTCGTCCTTATTTCCCGGGCACCCTCTATTTTTGTTCTATGGCGATAAATGTTGAGACAAAAAATGGTTAATTTTAACCATTTCCGGTTTCAATAGAGGGTTAATGAAGATATTTTTTTTTCTCGGCACAATGAATCGTTTGCAAAAAACTACATGTCGATATGTCTACCATTTTTGCGCTATGGAAATCAGTATACTTAAACCGGAAGTAATATTAAATTTGAACCACTTTCGGTCTTGATAGTGTTCATCATGATAGGTTGCCCTAGGCTGAGACACTGTATCGTTTGCGAGAAACAGCTTTTTGCAACTTGCTATAAACGTTCCATTCTATAGTGATAAACATTAAGACTGGAAATGACTAATTTGAACCACTTCTGGTTTGAGTAGAGAGCTAACAGAGGAAATGGAATCTATTCACGAAACGCAGAATAGATTGCAAAAAATCGCATCTCGGTACTGTTTTTGCTCTGATACCTATTGACAGATAGGTAAAGCCGTTCTATTAGACTTCCGACATTGATGCATAGTTTGGACATCTAAAATTAAGATTTAACTTTCTTTTAGCATAAATTACTAAAAGAATAATAAATTATTAAGCTACTAAATATAGAGCGTTCAAATATTTATTAACCTAATTATTCATGTAGCTTTGCAGTTAACGAAGTATCTAATTTTATTGTTAAAACACAATGGAATTTCTATTATAGGAAAACTGCCCACAACAAAACAAAAATTGCCATAGAATTCCGTTATAAGCATGGTTCACTGTAAATAGTTGTAATATTTTCCATTGTCCAGACTTTGCTTGTGGTAGACTTAAATCTGATTTAAACTACTCGCTGAGCAAAATAATACGTTTATTGTAAAAAAAACATTAACGTGTAACAGTTTCACCAACTACCCTCTTTGGCTTCTTCAACATCCCCTTCCCTCCCCGGCCCACAAGGGCACTACCGGTGCATAACTTTAATATAAACGCCATCAGGAATGTCGGTATAAATCTCAGCGACCCCAAAAACTATGGACTACACTAATATCGGTCGTTTTTAACCATTGTGTATGTTACCCCTTTCCATTCTCCTTAGGTGTGCTAGGGAGTCTTACCGCTACTGCAGGCTGAATTCGAAATTCAAAGTAATCTAAACTGCCACCAATCAACTTAGGGACTCCAAAACCTATGGATTCGGCGCTGATATTAGTCAATTTCTATTATTTTTACTTGTACAGTCCGCAGCAAAAAACCTTCAACATGAGCATGTAAGTTTATTGTAAACTATGCCTAACAGTGCATGGAATCAACATAACGTCTAAGTGGC
This sequence comes from Thermobia domestica, assembly GCF_964235325.1. Classification (NCBI taxonomy): domain Eukaryota; kingdom Metazoa; phylum Arthropoda; class Insecta; order Zygentoma; family Lepismatidae; genus Thermobia; species Thermobia domestica. The sequence continues at coordinate 208,277,156 of NC_137461.1, forward strand.
ACGAATCATGCCAGGAGAAACCTCGGCGTCCTCCCCTGCACACTTATTTTTGGTGAAAAAGAATTCGTCGCTTCACAATAAACTTACATGCTCATGTTGCAGGTTTTTTTGCTGCGGACTGTACATGTCACAACTTGAACCTCCCGGGTGCCAGTGCGGGCTGAACTTGTACTTAAATGGCATTTAAAGCGTCATTTATTATCTGTACAACCCGGAAAATTAGGATTCGACACTAATATTGGTCGTTTTATCATTTCGTCTTCTCTCACTCTCTAGGAGTGCTAAGGGAGTCTTACCCCTACTGAGGGCTAAACTTAGACTTAAGCATCGTCAGGACGGACACCAGTTAACGACGTTCAAAACTAATGATTCGACACCAATATCGGTCGTTTTCGATACTTTTACATGTCAGCATTTCACACTCGTCCCAGGTGTTAATAGGGGTTTAAATGGACTTAGATGGTATCGGAAGTGTCATCCATGGTCCCGAAAACTATATGGTCGTTTTCGATCAGTTTTGTTTCTCCCTTCTTCCGTTCTAGGAGTGCTAGGGGGTCTTATCTCAACTGGGAGCTGACCTTAAAAGGCATCAAAACTGTCATCAATCAACTTAGGAGCCCCGAAAACTACGGATTCGACATTGTTTCAGTTGAATGTGATTGGAAGTGTCCTATTCATCTCACTACGAATTCGTAGTGAGATGAATAGGAAAACTACGGATTCAATACTAATATCGGTCGCTTTCGATTTTGTTTATGCCACTCCTCCTACTCCCGCTAGGTGTAATAGGGAGACACCCTAACTAGGGGGCTGAACTTGGACTTAAAGGGAACCTGAATTGTAACCAATCAGCTCATGGACCCAGAAAACTATGGATTCGACGCTAATTTCGATCTTTTCGATCATTTTCATGTCTTCCGATAACACTCACCTCAAAGGTGTGCTAGGAGGTTTTAACAGGGTTGAATTATATGTGTATACTAGTAGAACTCTTGACACATGTGACTGAAAAACTAAGCTTTAAAATAAAGAGTACATACATTTAAAACTGGAATTATGTTTGCACCCTCATAATGCATTTAATTTCTTCCTACATTATCAAGTTTGTGTACGCTGGAAAATGTAGGAAATGAACTGGAAAATTTCTACTTGAAATTTGATTCGCTAGCTACTTTTAAGAAAACCAGTCATCTGATGATTAAATTCAGCAAATTGGAGTCCAATTTTTTTTTTTTTTTTTTTTTTATCATGGATAATACACGAGGTATTTCGATAATTTGAAGCAAGTAAACTAAACCTAGTCGTTAATCTAAAATAATTTTCAAATACATTGATATGAACTAAATCATTATGCTCTATATTTTAAGTAGCTGTTAGCGTCCAGGATGAGTTCGGCAGCTGACCCGTGACCCAGAATTATTTAACATGAAATTTATAGTGAAACAACTGAAAATCAAAAATTTTGAATTATTAATTAAGAACTTAGGTCCATACTCCATTACAACGCCACAAGATGTCAATTTTAAAAGAAAATTAATGATTTTGGTCGTGTTGGATATTTTTGTAATTATTTAAAGTGAAGCAAAAGGCTAGACTGTTTTGTAAGAACATTTATTACAAGAAATTGTTTATTCTGAACAAAAAAGTTATATTTTTTGTTTTCTTAAGCTTAACTTCAAACTTTTTTTTTTTTCATTTTATTTTTTTTAATTTACAACATACGCCAAATTTGAAGTACAAAGTTTCTCAACGTAACTAGTATTTAATAATTTAGGATTTAGTTTCAAATAAATTTACACGTACGGTTTTATTTTCTATAGAACACTTATAATATTTGTTTCAAAATCATAATTAGTGAACGCATAAAACTGACTATATGAATGCTGCGAACAAAATGTAGGAATATAGTTTTATTCTACTAGTTCTGAAACTAAATGGTGGTTTATACAAATAATATTGTGATGTAATACATACACACAAGTTACACACTACACTTCATTCATTTCTTACATACACACGCACATACATACATACATATACACACACATACATACATACAATATTACTAATGACTTGAATTAGGCAGATTCTCTTCGAAGCATGTATTCGTTCTTAAAAGTTCACAGGGCAATGAATGAAGTACCTGTCATGTTTATTTCAACTGAACACACACACGGAACATGACACTGGAGTAACTTTCCGAAAGTTCCAAAAGCCACTTACTCCAACAAACTTATCGTTCCTCGTACTGAACGCTTACTGTATTAAGTCAACATTATTTTAATTTACAGGTCGTTTGTATAACTCCAGTTCATTATGTTTTCATAACCTTGGAGTTCTGAAAACTCCCATAAATAGAATGGTTTTGGATATCTTATCGTAAATAAGGAATACAAATGGATGATTGCAGGTGAATTTGGCTGGATCTAGAGGCCGTGATGAACGGAAAGAGAATATAGCAGTAGCGGCAGCCGCAACGGAACCTTCTTCTGTAACTTCAATTTGTGCCTTGTGAATGGCTTCATCAAGTCTTAATCCAGGTTGTCCCGTGAATCCTGACAAATCAGCTCCGTTAAACAGTTCGTCTAGACCCAACTTACCAAGAACCTGAAAAATAGAAAGTCACATTAACATATTTTAACCACACAATAGCAAGTAAGAGTTGTATGACAAAGGTTAATTGATTTTGATTTGATTAGAACTAAAATCTGGCTTTAGAACCTACAAATTACTATGGCAAGCCGGGTGTTTTCACAGAGTTTGATGAGTATTCAGAACAACTTCACTTATAGATCTTTTGAGATTTCTACCTTTTAATTCAAGTACAGTAACATTAAACTCATCTGGGTTTAATTTCCTCTAAACGTCCACACCTCATACAGCATCGGTGCTAAAAGGGATGCTAAACTCCTATCCAACCAAACACAAGGCCGAAAATTTGGTGCCTTCACCATCATTAAACCCAGGACAAGCCTAGCTACATAGGAAATTCTTGTTCTGATTAATTTTGATAATATTGAATGCGATTATTTCTTGAGCATGAATTATAATATTACATTAAAAGAAATGAGAAGTACAGAAAATTGGAAATTAACTAAAACGTTAACGTCCTGTAGTTACAATTTTTTACGACAATGAAGGTAACATTATCAATAACGTAATAAATGGAGTTTCGTGAGTGACCTGCTGTCGAGAGAAGCTGAAATAATCCTTGAAAACGCATCAGGCTCGTTAAGTATGATACAGTCAGGTTGAAATTGCGCTTTAGAGTTGAATATCCTATCATTGTAAGTACAGATTATTAATGAAGTAACATCTTTTGTAGTCTCTTCTAAAAAGTGAGTATTGAGTTTAAATACTGATTAACGCAAAAACGTGTAACTAATTATTTGTTTTTATCATTTTAACTCTATGGAAGTTGTAATTTAATTTCACAAGGTAGTCCAAAAGCGTGCAACCACCAGAGTAACACGGAAATATGTGCATATAAGACATTATGACATACGCATGCTTCTGAGATGGACGAGAAGCTTTCTAATTCCCTAGTCAAACTAACTCCAATGTTGGAAGAAAATTTTTCAAATGGAAACAAAAGCAAATGATATATAAAACAACACTAATAATGTATAAAAGCAAGAAGTATACGCTGATTCAGTGGGTTACAGTTTATCATATCTTTCAATCTTCAGTGAGAGAACAAGAAGTCTTTCCTGTGCTCATCCAACTGAGAAATATAGTTGGAAGCAATCAGAGAAATTTTGCAGATGTCCATTCAGTGATGGACTCAGCACCTCTCTCTATTATCGATCAGTATTTTCCTTCCATAATCACTATGAACAGTCTCCAAAGAAGTGATTCTTCATCGTGCATTAAAAATAATAACTAGTCCATTTTAAAAATATTGATTCCATTTCTCAGGTAATGATATATATGAAAGCATTAATTACATATACATTTCCTGAAAATCTCCAAAATTAAATAAATTTGACACTTGAAACAAAAGATCTGCATTACAATTGCTTAAAAATTTGTTTATATGAGTTTTCTTTATCTTAAAAGACAAGCAAAACAAGCTCAAATTGTTACTCCGGTTTAAGTTGTCTAACTTATGTAACAAATAAGTATTCCTTCTTTGGCATATGAGTCGGGACCGAAATGAGATCTGAATCACTACTCAGGCTTATATTTTTGGGTTAACACATTCCTGTAATGATATCCGCTGAAATTGGTGAGTACATGGATCATAATACAAAATTAAATTTCTGGTGACAGCGAACAAATACATCAATAATAATGTGCTCATTAACCTTACAATTAGTCAGGGGTGCCCACAAGGGGGGGGCTATGACGCAAACTGCGTCATTGAAATATTTGGGGGGGGTTAAAAATCTATATAAATATGTTTGAGAGGGTGTAAAAATTAATCGAAAAGATTTTTTTTCATGGAAGAACACCTACGGATAGACAATTGAGGGGGGGTGCGTCATGGACATGAGGGGGGGTGGGCACCACTGAATTAGTCATAATCATATTACACATGGCAGACATTTCTCACTACTGTTTCTCGCCACTGAAAGATGGCTTACGGGAATAGTTAACAGAACTTCAGTCCGAATATATGTAATCTGAATTTTCATTATTGAAACTGAAATCTAGATAGGTCAGATTTAAATGCAACGCATATAAAAAGACAGGCTTAAAGAATATGAAAATAACTGCGTTATTTAGTGGAAATCTAGAACAGATTCAAGAAAATAGCTAAATTTTTAACGTAAAAAAATTGCAATAGTTAGAAGAGGTTCAAGTACCATAAGTAGGCTAATAAAATACAAGCGGATATATCCCAGTCTTCCTCTCACAAAGCGAACACAAAAATTTAGTATATTTAAAGCTTTGTAAAAGAGAAAAGAAAGTAAAAAGAAAGAAAATTTTTGGATATAATACACATAAGATCAAAAATAACCATATATATTTAATTATATATTGAAGGCATTAGTGAGGGCATAGGACTTGAAACCTATAGCCATATGTTTCCTGACGGCCCTACCTGTTTGGCATATTTTAGTTTCGCTACTGACCTAATTACTAATTGACATTATTACTGACTCATCTCAGACATAGGCGAAACTGGTATTCCCATTTCACCTACGCTCATTCGGCGAAGGATAGTTTTTGAGGGAAATTCTTAAAGATTTATTAAGATTAATTTCTCAACGTGTGAACAGCAGCAACAGCAATCTGTAATAATAGATGTGAGTGGCTGTAATTCTAGCAGCTCTTTGGCTCTCTGAAACTTAAAAGATAGGTACTCGTAATGCAGATAATTATAAAATTCTTTTGAAGAACGATTATCTTCTATCTTTCTTCAGCAGAGGCATACGTATCATAGTGGTTCAGTACTTTCGAAAAATCTCCACAAACTTGGAACTGTAGATGTATCTGCAAGATTTCAATAACATGCTTATACATGTTACTTTCCTTCCTTTATATAATACTAAATAATAGTTTTTTTGTAGTTGTAATTACAATAAGTTCTCAGAACTATATAATTTTAAAAAGTATAGTCATATATACGCCTGTTTATCATATGTTCGTAACGACCTGAAATATGAAATTACTGTAAACGGCAATATGGCATTTACGCCTATTGAAAACCATCTTCGTAGTTGATTACGTATCACACACACTGTAAAGAACTTGAAGAAAATAATTTTGTACTAAATAACTCACTGGTATAGTAATTTATAATGAATTAGTTTGAATGAAGAAATATATTCATGAATATCGAAACAATTTCACCACCTCATTTTCTGCTGTAAAACTTTCTCAAGACTCCTTCCCCCTCTTCTAATGTAGAAGCAGGATCTCAGAAGCTAATCATAAATAGCAAAACATGAACACAAACTAACAGATTAATTATTTCCATATTAACAGCTACATTATGAATTTTATCAATATATATCTACAATGTTCCTAATGAGCAAATAAAAATATGGAACAGCAACATAATTTATTTACGATATACTGTTTTTAAAGACATATTAGAGTCCAAAAAGTATGCTATCAGAAATTAACGAGAAACCTACGGTTAGCATTATTTTAGGTTTATTTCTTCTATGATCTACAAAGCAAGTTTGCTTTATAAAAGAAAATAAATGATTTTCTCATATTTTAACTTTATGTGGTGTTTCATTATGCTTTACTCCTAATAACGAAGTACACGAGTCCTATACTTTAACATTTTATACACTTAAATTAAATAAAAACTAACAACAATTGAATTCCTATCAACATATAATTTGAATAAATCCAAGCTTGAATATATTTCACTAGTATGGAATCCCTATTACGAATGTTAGTTTAACAAATTGTGAGAATGCAGAATAAGTTTTTATCATATCTTCTTCTTCAAGCATAAGAAAATCAGATAACAAAGAAAGGTGTTTTAAAGAAGAAAAAGAAGAAGAATAAATTAAGAGTATCGTAGTTATATCAGCTATGTTGTAATTGCAAAAGCCAGTAATGCTGGTATTGTGCGGATTATAGGAAGTTGAAGAGCACACTTTGTAAGGTTAAATTATGATAGTTCACAGCTATATACTAGATCTAAAGTAGACTTTAACGTTGAAGAAAAGAGTCTTGATACCAGTATCAAAATAATCAACAAATCATCTTCCAAATGACAACATAAAATGAAAATTGATAGATCGTAACTATACGTACTCGTGTAACAAATGTTCTGATTAACTGTTCCGAGAACCGACCCGCATTTTCTCTTATGGCTAAGAGACGACAGTTGATCTGACTTAAGATCTAATATTTCTCTCGTGAAGTTTCTAATCTTTAAGTGACGAGTTTCTTTTTTCATTTTTTTTTTTTTTTTTACTTCATATATTGATAAAAGAAAAGTAAATACTCAGCCCTGCTAGTAGCTGATCAAGGCTTCTCTCTTGTAAGTTTCATCGCAAGTGTGTTGATACTAGTTAGACCTACTATTAACAAATATGACATAAGATTCCAGAAACTATATCCTCAATTAAAATAAAATTTAAGACTTTCGGTTCTTAATATTCCACTTATCATTTATTCTCAATGACTGTTTCACTAGATTTACCACACTAGTATTGTCAAGTTGGAAATAAGTAAAGATAGGAATGCTCTAATAAACATACGAGCCATCGATGAGATCTCTACCAAACACTAAAAAAGTCCTTATTTATTGAACATGTTGGAAACGTATGACTTTCATTTCTTTTTGGGACTGTAGCCATGCCAACCACATATTTGCTTCATATATGAGGGGTAGCAAAAATGAAGGAGTCGAATGAGCATCTAATATAAAGTGAATTTACTCTGAATATTAAAGACAGATTAGGACCGATTTTAATATTTTGGCACCCCTAGGATGAAAAATGTTTGCCGTTCCCCATTTTGGGTGGCAATTAAATTAATAATATGTACACCTTTGCTTCAGTTGAATTTTGGTATGGTGATAGGGTGCTGTAAAGTTCATATATGCAGAAGCGCTTTGCGAATTAGCAATACAGAGTAACGCGTCCGCTCCTATGCAATTGTCTACGAAATTTTATACATCGTTAAAAGTCCATTCAACTTCTATCACCAATGATTGAAGACAACCGACTCCTTAGAGAAAATATTACTCAGAGGGTGTATACTAGGACTTTCTTTATTATTATTATTATTATTATTATTATTATTATTATTATTATTATTATTCAACTTCTGCAATGTTTTCGTCTTGTTCATTTTTCCCTGGCTTATTAAGTATTCGTTCAACGTAGGCCCCTAGAACCGGGCCTAGCGGACCTAGTAGTAAATCTGGCTCTGCTAATAAGCGATGAAGTCAGGCTAGCATGTGTACCTTTCCTCTCTCGCTTTATTAACTTGTGAGTTTATGTGGCGTCCCAATCAAAATATGATGTACCTATATATCTTAGAGACTGTTAAACAAAGCTGCACAAATGACTGTAGGCAACAAATAATAAATAAAATATACACAGTGCCTAGATTGCAAAACGATATTGCGTCTGTAAATAATAATAATAATAATAATAATAATAATAATAATAATAATAATAATAATAATAATAATAATAATAAATGGAATCAAATTGTCTCATTATTCAAAGTAGGAACCTTCTTTGTCCACACACAGCGTTAGACGTTTCTTATGTCATATGCACGGTACAGGTTTCTGGAAGTCTTGAACTGTAACAATATTCCAAGATCCTCATCATCATTTTCTGGATGCTGGAAACATCGTCAAAATAGCAACCTTACAGCGGCTTTCAATTTGAGGAAAAGAAAGTAATCACACGGAGACAGCTCTGACGAGTATATGGGTGTAGAAACACTCGAACACATTTCTGAGCAAATCACTGAACCGAACAATCACTACGTTGTATGCTAGGGCACTGTTTCCCATTCCTATTCCAGCGTCCGTTTCTTTAATACTCTTTTATTTGGCAAAGTCTGATATCTCAAAATTGTTATTCGGTCATTCAAAATAACATCTCGAATTTTGTTAATCTTTTCAGCTCTTCTGAAAATCCTGCTTTTACCTGGATGATCATCTTCCACAAACTCTCTGCCAGCAATGAATCTCTTGTAAGATTCATAAATACGCTAACAAGATAAGCAATTGTCCCTAAAACCTTTTTCAACATCTTAATGTTTAAGCTCTAGTTTTCTCTAGACGCGCGCACACAGCTTGATATTCATGTTTTGTTCCAGTATTAAAACGATGACTAGGTATCGCAACACCAGCCCATACGTGTCCCATTTGCGCCTAGCGGACCACTACTTCTGCGCTGTTCCCAAGATCACACATTAGACTCTTTTATTATGAAAAATTTCCATGCCACAACTAACTTCGCAGAAAAAATCAATTTCATTTCCTAATTTCCGCACTGTGTATACTACGTGAACATAGAAACGTTTCACTTTTAAACATGACATTTACACAATTGTGCTAAAACACTTAAATCCGTACTGATTTGGTAAAACTATTCTTAAGTTTAAACTTACCGGTGTGAGTTCAATAGATTGTTCAGTTGAAAATTTGGGGAACGATACTTCGACTGGTCGTGCGATCATAGTATCCATAGCTTCTTGCAGGTTTTCTGGTGTTAACTGCTGAATAACGGCTTCAACACCATCTTTTTTGGCAAATGGAGGCAACAAAATGATCATGCTTACGTCCTCTCCTTTGTATGGTAGCTCCAGAACATGGGCACCTAAAGTTTCTGAAACCACTGAAATATGAACAGAGAAGTGACAAGTAAATTTCGGGTCCATAAATAAAATACTGAAAGACACATTTTCAATCTATTATTGAAGAAACTAAAGTGTATATATGGCATACTCAAAACTCCTCCATGGTAAATGGTTAGTGATATCCTTTTTGCTAAAGGACGCCTAAAGAATACCCATGTGGTTCAGATATCACATTCAGCTGTAGATCTATTTAATGTAGCTCTGAAACTTGAAAGATACATTATACCCCAAAAGAAAATTCAGTCGAACTCAAGATAGAGATCAAAGATAAAAATTAAGAAAAAATGATGTATTCTAAGATTTCAATGGTATGCTTTAATTCCCTTAGTACAATTTATTAATAGCTTCGAAAAAGAATATGGTTGCCACAATCCCGTTAATTTAAACAAGAACAAAAACGTCAACGCCAATTTGCAATCAGTTTAGTTGCGTCCATTCTCATAATCTGTCATGCATATGTTCCACTTTTGCATCATAAAACTGCGCAAAGATTAAATAAAGAAATATATACATAAATAAAGCTCACAAGAGCACAATCAAAAACAAATATCTGATTCCTATATTCATAGCTATATTATCAACATCGTAATTTGATATGACGAAACAGACTTTTGTATCAAGAGGAAAATATTAGTTTATCTTTGTTTCAACCACAGTACAAAATACATATTTAATGTTATGATAAAAAATGTAAATTTCTAACAAGAAAGTTTTAAAAACCAGAAAGAGCTTTCAATCATAGATAGTTGTGGCACGCTTTATGATATCGTAAGTCTATGAAACGGAATCTGTTAAAATTTACAATCACATACGAAAACCTAAAAGAATTTAGCAATGTAATATAGCAGAAAAATTTACAGTTAGCTTCAAAATATGTTTCAGTTTTGTGTGGTGGTAACTGTTGAGTCAGATCGAGGAAGTAGTTTGTGATAGACAACATTGTATCATTGGCATTTTTGAAGTTCTCTTGTTTCCTTTTATTTCATACACTTCTCAACACCATTCGTTCCGTTGACATATAGGTTTAACACTGAGACAAGAAATAAAGAATTTTATTTCATTTATATTCTACAAGAAAACGAGGTAACAGTCATAGCTTACATTCCATTCTTCTGCCTATATGATTGAAATGAAATGAAATATTTGAGTTTTACGTCCCACGGTTATGCCGGTTAGGCTACAGGAGACTGTGATAATGAGAAATGAATGAAATAGTAGAATGAAGGAAGTGGGAGGAAACGGGAGAACCCCGAGAAAACCCATGAGCACGGTGTTTGTCCACCACAAAGTCCACACGGCGCGAGGTAGGATCGAATCAGGGACCCCAAGCACCGGAGGTGAACGCTCTACCACAGAGTCACCGCGCCCCCTACCTATATGATTGAATATCTTAAATTTATTTGATCAAGATTTTTTTTTCTAAAATACACTTCTACTCTTAATGACAAAATATGGAATTTAATACTTTTTAATAATAGCCCGAGTAAGATGTAGTTTCGGTGAATATTTTTGGTTGTGGAAATGTGTATACTCTCAAAAGTTAATCACAGCTCCAGGTGGCAGCCTTACTAAAATCGGTAACTCAAAATTGCTACCTATTTTGAACTTGATTGACTGGTTACCACGTTAACAGAATTAAAGCCTTCAATAAATTGGATCGGGTTAGTTTTAGAGTTACGCCTCAGTACATTAATACTTAAGAACAATGTATTAATTACAGAAGCCAATGTAATAATTAAATCAAATTTCTATTTTATTAAGTCAGAGTTCGCAATTGACGGATGCTACTCATCATGAAAACAAAGTGCTTTTCTTAGTGCGTCATTACCTTTAATCTATTCCAAAACGACAGCGTCAGAGAGATTTTATATTATATATATATATATATATATATATATATATATATATATATATATATATATATATAAATTGGTAAATCTTTGTCTTATAGTATTCGTCTACTTACTTCACATGTTAGTTTCCTTTAAATTGTACTATTCTGCTAAATAGGGACTCCATGAAGTTGTTCCACTAAATATTAAACACTATATATTGAGTAATTATTCATATTCCTCTTTCTTGTCTTCTCACTTGTATTGTCAACTCTCGTTACTATTGTCGTAATTGTGTAAAATTGTTTTAATAATATTAAATATTAGCTACTGTCAAATTAAAACAAAACACATTAAACATATGTATGGCATTATGTACATATTTTTCTCCTACACCTACCACAGAATTATGTTCTGGCCATCGAATGTCAGTTGCCAGACCATAAATATTAAGTTAATTTGGTGTAAACCATGTTTTTGAAAATTTGGTGTGAAGTATTTGAGATGTTAACTACAATATATTTTCATTCTTACTGTAGATTTAATTTTCTACACATAATGTTAAATTTACGGGATCAAATTTTTATTTCTTTCTTTTTAAGAAATATTGTTTGTACCGAAACGTGTGGATTATGCTATCCTATTGTTAATTTCAATTACTTCTGTCTAAATTCAATTCCAAATTCTGTTCTATTAAAATAAAATTCTTAAACTTTTATTTCTACAAACGATGCAGTTTTCTGTAAAACCTTCACATCTTTTATTCTATGTTATAACGTATTTAAAATGCTTGATAATCCAGATACTGTTGTGGCTCCTTCATTTTGCATCACTAACATGTTTCATAATCTTGGACTCAATATTTCTTCTTATACAAATATGTAATTGATCATATTCACAACTAGCTTCGTATATACACAAGCAGACCAAACTGTCTACTAAAATCTCATAACAGAGGAGTTTTCTCTGAACTTTACTAAAATTTAATTGGAAATTTGAAATCAAATTTATTGATGTTTTGTTATCCAATATTGTTGCTTTTCGGAAATTGTACGTCAATCTTGGTCAAAAGAGAGAATAATACACATTTTTCAGTAGACCTGTTTTTGGTTTATATAATTGGATGAGAATAAACTCCCTATTGAAAAATGTCTATATTTTTTTAATACTTCACAAATATTCATGACACAAAGACTTTTATTCCTTACTATGGTAGAATTGTTATGCATTGCTAAAATTCCACATAAGCACCACCATTGTCCACTTCAGCTTGCGTAAATAGTTTGGAATGTTTGCGACAAACAGACTTCTGTAAATGCTTCAGCGGTACTTTTGCGAGAACTTAGTGAGTTGCCTCCCCAATTCATCACGAGTTTCTGGTTGTGTGTGGTAAATTTTCTCTTTCGTTCATCCCGGGAGAAGTCATAGGGCGTTAGGTCAGGACTCCTTGCTGGTCATTTAAGTGGGCCACGTCGTCCTAACCAGCGTCCTGGAAAACGGGCGTTGAGTCACGCATGGATAGGACGTGCGAAATGAGATGGGGCTCTATTTTGCATAAAGATCAGATCGCTGCAACTGTTCCCGTGGATATATACCGTGAACATTATCATCCAGCATAGCAAGATACCGTTCTGCATGTACTATGTCCCGAATGACGTAGACCCACAACTTTCATGGATATCAATACCACATCACTGTGATCTCTGAGTGATATTAGCTTTCTTCAACAAGCACCTTCGGATACCCTCCTGCCCAGTGCCGATTAACATCCTTCCCCCCCCCCCCCAACATAAAACACGGCTTCATCTGACCACTGATATTACCATCTTCTTCCCATACTCCAACCGATAATCACAGTCTTTTGGACATAGTTCTTGACACAAATGCAGTTTGAATTAACAAAAACTCAATTTTTCCTTCAGACCAGTTCGAATTGTGTTGAGTTAAACGATTTTCACGAGATGCCTGTCTTTGTGATATCTGAGGATTTCAAGTGAACATTTCCTGAAACACTTGCACATTTTTTTCTTTTTATTTTATTTATTTATGTATTTATTTATTTTGTTTTCATCCTGGATGTTGAGGGATGATTGTGTCGCTTAATATCTGCTACAGAGCCTGTATATTAGCTTCAAATGGCAATTTCTTACAGTCTTTGCGTTTATCGAAGCATGACTTTTTCACACTTTGCCACTTGTATCACTGACTGCCATACTTAGTATCTAGATGCGAGCTGAGCCCCGTCACGCAAGGTTAGACATTACGCCATGGTCTGCCACTCTACCATTGGTCCATGACATAATTGACATACCATTGTAAGCAACAATATACTCTACCATTGTAAGGAACAAAATGCTTTTTGTTTCATGAAAATTGGTTAATATTGAAAACGTTATACACAATTTTCAACAGGGAGCTAATTTCTGCCCATTCTGTATATGTGTATGCCTTTAATAGAATGTTGATCTAAATAGTCGACTCTGGAAGATTGAGGTACCAATACTTCCGAGCATTTGATTTTCTATAGTTTTGTACATTTGATTTCAAAACTTCAATTAAATTCTTTAAAAAGATATAGAGAAATCTCTCAGTTAAAAGCTATTTTGTCTATTTAAGTGAATATGAAGCCAGTTGCGAATGTAATAAACTATATATTGGCACGAGAAGAAAAAAAAATATTGAGACCAGAATTAGGAACATGTTGGGGACTGCAAAATGGAGCAGATGTAACAGTACCTGGATTATCAAAATATCTAGATATGTCACAACAAAAGAATTAAAGATGTACAGGTTTTATAAAAAAAAAAAAAAAAAATCCATCGTTTGTGGAAACAAACCTTTATGATCTGTATATTACTAGAACAAACAAATTTAGAATTGAATTTAGACGGAGGCAATTAAGATAAATATTTTAAAAAAATAGCATAGCATAGTTATACAGTAGTATAATTGGCAATTTTCACAACAAACAATAGTTCCAAAAAACGGAAATTAACCTTTAATTATGCATATTATAATAAGTATATAGAAAATAAAATTTACAATAATTAATGAGTAAAGCTTGGCATTTTAGGTACTGCACCTTATCTAACTAAAATATCGAAGTTAGCTGGTTTTGAAAAGAAAACATTAAACAAACACCCTAAGTCTGTTTTGGTTGCACTTTCTGCATTTCTTTTCCAATGCAAGCACCCTTCTTGCCCTTTTTTTTCAATGTCATTACCTTTTCGCATTTTTTAAATATTTTTTTATCTCCTTTCCCATTTTATTTCTATAATAATTAGACAAGAAACCCTGAGCGTGTGTGGCATTACACTACTTTCGCATCAGTGCAGTCCCAGTTAGGCGAAAACTATTGAACAGAAAGTAAAGAAAGACAGGAACATCAAACTGACCAACCGTTGATTTGGACATTAGCGTCCCGTTTAACACAGAGGCTATGAGAGTGGATCAATAGCTCAAGGTGGAATCCAAACCACATGAACTCCCCCGGGAATTCAACCTGGATCTCCAGCGCCGAAGGCGTATGCAACCATATAGCCACGAGCCTTATTTAATGACCGGAGATGCAGCCTTAATAAAAAGGCTCTGAAAGTGTTAAATGTAATCAGTTTAACATTTTCTGGAATTGTGCCTATAACAACACTATGTTCTAAGGTTTGTTTCAGTCAAACTTTCATACAGCAGATAATTTTGAGTTTTTACATATAATGTAATTAATTTTAGTACTGCTTGTATGAACGTTTACATTTGAAACTTGCATAATTTTTCCAAAACTTGATCATTTTTTAAACCAAAATTCTGCATCTACGATTCCTAGCTCCAGAATTGGTAAATTTACACTAGTCAGTGATGTCTCAAATACTCCACACTAAAATTTCAAGATTGTGCTTTGCGCCGAATTTACTTGAAGTTTTATGGCCCGGCAACTAACATCAGATGCCTAGAACATAATTCTGTGGTAGTTATAGGATAAAAGTATGTTAGCATTACCCTATCATGTATATGTTTCACATTTTTCTTTCTGAACTTTACAGTATTTAATCATTAATATTTAGTGGAACAATTCTACAAGTTAACATAATAGTAACGAAAATTCGCAATACAAGTGAGACAGAGAAGAAGAGAGTTAATAAATACTCAAGTTACGGTGTCAAATATTTGGTGGAACTATTTTATGCATTTAACAGAACAGTTCAATTTTAAGAGAGAAGAGCAACATATAAAGTAAGGATGTAAATACTATAAGCACAAAAATTCAGACAATAAGAAATGATAATAGCGTCTGCCGAAATAGTTTCGGAATAGCTTACAGATCGTGACGCATGAAGGTCATTTTATTTTCATAGTTTCTATTAATTATTACTTTCTCAAGATTTCCAAACAAGTTACTAGAGTCATTCTATTTCCAGGTTTATGCAATTCCTCAATACCACTTTTGCTTCTGAGCTTTCGACTCTTCCCTGAAGTATGAGGAGGATAAAAAGGGAAGACAGATAAAATAGAAGCATCAGGTAAAAATAAAAGTAACGGACTTACCAGGGTAGAATAATGTTGGAGCACGCCTTATCACAAATATGAATCTCACAAATTAAATGATAGACACGCGGATTATGTTATGGCGGGATTAATTTGAGTATTCTTTTGTTCTTTGGTCGGGAATTGCCAATTCATTTTTGTTAATTTTATTATTATGCCAAAGTTGTGCAATTTTCTTTTTCTTTATTTCTGTAATTACTGCTCTCCATTTATCACTTAGCCATCCCTTGTCTAAGATTAACTTAGTTTTTTTTTTTTTTTTTTTTTTTTTACGAATAAACAAATTTTTCAAACAAGTGAAATTTGTAAAATAAGCACAACACTACCATAATAATAATAATATCGACATGAGTTAATAATCTTCCGCGAAGAAAAAAGTATGGGCTGATTAACTATGCAATAACTCAATCCACCGTCCACCATGTGTTCATAATCATTTGATGTGTGATCAATGTTTGCGGCAATGTGTGTTCCAGTACTGGTCTACCGTAGCAAATACGTTCCTTTTATTTTTCCCTGATGTTCTTATTTTTCTGTCTCCTGTTTCCACCTTCCATGACCAAGATTCCTGGGGAAAGTAAAAAATTTGGAAGTACAAGTAGTAATCAGGAATTGCAAAAACCTGCGAAAAGAACCATTATTTGAATTCCTGAGTGTGTTATTAGAATATCTGAAGTTACTAAACGTTTTCTTATTAAAATGTAAAGGTACCTACTTCCCTCAAAAAAGAATAGAACATGTCTTACGAAAATAAACAGGGAACGTGAAGGACTTTCGCAATGATAGTGTTTCATGAAGATTTATTGAGAGGTTGAAAATTCAACCCAACTCCTTGTGGTAATTGCTCTTCCCGATCGAGAAGAGTGAATGCGAATCGGAACATTTTTTTTTCTTTTAAACCAATTAATGTTTGTTGATGTCCTTCCCTTTATTCCACTTTTTGTAACCAGTTAGAATCATTCATTTAAATATACTGTATGTAAGCAGAGAGCATTTAAATATACTGTATGTAACTGTATGTATACTGTTGTATGGCTACCATTAAAGGCAATCTTTGTTTTTGTTTTCAATAACTAAGTAATAAATTAATTACTTTACTTTATAACTAAGGCAGTTTGCCGAAAGAATTTAGTAAAAGAAACATTACCTTTCAGCTTCAAAGCAATAGAAATTGAGAATTTAATTATTTGCCGAACTATAAATAAGTTTAAATCATTTTAGATAAGATTTCAAATACTTATTAGAAATCTTACACAATGTTATATTACAAAACTTCGGAACTTCAAATATACCTGACTCTCCTATACGTAATAATTATTTTAATCTTAGACTAGTTAATTGTAAAAAAGCGTACAGAATTAAGCTGAACGAAATAAATTATTTTTCCAGATTTGTGTTGGATGATGTCTAACATAAAATGTGATAAATACTTACAATGATTAAAATGTCCCTTCTGACGCATCATGGTTACAAATGCTTGTTCTGTTGGAGATATATAAAACAAATCTTGACGAGTAGATTGAGGTTGAAACTTAGACTGCCAAAGCCCTTTGAAGTACGCACTATTAACCTTAAAAGAGATAAAAATATTAGTATATTTTCTTTTTCATTATCTATTTTAATATACATTCTAATGTCTCACTTTTAACGTCAGCCTGAATACAACACTTCTAGATATTAATAATTGAAACATATTCATCAAGCTAAATCGATGAGCAAGTTAGATTGAGACAATATGAAATACCAAACAAGAAAGTTCTGACTTTAATTCTTAACATTCCATGTTACTAGGAGAACAAGAACAAAAATATCTGAAAGTTACTGAGGCAATAATTATATAAAGGATTTAGAACTATATTATTCTACTATTATTCTAGCATTAATGTTAAGTTGATAAAGAATCTAGCTTTAATGTTAAGTTGATAAAGAAATTATTACTACAATTCTACAGCAGTAATATAACCAACTAGAACTTGTTGCCATTTAGCGGTAATCAAATGGAAAAGTACACATGAAAGGAAGCCAAGCACTAGATCATACGAAACTGGTCCACTTATATTCAGCAAATAATCAAGTAGTTTCTCACGAAAAAAGTAACAACATTTGTTTAGTGTATGCTTATTTTTGTTTCTAGATATTTATTGAAAATATGTTAGAAGGATCATAATATTTGCCGTTAATATATATATAAATTGTGAAACTTAAAACAGGAAACTATTCAGTAAATTCAAATTGTTAAATCTTCTGTGCCTCTGTACTTTTTTGAAGTACACTGAATTTTAAACTCAACTTACATATATTTATTAAAATACTCTAATGTTCAAGCCTGTAGCAGAGCTTACATGTTCTTACAGTCCGTAGTAGATCCAATATATTGAAGGAAAAAGAAAACTGGATTACGCTATTACTACCCATGAAGTACTGGTATGATAAACTGCCAGTATATTAGAAGTATTACTGCAATCCTCTCACTTATAATAATAAATTAGTTAATTCATGGGAACTTTCATTTTATTGAACACTTACACTCTATTTTGAATCCAAACTAAGGTTATATAAAATTTAATCTGCGTCTATATTATTTATATTAACTTATTTTATATTTTCTTGTATTGCTGTACTTTACTGAGGTTCTTATATGTATTTTTCCTCTTATGAATGTAGCATAGCCCATATAATGTTTATACTCATCGTTATCGGAAATTTTCTGTCACCATTAAGGTTAAAATCAAAAGGTAACATTAAGTGAAAAGCTCTTACGCACTTCAGTTCTCAAGTGCTATCTTTATATATACTAATACAATGTTTTTCCCATCTTTCTTTTACCTTCTACTACGATGCACTCTACTACAGAGAAAAAGATATTCCTAAATAGTACTTTAAAATTTGAAATCGTACAGAGTACGTATATAATTATAAATAAACTAACAACTTACAGGAGAAAGTGCTCATGTGTTATATGAGGTATAGGACATATTAAACAGCCTCTGTATGGTATATTAGTGACATGCGTGAGTAAATTGTGTTTAAAGGAACTCAATAATTGAGAAAAATTGATTTTAGGAATTACAAGACATCTCAGTTTTATTGCAGCATGTAGAAGAACTAAGCTTGTTCGAAATATTCTTTCAGTTTATATAGAAAACAATGAGCATTTCCTCCGGAAAGATGTTTGTTTTAATGCCTCGAAAGCTCGTTTCCTCTATTATTAACTACCTTCGATTATTATTATTATTATTCTCTGCTTAACTGCCTCTAACATTTCCTCTTTTACTGCTTTACACAGGCAATTTTCTCCATTCTTCTCTATATCCACTTTTCGAATGTCTTCAGTCTGTTCTCTTTTGTAAGCCTACATATCATTTCTGTACAGTGCAATACTCCACACGAAATATTTAAGGCGATTTTATTCGTAATGCTTGCCTCAAAAACCATCAAATAAACGTCTTATTTCTAAATCAATATAAACTCTTCTAAAGTCCTCACTTGTTCTGGAATAAGATCTGTTCCATATTCAAATCGAATTTTCACCATATGTAATAAACAGATTTTTAAAAAATAATTCATCCATTGATATCGTAAACTTTTTCCTGCCTTCACTTATTCTCTAACCTAACAATTTAAGACGACGCATAGTGGTCGGAATGACGAGAAAATGTGGCGAAACTATTTGCGGGCATATTGAAAGCATGGTTTTGTCGAAATGGCATTTTTTAAAGGCACATTAGGCTATTTTGATTGTTCTGCTGTGCTGTGAACAATAATTTTTTATGGTCAGTGAGGCAGGTTGCCTATGTAAGTGTGGAAAAATCGAAATTTTCAAAATCAGGCTTACAAATACCATCTTGGGTCGTTACGAAAAAAAAAATACAACTTGCGGTACTGTTATTATTATTAAATTACAGAGTAAAGATCTCACTATATACAAAATAAGCATGTTTTTGGACATTAACGAAGAATTACATATAAACGTGAACAATGAAATTAACCTGAAACAGAATATTGAATCTGTAAGAAAATATTTAAAAAATAAAACTGATATACTTACCAAGACAAGATTTGTATTTGGTGTAATTTTACCAGCCGGAATAAGATCCTTGATTCTGTTTTTGGTTTGTTGCTCTACCCATTGGTTAATAGAGAGGCGAGATTCCTCAGGAGCACCAACAAAATCTAACTTCTCAATTTCTTCCTCAAACAAATGCTCCATACAATCACGAAGTTTTGTGTCATTCTGGAAGTATAATCTATTTGACACAATAAGTTCATAACCCGTGCTATTCATAGCTCGCATTCTTAAGAAAAATTTCTCAAGTCTGTAGGCTTGCATTGCTCCAAGCTTATCCAACTCATTTAGATGGAGTGCCGACTGTAGTTTTGATTCAGTTGTTCCAGCGGAACCAAAATAGGCTAATAGCAATGCATAATAAGTGCTGTAAGGGGAAAAGAAGATGTTTCCATTTGGAGAGTCTTGTACTATAGTTTTTAACAGATCTAAACTGAAGGCTTGCTGTCCTGAATACAGGGCTAACTGTGCACTTGGGTTAGTGTTCTTTTTTGCATCATCTGATGTTAAACATTGTCCTATGGAACTTGGGATACTAACTGCTAATAAAACAAGTATCAACTGCGTGTACCACTTCATTTTTTGTAGATGTAGAAGTACCTGAAAGATAAAGGATTAACATTAGGGCGTACAAAAATACATTTGAACAATATTATTAGATTCAAATAACATTAAAATATTGTGAATCACGTAATGATAAAACTAATTACATTTTAAACTTTAATTAACTGAATATTAAGCTCGAATATCCCACATACAGACTGTTCCAAGAGGAAACTCAAACTTTCCACTTATGTTGATTACATCAAAACAAGAATTACCTTGTTGAGTGATACATAGTTGTGGAGTTGTAAGCGCAAACTTTTGCGTCCATGTAGTACATTATTTATTAAACTGACTGATACTATAGTATATTCACATGTTTATACGTCCGTAACTACATATTTTTCAGCAAATGCAAAGTAACTTGTATTCTAGCTTTGATGTAAGGAACGTGTACAAAGTTCGTCGGTTTCCTTCTGGAAGTCTTACCTTTTATATTATATATATATATATATATATATATATATATATATATATATATATATATATATATATATATATATATGTTTGTGTATGTGTGTATTAAACTATTAAGATATTATACCAAGCAGTTAATGCAAAATTGAACAAGCAACTATAAAGTTTTGTTTTTTAAAATCACATTTAAATTTTCCAGATACTAAACTGTAAACTGTTAATATTGCATCTAGGTAGTAAACGATAAAAAATATCTGACACAAGTATCTATGTCATATATACATGATACATATAAAGCAGTAGAAAATAGAAATAAAATATATAGAATTTTTCTGGATCTGACAAAAACTTTTGACCACGAAATTGTACTGTATAAAATGCATAATTATAGAATTACAGAACATGTTACTTTATAGTTCTAAATCTATTTGATTAATCGAGCACATTGTGTTGAAGTAGGGACAATCAAGTCGCAGATAGTAAGAGACATTAAACAGGGAGTCCATACGGATCAATATCAGGTCCTACACTGTTTCTTACATTACATATTGATGACCTTCCTACTTATAAAGCTCTCAAAACTTTTCATTGACGACATATGGATTCTGGCTGAAATTTCAAATAATTCTTGTTTTGAAGTACAAACATTTGATAACTTGACAACTAAACTCACGAAACTGGTAAAAGTGAACAAATTCAACATAAATACAGCGAAAATAATAATAAACTTCAATATCAGAAAACAAAATTCTGTAAATATCCATGAAATAAATTTAGATGGGGAACTAGTACAGGTATCTAATACAATTTTTTGGGATTGATAGATTCAAACAACCTGGAAGGAACCTGGGCTTATTGAGAAAACAGTACGAAAGTATATTTCATTCGGAAACTTAGTAAGATCTTGATATTTGAAGCGTTAAAATCCACATACTTTGGGTTAATACGGTAAATTACATTCCGACTTACTGTACATCAACAGAATATAAGAATCATAGATCATATCCATATATAAAACGTTACATTAATAAAACCCAAAACTCGATACATCATATAGGAATAAAATTATATAATAAACTTTCAAATTTTGTTAAGCAAATGTAAAATCCGCAATTGCACAGTTTGCAGAAGAATTACATTTGTTACAATTATTACTTGGAAGGATTTTATTCCACGCTAGTGATTTTATTTTTAAACAGTCTATAAAACCATATATAAAATGAAATACGAATAAAGAACTAGCAGAGGATAATTACAGTAGCCGGACGTTTGAAATCTATTGCATACCTAGATATAATGTACGAGAGGGGATAGATGACAATCATCATCGTCGTGTTCATCCGATTTGACAGATCATAATCATCATCGTGTTCATTTGATATAATGTTAAGAATTTTACTCTTTTTTTTTTCTTTCTTCATTGTTTGGTAACCATTTAGCACAGAGTAGTGTCTGTATTTCAATAAGATAAAAGAAGTTGCAGGTCAAGTTTATGGTCTCGCGTAGATTTGAGAAATTTACAATCTGTGACTCAAAAATAAACTATAAGAACTTTGTACTTATAAGATAATTCAAAAAACAGATTTACAGGTATTTCTAATGGTCAAGCAGTCTCTACTAAAAGTACACGTAGCACAACTAAAGAAATGTGAGTGCTCACTCAGAAACGAGAAATTACAGTATTAATTTAATTAAATTGTGTCAAAACTTTCCTAACCTTAAGCTAACTCATTCCTATCCCTACCCTACTTATCCCTATCTTACTCTACTCTACTCTATCCTACACTACTATACTCTTTAAAGTGATCCTACTTATCTATGCGCAGCTGGAGGGAATTTAAATTTTACCCGAATAATATAGCAAAGAAAAAAAGCGCTGATTGATTGTACATATCCACCTATTTATAAAATTTACAGAACATATCTCTAATAATATTTTAATAGTAGAGTGTCTGTATAATCGAAATATGCTGTGTTCTTATCTAAGAGATGAATATGTACACTCATGTTCAAAATGATTGTCGCATATCTATAACTGTTTTCTTGTAAGAATATAATTTGATAATGATTTTGAAGGGCACTTTTAATACTGATACTATGTGTATAATTGGGAAATGTGTATTTGTGGTAAATTTCATAAAAAAAAAGAATTATAAATACGAAAATTAGAATAAGTAAAACAAAATGTTGCTAAATGAACAAGAAAGTTTTATTTTCGTTTTATTGTTCTTATTTACTGACATGAAATTTGCCACATAGGCCTACATGTCTTTGTCGATTATACACATACCAACATTATAAAAAATACCGGGCGAATTCGTTATCAAATTATATTCCCACAACAAAATATTTATAGACATGCGACAGTAATTTTGGACATGAGTGTACGTATGTAGAAAAAATTAACCAAGATGTAACCCGTTTATATCGCACGGACTTGTTCATAAAGTTGCCATGAAGTACTGTATACAAAGCGACATGAATCAGGTTATGTAAAAGTAAAAGCAGTATGAAAAGTTAAGCGAAGTCACTAGTGTTTGTGTTGGTAAAATAACACATGTACTCTGAAAACTTCTTTATTGTCTTGATGGGATTGTGAGTAATGGCGAATATGACAGATGTTGTGTACAAATATGACTGTAAATTGAACAGAGAAACCGAATAAATGTTTTTTGGCTAACATTTTATAAGTTAACGTATAGCCCCATTGGAGTTCCACTGTAGCGAACTGACTGCATCCGAACTAACTCCATGACCTATGGAATCCAGAAGTTCAATACCGCATTAACAAAAGCTCTCCATTGACTTCTATCCTTAGCCAACTGAATCCAGTTTCTACTTTGTATTCCTACTTCTGCGAGATCCATCTTAATATTGTTCTCCATTCTGCGCCTAGGTCTTCCTAATGGTCGTTTCCCGATTGGTCTTCCAGACAAGTCTTTGAAAGCGTTCCTACTTTCTTCTTCCATTCTGGCTACATGACCTGCTCACCTGAGCCTCTTAGATTTGATGACCCTAACAATATTTGGTAAACCGTATAAATTATGTAGTTCCTCGTTATGAAGTTTCCGTAATTTCCCATTCCCGTTCCTCTTGGATCCGAATATTCGTCTCAGGATCTTTTTCCGAAATACCGATACTTTCAGTCTACGTTCCACCCTCAGAGTGGCGACCATGTTTCGCACCATACAGAACAACATGTATGATTATCGTTTTATGTACTTTAAGCTTCAAATTCCTCGATAGAATTCGCGACAAGAGGTTTTGAGCTGAACAATAACACGAATTCCTGCTTTTAGTCGACATTTAATTTCTTCGTGAATATGGTTTTTGTATGTTTATATTGATCCTAGATATTTAAAAGTAATACTTTATCACAAGCAGGGCTGTTGCGTGGGCGGGGCGACCGGGGCAATGGCCCTGGGCGCTGCGACTATGGGGGCGCCGAGACGACAAATCTACAAAATTCAAGGAATTCAGATTGTCGGTAAATGATTTTTTTTTTACATAGTATTAATTCAGATATTTTAATAATGATCATACCACGGCTAAGTAAAATTACCGGTAATGTGAAACAAAGTCTAGGATTAATCAACTGGAACTCTCTCCAGCCCTCTGTGAGAAGAGCTTTTACCTTGGCAAACTCACAGATCTGTTACAACTTACTTCTTAGCCGTATGACAGTTTAGTACAAACTGAAGAAACTTCAGTAGAATTCAACAACACTTCTTTATTTTTATTCCGTCCAAGAAATGCTCAAGTAATAGCACAATATCTGCAATACTACAATTATCTGCTTATTTTGACACCACTTGATAATAACCGGTTAGCATCACAAATACAACTTCGCACATACTTTCCAATCAATAGATGAAAAAATATCTTTGTGGTCCTTCAATTCTGAACTAACCTCATACAACTGTGTTTATGAACTATCAGGGACGTAGCCATGTAGGGGGCTCAAGGGTTCAACCCCCCCCCCCCCCTAAAATGGACAAAGAAATCTTAATAAAATTCAAATGTATGCTATCCTATATTGATTTAAATTGACAACAGTTTTTAAAAGAGCATTACAATGCAATTTTCCAAGGGTACTGCCGGACCTCGAGAACTCGGGGGGGGGGGGGGGGAGTATTCCCAGACACCATTTCCTTGTGTCCCCGAATCGAAATCCTAGCTGAGTTCCTGTCAACTATCGTTGTCGTGTCCAACAAACATCTATTTTTAAAAAATAATTTTCTATTTTTTAAAAATAATTCTTTTTATATATAGCTATATATATTCATGTAAGAATGCCTGTCTCATTAACATTTTAGTAAGTTAAAACTGATAAAGACGTATTGACGCTCAACAGTTAGTCCAGGCAATTTACAGTTGGACCTGGGCAAAATTGCAATAGAAGCTTTTTAAACAGTTTTTGATTCAGGAATCATTACTGAATAACATATTCAAAATCCGACAAAATCGGACCACGGGAACACCCCCAAAAACGGTTTTCAAAATGACGGACCATGGTTAAAGAATCTTGCGCCTATCTTGCAATTTTCTTCTGTATCTCGGGTTCATCTCACCCGATTTTCACGGTTTTGTTGATGATGACGTCTGAAGATGGTTCCTACAGTTTAACGTGGGATCTGAACCACATGACCCCACCGGGAATCGAACCCGGGACCGACAAGGTGACGAGCGTAACCACTCATCCATCGGAGACATTGTATAACTACATAAGGTTTCCTAAATCATAAGGGGAAAAATTATAATCCTCCCAAAAATAGTATAAATTTATTCCAAATGTTCTAATATACAGGGTGGCCCAAAAGTAGGTATACAGTTCCGTACTTATCTTCTCCTGTATTTCATACCATTTCTTATTGTTATCACCTAGCTTCTTTATTATTTGTTCTTAATGTATTTTTACTTATACCTTAAGCCCGGAACAGCCGAAGCAAATAAACCCATAAGCTAGAATGTTACACTTGATCAATGCAGGGGTGTATACCTCCGTTTGGGCCACCTTGTATTTCTAAATAATGTTTAATTTGTGTGTTAGTTGCCTGTTTTCTTAATTTGTTTTTATTATTAATTTTTGTTTTTACGGCTTTAATATTTTAAAAAGCAACTATTTATAATTTGCTTTTTTTCTGTTTTGTTTTCAGATTAAATTACACATTTAAAAATGGAGATGTCTGAATATTGTGTGATATGTAAGGAAAAATTGGACAGTAAGCAAGAGATAGTTAAAATTAAACAGAAAGGGGCAGATGGTGTTAGGTCCTTGGTTCGTTAAATTAATCTTCAAAAATAATTCTCAACGTGTTTTATACTTTCTTATCTGGCTTTTAATAGTTGACCAAGCGAAGCGTACATAATCAACTTTTCTACACATACAATAAAATATTTTATACCTTCATACACACACTTCTTTACTCATCAATATGTCTACGTATACGTACAATTATTTATGTCGTTGCTATAGAAACATCAACACTTATTTTTGTTACTGATTACACCAATAATCTCGAAATCTCTATATATCTTTCTTTCTCATTTATACATTATAATGTTCACATAATTTTCCTCTGATCCCTTTCTGAAAATAGGCACAGATTGTTAATGAAACATACAACGTTGTAATGGCATAAATGAAGCAAGCCACAGGCGCAGAAGTGATGTTGTTGCTGTTCCTGGTATTAGTGTCCATGTTTCATGTCGGAAACGATTTACAGATTCAAAGGATATTGGTGTCAAGAAACGGCAGACTAGTGATGAAACAAAACCAAGAAAAAGTGCACGTTTAAATGAAGACCAAATTCGTAGTGCCACTCATTGCTTGTTTTGCGATACATTTGTGGACTTTTCTTCGAAGCATAAACCGTCATCAGAGCATTAAAAGTACGTACGTCAGAATTTGTTGAAAGTGTTAAAAAAAATTGCTGTGAAAATCGTTGTGATGAATGGTCATTTAAGGTACGAGGACATTTAGAGTACTATCTTGGTGACCTTCATGCAGCGGACTGCGTCTACCATAACACTTGTAGTGTCAATTTTCGAACTGGTAGGAACATTCCCCGTGAATACTCTTCCTCCAATAAGTACATAAAGAAAGGTCGGCCAAGTAATGAAAAACAGTACCTTGCATTCCTTCAGACTTGTTAGTACTTGGAAAATAATGATGAAGAACAACTGCTGATAGGAGATCTAATTTCAAAAATGGAAGAATATCTTGAAGGGAGTCGAAGCTGTGCCTATCATCGGAGACATATGAAGAGGAAACTTTTGGAATATTATGGAGAGAAAATTATTATTTCTGGTGGAAGTGGAAAGGCAGATGTAATCACTTTACTTCATACAGCCACTGAAATTCTTCAAAATTATCACCAAAAGTCAAAAGAATGTGATATTGAACTACAGAAGATATACTTAATAGAAGCAGCAGCCAAAATAATCAGAAGTGAGGTGAAATCCCTCAAAGTTTTTAATGTGGATGTATACCCATCTCCAAGTGACCTTACTGAAGAAAGTATACTTTACAATACGTACCTAAGAGTTTGAAATTACTGGTATCAAAGCTATTTGTGGGAAAGGATCCCTCTATAAAAATTGGTTCAATTGGTCAGAGCATTATGCAAGGTATACGTCTTAGAATATTAGTATGTCCATTGCAGATTGGTTTAGCTATCCAGCTGCATAACAACTTTAGATCAAGGTACCTTGTTGATTTGCTTCACAGTCTTGGTTATTGTTCATCATATTCCGAAGTAATTAGATTTGAAAGAAATGCTGCAGTATCAGGTAGCCATATCTCGTTAAATACTGCCAACAACACTGCAGTTCTTCTAGCAGCTGATAAAGTTGACCACAATGTTTGTACTTTGGATGGAGAGAACACCTTTCATGGGATGGGTATGATTGCAGCTACAACCCCAAAGAACAAGATCCATCCAATTATTCAACGCTGTAAGATTGTTGAAAGTGACATTAAGAATGTTGCAGCAGTTGATATTGTGGAATACAGACATTCAAGAAGCGTGCTCAGGGAGATTTCATTCAGCAAACTTCCAATATTGCCCATTGCCTCTATAAGTAGGTTAAATCTTCTGTGGCAAATATGTGCAGCCAAAAGATCAGGTCCAAGTTGGTCAGGAGCTATGCAAACAATTCATTCTGGAACAAATGTTTCACATCCTGGTGTGGCATTAATCACATTTCTTCCTATAATTGATATGGCAGCTAGTGACATGACATGTATACTCTCAACATTGCAACAACAAGTTAGCACATGATCAACGTAACCCTTGTATCATTACTTTTGATCAGCCTTTATTTTGGAAGGCTTCCCAAATTATCCACGAGCAACAAGATCTCCAAGATATTGTTTTAATGATGGGAACATTTCATACTCTGATCAACCTTTTGGGTTCAATTGGCACTTTGATGATTGGTTCAGGATTATCTGAAGTACTTCAAGAAATCTATGGATCAAATGCTGTGCTGCATATGATGTCTGGAAAAGCTGTTTCTCGAGCAATGCGAGGGCATATGATAGTAGATGTAGCTCTTTGTACCTTATTGGTTTCAGATGTTTTCCCTCGCAATGAAGATGGATCCCCTCATCATCTAGTTAAAGAAGTTTGTATCTTAGTTGATAACGTCATAAATGGCAAACAACATGTTGAGGACGTGGAGCTGTCTAGGGCATTATCTCAAATCAGTACTGCTTTGGAGGAGAAAAAAAAACTCACCTTCAATCTTTCTCAAGAACAAGTAAACTTTGGCTAAAGTATATGCAAATGATCAACGTTGCACGTAACTTAATAACAGCAGATAGGACTGGCTCATGGGATTTACATTTGCAATCTGTGATGGAGATTCTCCCAATAGTTGCAGCAGCTGGACATCACAATTACCTCAAGTCATTATATTTATATTAGCAGAAAATGTTCAGTTTGGAATTGTTCACAAAATGTTCCAGGAAGGCAAGTTTGTGATAAGAAGAAGTGATAGGGTATGGACCGGATTAGGTTCAGATCTAGTGATAGAGCAAGTATTAATGCGTTCTCTGAAAAGTAGAGGAGGTCTGACACGAGGAAGTGGATTTACAGAGATTCAAAGAGCAACATGGCTACTTTATATGCCTGTGTCTTCTACTTATAACTTAGAAATGCAGGGATACACTAAAAGTTTGTTGGAAAGCAGTGAACAACACAAAGAAATGAGGGAAAGTAGACAAACTAGGGACAGTAATGATATTAAAAAAGTTGTTGACCGACT
The DNA here is from genome assembly GCF_964235325.1 of Thermobia domestica. Lineage (NCBI taxonomy): Eukaryota > Metazoa > Arthropoda > Insecta > Zygentoma > Lepismatidae > Thermobia > Thermobia domestica. The sequence goes on from NC_137461.1 coordinate 208,306,181, forward strand.
AGAATCAATATCCCCATTCAATTCTGGCCCAGATCTTTCTAACATTGTCACAGGTGTAATAGCTGATCCTGGAGTAAATGTTGATGAACGGAATTCCATTGGTACAAACATCGTTCAAAAAATGATGGGCAATGATGTATTCAACTATTCTGGGAAAAGATCCGACAAAGCAAAAACTCTAGGATCTGATGCTGCTGTTGTGAGTCGAATTAATGATGATATACAAATAGATGCAGCACTTCTCTTTCAGAGAATGATGACTGTTGCTGCTAGTGGGGATATGAATCTTGAAGATGTGATGTGTTATGAACTTTGTTCTTATCCTCCTGCGTTATTTGAATCTCAGAGTGTGATGAGGAAACCTGACAAGTCTCAGTTAGCTCATGTGATACTAAAATACACAAAAAAAGTACACATGGAAGAACCTGAAGACATTCAGTTTACAAACCAGTATGTATTGGACGGTGGATCTCTCCTACATCGGCCTTCATGGCCCAGCAATGAAACATATGACAACATTGCAGCTTCTTATGCAGATTTCACCCTGAAGACATATGGGAAAGCTATAATTGTTTTCGATCTCCAACTATCAAGGATATGACTCACAGAAGACGCTGCACCAAGACCAGTAAGGATATTAATTTCAATCCTCACATGAAGTTTGTTGGCAAGAAAGAACTATTCTTAGGTAATGCAAAGAACAAGCAGGCAATAATTTACCTAATAACTGAAAAGTTACAGGATCGCGGATGTACTTTGCACAATGCGATTGGAGATGCTGATGTGGGTATAGTTCGTGCTGCAGTCTCATCATCTGAAAAAGCAAATACAACAGTCATCGGGGAAGATACTGACTTGCTTATTCTACTTCTGTATCATGCAAATAATACAGATTTCAAGTTATACTATCGCAGTGACATAAGACGGGGACAATCTCCCAATCCTGTGTATGATATTCTCCTCATTAAATCATTATTGGGTTATGATATATGCGAGTTCCTGGTATTTGTGCATGCTTTCACAGGCTGTGACACAACGTCCCGAATTTTTTCAATTGGAAAGTCCTTAGCATTTAACAAGCTGCTCAAGAATAGTGACCTCCGTTCAGTTGCAAATGTATTGTGTTCTGACTCTTGTCAACAGTCTGAAATTGAGGCTGCTGGAAGAAAAGCAATGCTTCTGTTATATGACTGCAATTCATTGGAATACACAAATGTACTACGCCATCGAATATTACTTGAGAAGGTAGTTGCAGCTACATCATTTGTTACACCTGAACGTTTACCACCTACTGATTCGTCTACAAAGTACCATAGCTTTCGTACATACTTTCAAATAAGAATCTGGAAATCTACAGAAGGGGAAATGAAGGCTGAAGAGTGGGTTGGTATATAAAGAATAATTCCTACCATCCCATACTTTGTGATATGCCACCAGCTCCAGAGCATCTGCTTAACATGATACGATGTTCTTGTACGAGTAGATGCGCAACTTTTCGATGTGGATGCAGGCGAAAAGGATTGCCATGTTCAGCTGCTTGTGGAGACTGCCAAGTCACTGGTTGTGATAATATTCAAACTCTTGCTGATAATGAATATTTCAGTGATGAGGATGATTCACATTAAAGTGTTTGTATTTTGCGAACTTCAATTTTTTAACGCAAACATACAAAATTTGAAGTAATTTTATTTAATTTAAAAGTTGATATGTGAATTCTGTTAATCATTGTTACCTGAAACAGTTGCTGTAGAATAGTGTTGATATATGTAGTTTTATTTAAAATACTACGAAAGCTGGATTAAGTTTAAAAGTTTTACTTTATGCATACAAAAGGATAAGAACAAACGAGTTATACTATTTTTAAATGAATTACATTGTTAGCATTCTCACACATATGAAACAGTGAAGTGGCAATAATATTTTAATTTATTGAGCTTTATCAAATGATTAAATAAATAAATAAAAAATACGTTGATTGTAAATTAATAGTTTTTTAGACGAAACGGTGTAAGATAGGAGAAAAAGTGTCGTTATTAAAAACTTTAGCATTTATATGTAGCTCTTATTTAAAAAATGTTTCATGTAAATCCGATTGCAGATACCCGAGGTACAGACAATTATTTAAGGTGTAAATGTAAGAATTTATGATTTTTAAAATTAAATGTCGTTTTTCACAAGAAACTGTACGAGATACGACATCAGTGCTCCTAATAAAAAATATATCACGTAAAATGACCTTTGATTTAAAAAAACAATCGTCAAAATCGGATTACAGGAAACCGAGATACAGAAAAATATTGCAAGATAGACGCAAGGTTTTTAAATCATGGTCCGCCATTTTGAAAACTGTTTATGGGAGTGTTCCCGTGGTCCGATTTTGTCGGATTTTGAATATGTTATTCAGTGATGATTCCTGAATAAAAAACTGTTTTAAAAGCTTCTATTGCAATTTTGCCCAGGTTAAGGGTATAATTGCTCTAGATTTCCTGGACTAAGTGGCCCAGAAAAGACTTTATGTTATCATTATATTATCTTTACACTACATGTTTCGAAACAACGTATCGTTAACATCCTCTTGCAGAACAAACATTAACAAACCGTTGAACATAAACTATAATTGTAGGATTGAATTGAAGCAAATACAAACAACTACAAACGTCGCCTGAAAAAGTTACTTTAGTATTCCAACGCTATGATAAATTTACTGAAAAATTTGTGTTAATCGCAAGGAAAGAAAAGGTGTTTTATTTTTTAAATATATTTTTTAAAAGCAAAACTAAAAAAAATATAGAGTTTTTGTTATCACTTACACATTGGACTTTAATATTTGTATCGTTATATGTATATTCTATGCTATTACTATGTTGATGTGTATCAAGTTCAAAACAAAAAAGAATAGAATTCGATTTCAATAATTCAAAATTATGTTTTCATTAACCCTTATATTTTGACTACAAAAACCATTCACTTTAAAACTGACATAATACCACCTTCTTTAATCTTACATTATGATCTTACGTTCCGCATTTAAATCTAGGAGTACAGAATAAACTCTAGTTGTTTTTCGTAACACACTGGGGGCGGGGGGGGGGGGGAAGCTGGGAATTCACGCCTCCAGGCGCTTACAATCCATGCGACGGCCCTGATCACAAGTAGGCTATTATTTTAACGCATCCATAATTTGCCGTATTACGATCCCGACGAACTTCCATGTACAGTAGAGCGTCGATTATCCGAACGTCGGTCAACCGAACGACCGCTTAACCGAACTGTGTACTCGCTCGCACCTGTTATTCTCCCACCCTACCGTCCATCATCCCCCTCACTCCCAAACCAATTTTCCCACAGTAGTCGCCGCACTGAGCCACCGCTGGCGGAACATTGCTTCTAATGGGGCCTTCATAAGGCGCTGCTGACCGTCCAAGCCGCCAGTCGCTGTGTTTCAACAATCAGCACACTTCTGTCGGTTTGGCACTGGCTGTAGAAGTAGCGGCAGTATCAAAGCTGTTCACAGCAACAGCTGCGTCAGCTTAGAGTTGAGGCGTGCCGCTCCGCGCATGGCAAATAAACATGTACAGTTCGATTATCCGAACAAACCAGTTTTCCGAACACCCATGTCCCCCAATTACTTAGGATAATCGACGCTCTACTGTATTTAGTTTTCTCCGCATTTACTACTAAACCCATGTCCCTGCAAGCGTTTAATAAGACCTCTGCATTTATTTCTATTGTTTTCCTATCATCCCCTATTAAATTCACATCAGCATACGCCATAACCTAGTGAATATCATTCAACTCTAGGCCCTGGTTGCCATCTTTGATTTTCTTTATAGCGTACTCCAGGACAAAGTTGAATAATAATATTGACAACGCATCTCTGTTTCAGGCCATTCTCGATGTAAACTGTTAATCCTTCTACAACTACTCTACATTGGCACGCGTACTCTAGCCCAGCAATATATTGGGCCCTCTTATTAAATCAGTGAATACAGTTTCTGTAAATTAACCCTGAATTTTGGTATAACCTAGACAGGCAAAAATGTATGTATTATTTAGCAAAATACGCCTATGGGATGATCAAAAATAATTACGCTAAGAAACTCTTGAAACTTACATTAAGGATTATACATAACCAGAACACATGACATTTTTATTCAAGTTTATCTAGCTTCATGGAATTTAGGGAAAAGTTATAATTTAATAGTTGATTATATATCTTTCCTTTCTTTTAACCTGAAATGAGGTTTCATATCTTGAGGTGCAGACCTAGGTTCCAGTCAACTATGTAAGTCAAGGTGACCAGAACTTTTACTTCCAAAAATGGGACGCATACGAATCGACGACAGGGGGTGGGGGGTTACTTCCACATTGGATTTTGGGACAGCAGTGTTTTCAATTTACAAAATAGACAAGTAAGAATAATAACACAGCGTTTCTAACTTAAGTACTACCCAACAATACTTTTAACTACTTCAACACTCAGAAGTCCCACTCAATTCCTACTTGAACCACAGAACACTCAATTCTCATTTGAATATTCAGAAGTTCTAGACGTGGCTGAACCTTCCCAATGCAGGGGCGGATCCAGAATCGACTTCTGGGGGGTTGTCATACTGCTACTTTTATGGGCTCCAAACTTTGGGATGGGTTATATATAGACTATAATAAGAAAGTTTCCTCTTCTGGAGGAGAGCGATCGCCCCCTCCCTGGATCCGCTCCTGTCCCAATGAGTGTTGATATGGAAGAGTGTAGCATTGACCATTTATATCTTGAATAATAATTACGGGACACCTGGGTCATGTTTGCTTAAAAACGGGACATTAAGGCGTCCCGTTTGAGAATCAGAAAAAAATGGGACAACGTTTGAAAATAAGGGACTGTCCCGGCTAAAACGGGACGTCTGGTCACCTTGAAGTAAGTTGTGTTATAAATTTGTAATACATTTATTTTGATGTAAAAGAAAAACGAAAGAAAGAAAAATGATAAAAATTGTGGACGACGAAAGGTTGTCAATGAATTTTTGTCCCTTTATATACGTAAACCTGATAGCTTTGACTAATGTGTGATCTTGTTTTAGGTCAATCTTTAGGATTTCATTATTTGTATGGTTCTTTCAACAGTACACTGCTTTCTTATAATTTATTGCTTGTAAGAAGAGTCGCATTGTTGGGTGTGCTCAGTGCACATTCACTTTAGACGGTTTAACCGTTATGAGTATAAATACAGCGACCCGACAAATAATATAGAAACTACTTTAAAAACCCACTAATTAACTTGTGCTGTTTCCACCAAAAAGCATGAACCGAGTCAGCGAAGGGGCGAAGCAAATAAGCTCACGTAATAGCGCGGAGTTGCGTCCGATACAGAACAAGTGCTTCAGCGACGGTAGGTATACGTGTGAACGAGAATGTCGCAAAAACTACGTATCTTTTATGTATATTTTAAAACCTTATTGTCGTATATAAGAACAATTAAGAAGTTACCTTGCAGTGGAACATTCCCTACACATAACACTTAAGGTAAGTTTCCATTTTACATGAATCTTGTAGCTGTAAAAAAACTTGCAATCTGGTCTTTCTGTTTATTCTTTACACATTACAACTTTCTGAAAGTAAGAAAAATATCTCCACCCATGTAGCATTGAACTCTTGCGGACATATAGTGAATCTCCTCATTAAAAACATGTATTTTGGCGCGCTTCTCCTCCCTTTCCAAAAGATTCCGTTGTTTCGGAAGCGGCGAAACTGGTTTTCTCTTTATGTCAGTGGGAGGGCGATAGCAGGTACGTAGTAAGCAAGACGACCCAAAAAGTTGCACATGGTTTAATTCCTTGCAAGATGAAAAAAAAAAAAAGTGTTGTATGCCCCTTTCAAGACTGTTGACATAGAGAAATATTATAGGGTTTCAAGATTTTTTTAATGACAGCAACAAGATTCAAGTAAAATGGAAACGCCGTCTTAAGTTCACCATGGCTAGTTTACAGAGTATTAGGCCCTACATGGTTACAAGCATACACTCTGCATAGGGGGTACACCCACGTGGGGAGTCCACCGGGTCCGGACACTCCCCCAAAATTTCGAATCAACATAACATTTGTACATTTTCTTAATAAAACTGTTATTTTTGCACAGAAATGACTCATAATAGACTAAAAATTTGATTTTACTCATGACTTGTATGATTTCTTTTCTGATAAAAGCAATCTACTTTTATCTATTTTCGTGAGAATATAGGTACCAGTGTTGTTATTTATCTCTTTTTTCTCGGCTGTAGAACAACGCCTGCTCCATACTAGATATATAAACGTAGTGTCTTGTATTATTATCCCCCCCCCCCCCCGCTTCAAACTTTGGACCTCTTCCAACAAAAATGTTTTGAATATTTATACATTGCTGAAAAATTGCTGAGAAATCAAAATTTATACATTGCTGAGAAATCTGAAAAATTATGCTAGGGCTTGTTTTCTAGTTAGGTCTTATTTTTAGAGAAACAGTCTGTGAGCTATCAAAGAAAAATAAAAAAAAATACATTTTAAATCTCGAATACCAAAAAAAAAAAAAAAAAAAGTGAAGTATTGTGTGTCACATCAGAATTTACGGAATGCATTCAAATTGAAAAACCACTGGAAGCTCCACAGTTGGGAAGATTTTGGAGAGGGCACAAAGCCGATTTTGTCACTATTGGCGATGTGACTTCTATCGTGCAGAACAAAGGAGCTGCCACTGGTAGCAAGAATTGTTTTCATAGCTATATGGTTAGCATATGCGCCTCTGACACGTGAGACCTGGGTTCTATTTTCAGTGACAGTTCATCTAATTCGGATCCCACGTAAAGTTGTAGGATTACGTTCCATAGCCTCGCTGCTCAAAAGAGAAACCCAGTCCAAGCAACCAAAGCCATTGATAAAGTGTACAGTTTGTTTTCACTTGTATTACCCTTTCTCTTTTCTTACAGCCGCCAAGTGAACTTTGTGGTGGACAAACACCGTGTGCGTGGGTTTTCTCGGGGTTCTCCCGTTTCCTCCCACTTTCTTCATTCCACCATTTCACTCATCTTTCATCATCAACGTCTCCTTTAGCCTAACCGACATAACCGTGAGACGTAAAACTCAAACATTTCATTTCATTTTCTTTTCTTACAGCGTCTTAACTCCGGATTTTCCAGAATACATTTTTCTTTTTCTTTTTTAAGAAAACGTTTTACTGTTATTCCTATGATTTAGTTAGGATAATAATGTCACTAATTTTACTGCGTGCGAAATATTCGGAAATTCCTATTTCTTTTCAAAAATAAGTTGGGCAGGCATACTTTTCATGTAGTATACATTAATATGAAATTCCAAATTTCACAAAGGAAAAATTAACGGAAAAGTTCTCTGATCATAAACGATCTGATCAGTGAAAAGGAATTTACTCCCTCGCATCCTCAGTAATCGTAAAATCAGTAGTTCAATAAAATAAATAGTTAACTGTAGGTACTTATCAAGAAAATATCGCATACACAGCAAAATATATGACTTCCCTGTTGGTACAGTCACGAAAGAAAGTATTGTTCAGTTCACAAAACTTTTCCTAATTACTCAACAATAAATTAACCGTGTTTCTCAAAGCATGGGTCGCGACCCATTGGTGGGTCGTGGAAAGTTTCTTGGTGGATCGCGAGAAGTTTTTCCTTTTGATTATGAAAAATTTATTTTGATGCAGAAACATATGTTGTAAAGTAAGTACCATACAGGAAATGAAAATTGGAAGGTTTGTTAATGAAGTGAAGAGTAAGTGATTACTCAGAGCTCTGCCCTGTTGTACAGCGGGGGACACTTCTAAATGGTACACCTTAGCCGTAAATCTCCATATGGCTGTACCATTTAGAAGTGTCCCCCGCTGTACCATTAATAGAGATGCTGGGTTAGGATGGAAAGAGAATGGATGAGTCAAAATCTGTCACGGGTTAGGATTGTGTTGGGAATAGTGTTACCTTTCTATGAAAAAATTAGAAATACAATTTACAAAATTTAATTGGTTTGAAATACACCACCATTACGTAGAATGACATGTGTATTTGAATAAAAGTAGGTGGGCCATAAAATACTTTTTTAATATCTAGCGTGGGTCGCGGTATCAGCAAGTTTGATAACCACTGAATTAACTTATTAGAGTACCGATTTTGACAAGTTATCAAATTATAACTATTCCAAAGATAAAAACAATAAGAACCAAATTAATTCATTTGTTCCCGAGTAATTGGCAAATGACAATTTGTCAACTATCAAATACTTTCTTTTCCGTGTGTATATAGCTAGTGCGTGCACGTTTGATGCATGTGGGCCCACATTCGATTCCCCATGTGAGAGCAGTAAACTTTGAATGCATTACGGTGTTTCAGATTCCACTTTAAACTGCAAATCTACGTCTCATAAGTTTGGTGCTGAAAAGGGACGTTAAATAACAAAATATATCAAAACGAACGAGTTGTGCTTTGAAAGAGTACCTTCTGAGGACCGGAGTGACTTTTCTATAGTTATTCCGTCAGTACATTGACTCCACATGTCAGTGGTTATTCATTTCTTGATCTATAATCTCCTACATCTTAATCAAGCAGTATAGCTACCTCTTTAATAACCTCAAGATCAAGAACACTCACTGTAAGAATCTAGACAGGTGATGTAGTAAGATCTGTTTTACATGTAGCAATAGAAAATGAACGAAATGCTGCTTTCAAAGTAGGCCATTTTTATTAATAGATAAAATATAGTAGTATATAAGATTCCATGTCCACGATTGGATAAACACTGGCCTACTGAAAATCCAATCCGGAACAAGTAGTTAAATCAAATTACACTAAAAACAAAACGAACGTTCATCATTGTTAAATGTTAACATGTAAATATGATGTAGGTCTACAGCATATAATAGAAAGCTAAAAGATGGAGACGGGATTAACACGAATTGCATACGATTAGCGCATGATTTTGTATATTGGTACGCGGTCAAGGGTTCGATTCTCAGTGTGAATTCTTGTTTCAAATATTAAACCGAATAATGGTTCGAATCTCACACCTGACAAAAAAATGAACCTAATCAATCAATCATTGATATAGGACTAAAAATTCAGCTATAAAATATATATGTTTTGCTATTATCGTTAATGTAAACTTCGTCAAACCATTTATTATACTAGGAGGAAGCGTTTTTCGGTCATTATTCCTCGATGGTACATCGGATTTTTGATTTCGACCTATGTTGTCACTCAGCACGACATACTCTATCAGCGTGCTAAGTTTGGTTGAGATCGGCCAAAAGGTCTAGGAGGAGTTCGAGGACAACCAAACGGCTAACCCGAGTATAAGAGCTTCGCTTCGCTCAGCTCAATTAGTAGTCATACGAGCCCCAAACGACGAGAAGTAAATTTGTTACGTTCATGAGAAAAATACAATATTCTAGAAGACAATCCTGCTGATATAATGACAAGTGTGTGTGTGTGTGTGTTTTTTTTTTTTTTTTTTAATATATGTCTTGTAGCTAAGGAAAAAAGAAAAATTCTGACTTCTCTAATATTTTATGACTTACCTAGGCGTATTTCGCGACTATCAAGTGACTGCCAATGACGTATTACACGACACAAAGAACCAGAACAAACTGACACTCAATTTATGAAGAAGCTAAACCTACACTGCATCACTGCTCAGGAGATCTTCTCTTAGAAGTCTTACATCACTGTTGTCCTCGCTCTAGTGGCAGTTTTTCTCCGTTCGCTGAATCGCCGGAACCGTTTAAGGCTACATGACAACGCTAAAACCCAAACCAATGCATGCAGTCTGGTGAACCAAATTGACAAATGACGCAACAAGTATGGGTTTTCCGAGCTCTAACGATGACCTTGTCCTCAGCCATGGATTGCTTAGACATCATTACACACTACAATATACGTTTTTTTAAAACTTTCCTTTTCTTCCTTTTTTTTTAAAGATTACTCGATAAAGTCCATGTTTACTGAGCACTATTAAATTAATTTTAACATTGAAAAAAGTCACGTTTGAAAAAGAATAAATATACGAAGAAAAAGCATTTCCTTCGAAAAGATCGTTCAGTGATTCATATGAATCTATGTGGCTTTGTGAAACAGGAAAAAAGTGTTTACTAATAATATTTCCTGTCATTTTTAGAATTGAAGAGCAACTGGAATGACATGACAGTCAATGTCAATGTTCAAACATGAGTATCATTAACTATACCGGCACTTCCGCAAACGCGCTAGCTCAAATATATTGTTCGTCTAGCAATCAAAAAGCCCCATCAAAATAAACTATTTCAGCCTGTAAATGTGCCCTGAGGTGTCTAAGCCAACCTTGGACCTTTTTGACTATTCGTAACGGATGAACTGAACGGTTGGTTGAATTAGCGATCAGAGTCCCTTGCAGAGTAAGGCTGAGACGTGAACCTACAGCTTCACCTAGAACCCCAACTAAATAAATCTCGCTGGGAATCGAGACAGGGTCTCCCGCGCTTAAGGCGCGTACGCTAACCATATAATAAAAATGAAATGAAATCTAAGTTTTACGTCCCACAGTTATGCCGGTTAGGCTAAACGAGACGGTGATGATGAGAGATGAGTGAAATGGTGGAATGAAGAAAGTGGGAGGAAACGGGAGAACCCCGAGAAAACCCACGAGCACGGTGTTTGTGCACCACAAAGTCCACACGGCGCGAGCTGGGATCGAACCAGGGACCCCAAGCACCGGAGTTGAACGCTCTACCACTGAGCCACCGCGACCCCCAACCATATAATAAAATTGAACGAAAAAAAGTTACTTCCAATCACAGGGAGATTGCAGCGGAATAAACTAAACTTTACACAGGGAAGGGGGAAGCGAATTTCACCATGTTATTTCTCTCGGAAAATTTTTATTCATAGCATGTATTTGACAGATACATACTGAATCCTGTCCTAAGAGATAAAAGAACTAGATGAGTACCTCCCTCTCCCACTAAATAATGCCTTTCTCACTCCTTTTCAATTGCCTGCATGATTCATCGAGTATAAAATGAATATATGTTTGACTCATTCAAAGTGTCGTCCAGTTTTTTGAAAGCTCCACTGACGCTTATCGTTCAGCACTCCAAAATCGTAAGATGTAAAATAAACACTACGTCTGTCCTTAAATATAATGTGTCCGAACAAAAATATACCAATAACAAATTTGATTAACTGGGGAATCAATAGTGATAAAATCGTCCGGTTTTGTCTTTCGAAAAGAGGAATACAACTGTATATCCAAGATGAAGAAATCACTCCACTCACTTCAGTACATCTCCACGTGTGTCCCTTTTGTTGCTCGGGAAACATCAAGTCGATACACAACCTCCGTTCTGATACTGTGTAACATTTGAGGTATTACGAATCCACAAGCATCGATAATTCTTTGTCTTAGATGATCCAAATCTTGGAACAAACTTCCAGCAATTACTTGTGCCATCTAATAATGCAATGACGGTTTGGTGTTCGTGTCCGTATTGTTGTCTAAATTTCATCTGTACGGTTAGGGGGACTTAAATTCTGCGAACCAAAAACAGCACTTCACTTTCTGATGAACAGTAAAGGACTCCATTCTGATCACGAGTAATGCGTTTGCGCAGGGTCGTAAATAAGGGCCCCGCACACCCTGCATTGCGGGAGGGGGCAAGCCATCAAGGGAAATGGGACATAGAGAAGGGGCCCCACTCCACGCTGTTTACGGGGAAGCCCCCAAGCCTTTAGTTACGCCACCGCGGGGCATGCGTGAGATCCTGTTGCGTTCAATTGTCTGCCATGCAGAAAATTCTATTAATTCCTCTTTCTGAGAAAGAAAACCAGAAGATTCTATCACTATTGTTTCCCCAGGAATCCACATTTCTTATTGGTATATTTTCAACCTGACACACTGTAATTCGTTTCGAACATATATACCTATCTCGTGTCGAGAAGTTCTGCCTAGTATCGTATTGTTTTTGAACCAAGCCGTCCCTTCTTTTTCGTTTTGTAATAATAATACGAGTAATAATAATAATAATAATAATAATAATAATAATAATAATAATAATAATAATAATATGTAAAATACACAACAAAAAATTGAAATATGTGAAACTTGTAACGTGCTAATAAAAATGCAGCATCCTTCAATCACAACTTATGACAAACAACTTGCAATCGGACACAAGGACGGTGAAACGAGAGTTGGATATTTTTTTTTTTCTTCGTATGTGACCAACAAATTTATGCCCTGTGAAATGTTCACATTTAGGTGCTCATCAGTCAGGACCACACTTTTGCATTATCCATATTTCAGGATTACAATTTACTTCGTGCAATCCTGCAATCGCGTAATCCTGAAATTTTCTTTAGCTAATTATTCAGTAATTAGAAACCATCATTTACTGGAAAGCTTCCTCATAGCTATATGGTTAGTGTACTCGCTTGCGGTGCGAAAGACCCGGATTCGATTCATGATTCACTCATGCGGTTCGTATCCCTCGTTAAACTGTAGATTCAAGTTGATTTTGAGTTTATTATCCCGTTCAGCAGTGAGGCTAAATGAGGCGTGGACTTACTGGTTAACGTGGAATCCGAGCTACTTGAGCTCCCGCCGGGAATCGAACCCGGGTCTCCCGCGCCAAAGGTGCGTATGCTAACAGCTTAGCCACGAAGGAGCTTGCTGTAGATTCGTCTCGCACAACCTCGCTACTGAAACCTCGATCCAACCAATCAAGATGATATCGATATCTATAGCTTTTATGTTCGCAGTGTTTCTCTAGTGAATGGGCAATCAGACGTGCTTTTGACTAAGCGATTTAAACAACTAAAAGTCATAAACGCAATCTTCATTAAAATCTATTTCTGCAACAGACTCAAAAATTAGCATGGAAACTTTGCAAAGGAGGCGAGTGGCGAGCGAGTGGAGAGTGTGACTACCAATAATGGTAACTTTATGAAGAAAATTTTCTTCAAACAAAAAGTACTTTTCGCTTCCGTTTTAAGAAAGGTTCTGCAACAAAAATTTTCAATTAAACTCGATATATAAATTATAGAAAACAGTGGTGTAACCAGAATTTTATCAAAGGGAGGTTCAAGCTCGCAAGTTCATATTGTTTCAGGACTTTCGTACATACATCCTTATATGGTAGATGTTTAATTATCATAATATTTCATTTAAGGGAAGACTGCTAAATCGCGGAACCCTTAGCGTAAGTCACTAGCAGGAAGACAAATTTCGCTCCTAATATTTCATACATATGTTTCCAAAGATCAACTAAATAGTATACAATATAATTTGTATTTAAAAGTTTTAAATTCACACTCACACAAAAGTTCATTGCTTTTATATTAACAATTTTTTGTGTACTTTGGTTCTGCAAGAAATTCACATTTCATTTTGATTGTGAACAGGTTTTAACGATAGTGAAAGGAAAAATTGTTTCTGCCCACTTTCACTGATTTCTCTCCATCTCTCACCGTTGACCTTGGTTCACTAAGCTGTATGGCCATTTGATTTCTCTTTCATCACAATTAACAAATTTCAGTTACTGCAAATGCCACTCCAATCGTAAGATAAGGTAAAGATATGATTTGCAGATACATTACTGGAGAAAAATTACTTCCATAAAGACACGTAACGGCGTGCTTATGGCCCCCACTTCCTGGTTTAATCCGCGATGGAAGCCAAGAGGTATCGATGCTAGTGACGGAACTGGAGTATATTTAAGAAGTAGCAGTGTCACGTAAAGGAGTTTGGTTTGTATGGCGAGGTATTTTCTCAATTAACATTAAGACAGGAAGTGTAGTACATTTCTACCACTTTTGGCTTTAGTTTAGGGTGCACATGGATCACTGGCGTCTCTGCCATGTAAAATTGGAGGAGGACATTAAAAAAAAGTTATTTAAATTGTACTACCTAGGCCAACCTGTTTATTATCTTCGATTCCATGTGTTACCACGGACCCCCTAAGGTATATCAAGAACTCTGTTATAATCGTTTCACAGCCTGAATATTAGGTCTATATTCCAAATTATTATTATTATAGCTATTATTTATATGGTATTCTGTCGTTAGTAAATAAATTAAATTAGAATAAAATATTGAATATTTTGTACTTCAAAATATTGGAGGGACGCGCCTTCCTCGTCCCCTCCGCCAGAGACGCCCATGAGATGGAATATATTCTTTCAAACGCTGCACCGATTGCAGAAAACCACTTGTTTACATCTATTATCGTTTCTACTCTATAGCGATCAGTGTTCAAACGGAAGAGACTGATCTCTGACGCTTTCGGTTTGAATAGAGTGTTGAGACAAGATGGTACCTATTCTTAGGACGCTGAACAGATTTCAAAAAACACTTCTCGCTATTTCTTTATCGTTTTTGTTTTTATATGTAGATCATTATTGGAACCTGAGTTGTGAACGATTTCTATAACTTCTAGTTTTCGCAAAGAGTTAAGGATTGAGATAAAATGCATTCTTGCACACTTAATCGATTGTAGAAAACCGCTTCTTGCTATCTATTACCGTTTTTAATCTTTAGTGACCAACATTAAACTCTGAAATGATCTATTTCTATCACTTCCGCTTTTAGCATCACTTCCATCCATGAACTCTGTTCCTAATTTTTGACCCTTACATCCTGGCCGAAATTGACCGTGGTCCGTTGAGTAATTCTTGAGGAAGTTTGTCTTCCAGATGGAGAGGTCAAAATATGTAAAGAAGTTTTGGTAAACCAAATTCCTTCAAAAGCAATGTAGCTGAAAACCTATGCATTGACGACGCATCTAGCTGAGCAACAACCATTTATTTATTTATTTAAATAATACATCTTCAAGACCTACATCGCCCATTTACACTGTAATCATTAACAGTCAATAACAGAAAAAAAAACATAAAATGAAGATGTCGGGGTCCTTAATTTTACTATTCCATTATTTTCTTAGTGAAACTGGGAAAAAACCTCAGGAAACCATCACTTAATATAGTCAGCCATAGGGTCTACTTTAAACTCCAGAGTCCTTTCTTGGCTGTAGCGCCAGGAACCATAAATGATAAAACTTACTCTAATTTATGAACTGAGGGTCCAAGTAGGTTTTCAACATACTTTTGGTAAAGCTAACTTGTATACCAATGATCATAAGGTGTAAAACATATGAAATTTTAATTTTTTAAGGAAATACACATTTGAACATTCAAAAGGGAAAAAAAACCGAAAGTGCTTTACAGCCAGTACTTGGCAAGTTACTCGTAAATAATACTTTCAACAGAGACAATGCATGAAAAACCTTCGATGAGTAATAGTCAGGAATTATACGCCGGAAACTTCACTGTTACCTTGACAGATAGCCCTGAAATTCTCTAAAGCTGTGCTACATCGAGAAGTTTCGCATCGAGAGTTTCGGGGTTTAACCCCCTCTTAAAAAATATTCGTGGAGAAATAAACTTTTGCTATACATGAAAATCTCGCTTGTCCTGAAAGGAAATAGGATTGAAGTTTCAATTCCCTTTGATGACATTCTGCGTACACCACTGCTGTGATATATAACGCATGGTATGACTTGTTAAGTCTATTCCTCAGTCCGTTTAGTTCCGTTAGAGACATACTGAGGAACTTGTGTATCACCAAAACATTAAAACTTCATCACAGAGTTCATCATCGGAGTGATAATTTCTTCATATTTTGTTGGGATTTTGAAGTTCTAGAAGGAATTAATACTTAACATGAGATATAGAGAACTAAATTTTTAATCAGAGTTTCCTCTCTTCCTATGGATAAATCACCACCTGTGAAACAACGAAATTTCGGTTTAACATTCTGTGATTATATTCTATAGCTTAATGGAGATGGATGATAGTGAACGTGAACTAATATGAAAGAATTGATAGAATACCAAGTAGACAGGAAACGGGATTGAGAAAACCCACGGACAACACCATGTTGTTCACATGATCGAATCTAACAAGGAATAGTTTGCACCGAAGGTTAGCGTCCTACCACTGAGTCACATTGCCCATGCTGCCTGTGCGGTACAATCTATTTCAAATTAATTGTATCCAGGACTAGGACATTGCAATGTACATTTTTAACACAGTGATAATTATTCATATAAAAGCAATTATTCATGTTTCATTCATTCGTGGACAAGAGAGATCCCGTATACCATCATTCAGGATTATACGTGACGTACATTATAGCATGTAAACGTAATTTATAACTTATCTTCTCTGTATCAGCCATTCTTAAAAGGTTAATAGCCTCTAGAATGTACCATATCCATCATTATTTCTTGTGCTTTCATTCTTCTCATGCGGTTATCTTCCCTTTATACATGCACACATCCTACACAAGTTTTTAATCATGTGAATGGTTCTTAACATTATGAAATATTGCCAACAGAGCATTGAAGAAGACAATACACACGTTTTCTAATGCAGATGTTAGCTTTGACTCTTTATTTCTCGATTCAGAAAGTCTCCTAAGTATACAAATGAACAAGCTTTCTTATGTTCGATTCTCAATCCATATTTGGGGTAACCGGGATGACTCAGTGGTAGAGCGTTCGCCTGTGGTGCTTGGGATGCCGGGTTCGATCCCAGCCCCCGCCAAGTGAACCTTGTGGTGGACAAACACCGTGTGCGTGGGTTTCCTCGGAGTTCTCCCTTTCCTCCCACTTTCTTCATTCCACCATTTCCTTCATTTCTCATCATCACCGTCTCCTTTAACCTAGCTGACATAACCGCGGGACGTAAAATTCAAAAATTTAATTTCAATCCATATTTGGTATCCATTAACCTTTAAGAATTGCTGTGGAATCAGTCAATAAAAATTAGCCAAAATTGCTACTTTACCCCCCCCCACACACACACACACATTCAGAAATACAAGTAGTTATTGAAATAATGGAAATATGTTCGAAAGACTAACATGTACAAGGTGATAACATAGAATGTGTGTGTAGCGCTTGGCCGTTCTAAGTGATATGTTAGAAGCTAGATGATCGTCTACAGTACACCGCACGGAGTAAGACAAAGCCGCATGTAGAAAGGCCAAATTGGGGGTGCGGGATTAGTGCATATGTCCTAAGGTGGCCAGCGAGTTAGGTATGTCGTGAAGAGCAGAGTCCAAAGTTCTGGCAGTCTACAAAACTCACGGTAAAAAAAAAAAAAAAAAACATCGGTGAAAGGTAATAGTGTAAGGAAGAGAAGGCTCACTGATAGTATTGTCAAGCATTGAAGATTATTCCCAAGGACCGTAGCTGGAATGCAACAAAAGTGACTGCGGAATCAATGAGCGAATACAGCTTGTTACAACAATCACAGTCCAACGTGAGACAAATACCTTAACGTTCACTGTCCGCTTACACTTTCCAAACAGCCAACAGCGCATTAGCGCACACAAAGTACTGCTTTGAATTCGGAAAGTGAACCACCAATGATTGGAAACAAGAAATATGGACCGATGAGTCTTCTTTTGTCTTTTTTCCAACAACAGATGTGTGTGTTCCGAACCTCGAAAGAAGCTTACACACTCCGAGTCCGAGCTCTTTCTTAACTGGGATGCTATGTGTCACAATTTTGTGGCAATCCATAGGTCCAGTAACCTCACAGTGGACATTAGGCCTACTGCCAATGATCACGTGTATATTTTAAGTGGACATATGCATTCTATGATCCACATTTTTCCGGGCAATGATAATTTTTCACGATGACACAATGCCAATTCACACCGCTGGAGGTCTTACGGCGAGTTTCATAAACATCGGGGCGAACTACAACACCCTTTTAGCCTGCTCAATCCCCAGATCTCAAGATCTGTGGTCAAGTTCTGACAGGTTACCATTTCACCCAACTGAAAAGATCACATCTCATTTCAAGTATTGGTATTTGATAGAGAACTCTAAGAAAAGATTTATATACACGTTAATTATCTTGAGATATCACTAAGGCCACAAATTTACTAGTTCATTGAATAAATTATATCTAACGTTCAAAGGGTGGTTTCTATCCTTAAACCCGCGCCATTGCCGAAATAAAAAAAAAAAATACGTTTCGATTAGTTTTCGATGTTCTACAAGTATGCAAAATTTCATCCAAATCGGTTAGTGACAATTCCGTAAGTCTCCTTGTTAGTGTAAATTTAACACTACTTGCTATTAATATGATTTTAAAAAAATACTATTTCAAGATGATTATGCAGTTTCGCATACTAGCCTATTTTTGACCCCATATGTATTTTGAAAAGTGACCTTTTGCAGCCAAGTATATGCATTCTATGAGTGTCCACGGGTGCAAACGCCAGTAAGATTTATACTGGACACGAATATGGCTAATCGTTTCGATTCCATTTTAAACAGTTGGTTCAGTATCATAAGCAACCGCGCTGAAAAGGAACTCTCGATTATTTCTATTAAATCACATTAATATTTTTAAGCAATACTTAAAAAAAAAAAAAAAAAAAAAAAAACACTTTTGTTCCAAAGATTCTTTTCTTCTAGTTTACTCATAGGAAAGTGCTTTCGCAAAAGTGATAAAACGGTACAAAGTATCAAGAAATACAAAATGTTTGTTAGAACTTAGGCTACATTTATTATTGTATGTGTAGGGCTATACTTTTTGACTAAAAACCGAGATACCCAATGAAAATTCGTATCTCAGAGTGAGTAACAGAGTACAGAGCGTGAAATCATAACAGTCTAATTGTATGGGGTATGCAGGATGGTAAGACAGGAGTGAAGAAAAAACTCATCGCACTGGAATGTTTTGACAATAGTTATTTCAGCGAACATAATTTTAAACTACGTTAATTACATGGGAAATACATTTTAATTATACATGAATTACTGTAATTTGCAAGTTACTGACAATAGGGTCACTTTATTCACCCACTAATGTTCTCATTGGGGGATTTTTCTTTCAAAAATATTACGTAGGGTTTGCTTTCAACCACCACGGATTTTAACACCCTGACAAAGAGATTATTCCTATTAAAATATCGATGAGTAAAAAATGAAAATAAATAATAAATGATATTTTTTTCCTAATATCGCACGAATTAGGTTTCGGAGGAAAGCTGCGAATTTGGAGTCTTGAACGATTCTGGGAGAAGAGGAGGGATTTAAATCCGAAACTGTCCCGGCTGTCTTGTAAGGAGGGTCCCACCCCGATTATCAGCATCAGATCTCTTAAAAATTTATGATACGGCGTTGTGTAGAGCAACATTACTTTATGTGTTATAAACTGCTTATACAGTAAACTCTTGACTATTCAGCCTTCGTATACTATGCAGCTTAGTTTCAAAACGAAAGGAAGAAAACAATTAGCGATCTACTTTACTTGTAACGTAAGGCCTTCATACAAATGTGACTCTTCCAAGGAAAAGCAGTCATCCATCAAGGACATTCTCAGAAACTAAAAACTATAAATTTTGACTCTTTTAGGCCCTCCTTTGTACATTTTAGAAATAACTGTTAATGAAAAGTGAATTAGGTCTACGTTTTACGTTCTTGCTTTTAAAATGTAACGCTATGATTCCCAGGCCCGCAACCAGCCTCAGATGTCTGAGGGGCATGAATACCTTAGGGGGGGCAACTCATTAAAAATTCTTCTACAAATTGTTTTTTGTATTAATAATAGCATTTTATATTGAGGTTTGAAGTGGCCACGAACAGTTTTGGGGAACAGGCCCCCCTAGCCCCCTCTGGTTGCGGGGCTGATGATTCCAGCATTAAGTTAAACATTAAAAATATAACGCAAAATATGTACAACACCTTTATTCTTGTATTACATTTTTCTGTAATAACATTTTAAAACTTTCATTTATAAAGTATTCACCTGCAATAAGAAGTCAGAAAATATTAAGAACAGTGGGTTTTGGTATTAAAAAGAATGTATTCTTAATAATATGGGTAAGCCAAAAAGTGACCACTTATACGAGACTATTCTTCCTGTCGGAGAACTCCAGCCTCTTCTTCTGTCACATTAGACCAGATAGTCGGGAATCTATCGTATTTTGCCTAACATTTCGTATTAGAGGACCTGAAACGGAGAAGGATCAAATCACAATGTTCGATCTTCGCATGCTGTTGAGGAAATTACATAGAAGAAATGTGAATAAAATTATCAGTGAACATTAAAACAGACAAATCGGGAATATTAGTTTTGAAACCGTGATTTAAAGTTCACTCTTTAAAAATATATACGTTTAATGTTCCACAGTTATGCGCTTTGGGCTAAGGGAGACGATGATTAAGGTACCGTGAGTGAATGGCGACGGTGGAATGAAATGTGGGAAGCAACAGGGTAGCCCGAGAAAACCCACAGACACGATACTGTCCTCCACAAACTTACGCGATAGAAGCTCGAACCAAGGATTCCACACACCAGAAGTAAATACTCTACCACTGAGCCACCGTGTTTCCAAGAAAAAAAAAGAAGACAGGAAAGTTGGTGTTGGTAGACATGTTTTTGTTAATCCAAATAATAGCATGTTTACGCTGATCAACGTAACGCGCATAAATGAAGTATGAATCATATCCGAACATCATTATCCTGTATGCGTAACCTTGGCTTACATGCTATCAGAATACTAATTCGTAGGTTTAAAAAGTATGAGCGCGGCAATTTCATCGATTCTTTCAGCAAATGGATTCTCAGTCATATTACTAGTAAGAAATAAATAAAAATAACTTAATAACACAAGAACTCTATGTTACTAATTCGCAACTATAAACATCATTATTTCTTCAGAAATATGACATTTTTAAAAAAAATTATTTTCTCTTTTTAAAATATTTTTTACTAATAAGAAAAGCACTCACCTTTTTATAAATAATGAGTTCACTAATAAACAAAATAAATATATAAACAACACAGTACTAATGGCATTCAACGCTGTAAAAGAAATTTCAAAAAACAGAATGTTTCTTCAAAAAAATGAAAACTACGCAACACAGCCTGAAAATCTTGTTTTTACCACCGAAGCGCGCAAAGCGTAATTCTTTCGTTCACCTTAGCCAGTCACTCTCTCCGCCACTTTCACTATAGACTCGCTCCAAGGTTTGTTATCATCTTCATGGTATAGATGATGGCTGGCCCACTGACCTACATTGTCCTCACAATAATGACGTCATGCGGTGATGCTATTCTTCCCTTCCCCTCGAGGTAACTCTTTCCTTGTCTTTTCCTTTTATTTAAATAGAAAAAAAAAAGAAAACAATGGACTTGATGATTTTCTAACCTGTATTATTATGTTACGGATGCACACATCACAGCGCATTCCAAACATTTGCCCGGAGGAAACTGACTGTAATAATAAGCATGCGCTTTCGTCAGAGATTCAGAAAGGGTAGAATGGAACAAGTAAATAAAC
Source organism: Thermobia domestica (assembly GCF_964235325.1). Classification (NCBI taxonomy): domain Eukaryota; kingdom Metazoa; phylum Arthropoda; class Insecta; order Zygentoma; family Lepismatidae; genus Thermobia; species Thermobia domestica. Next base: position 208,327,567 of record NC_137461.1, read on the forward strand.
TTTTGAGAGCAACAGATACATTAACTTTCTTTCAATAGAGGAAAAGCTTTTAACACATTTGTGTAGGCTGATAGGCAGACGGAAGATCCAATACAGATTTTGGAAATTCCATACTTATTTGCCCTTCTTGTATGTAGTATTAGAGCAGGGATGCAAATAACCGCTCGCCCGAGGCGAGTGGTTCATCACTGAGGGCGAGTATTTAATATCATACCGAAGGTAAGTAATTGGTTTATATTGTGAGATGTGGGCTAGTAGCTTTTTTCTTGGGCTAGTAAAACTTTGTTGCTTATTTGCATCTCTGTATTAGAGTTATCTAGTGAGGTCCATATTACTATCATAGTATACAGTGGGTCAAATAAGTTTCCGTACACCAGAGATTAGTAATTTCAAAATGTTATAATATCTTAAAATAAATAAATAATAAAACGCAATTACATTAGCTGAATTTGTTCGTGTCTACTTGTAATGTGTACACATTATAGTGATGGTATTGAATATGCTGATAGTATAACTGACGATTTAAGTTAAGTTGCTGAAAATTAAGGTCAAAAAAGTTTCCGTAGACGGCACAAAAATACAGTAGAAGAAAGCATAACACACACCAAACAGCATTTTCAGTGGTTACAGATGACAGTATCGTGCTCTACTAGTGATGAGGTACTACTGCAGTTAAATTTGGACAATGAGGACCTATAGAGGCAGTAAAATGACTCGTCAAAATGGAGATGCTCATTCCAATACGTGAACTAATAGTAAAAGTTAGACAAGAAGGTAAATCTCTTAGAAATATAGCAGAGACAGTAAAGAAATCACATTCTATAGTACAATACATTCTAAATAGGTATATTGCAACAAATAGTTCCAAAGTTCGACCGCGCACTGGCCGTCCAACGAAGCTAAAGGATAATCATAACCGTGTTATTTTAAGAACTATTCGAAATGAACCCAAAACAAGTGCTCCAAAACTAGCTAGTATGCTTGAAACTATGGTGAACAAATGGTTCCTGAAAGAGTTCGCACTATCATCAGAAAAGCGGGCTACAAGTGTCGCGTAGCCAGAAAGAAACCATATGTTAATAAAGCAAATGCCAAGAAATGTGTCGAGTTCCCAAAAGCTCATGTGGACAAGCCAATTAGGTTCTGGAACTCTTGTTTTATTTAGTGATGAGAGCAAATTCAACGTTCATGGATCCGATGTAAAAGATATTGTGTGGAGGAACCCAAATACGTACATGGAACCGAAGCATCTGTGTCCTACTCTCAAGCATGGAGGTGGTGGTGTGCTCTTCTGGAGGTGTATGAGTGCAGTTGGAATAGGAAATTTGGATTTTATCAAAGGTACAACGGAACAGCACGTTTACTTAAGCATTCTGAAACAGAATCTCCACAACAGTGCAAAGAAACTGAATATGAGAGCCTCCTTTATATTCCAGCAAGATAACGACCTTAACATACTGTACGAAAAGTGAAAGAGTGTTGTCGTATAATGAGCCGAAACAACTTCATACTCCTCCACAATCTCCTGACTGCAATCCTATTGAACATCTGTTTGATGAATTAGGAATGTGCATTAGGAAACACAATATTAGAAACAAGGACTAGTTGAAAATGTATTACGTGAAGAATGGAGGAACATTTCCCCTGTAACTACATCAAAATTGGTCACTGCAATGCAGAAACGAATGCGAGAAGTACTTAAGGCCAAAGAAGGTAAACTGATCACTAACTGCAGTCGAAATGCAAAGTGGTGCCCTTATTTATGTGCATTTCTTTATGTGTACGGAAACTTTTTTGACTTTCAATATGATCAGTATTTCGTGTATATTTGATTTTCTTCTAAATTATAGATTCAAAATGTTTTATTTTCTTATGTATATGCTTATTATGGAGTTCCTTATAGAAAACTCATAGAAATTGTACTTTTCTTTCTGTATTTTGTAAGATATATTACAATACATAACTGTAAAATATCTGTACGGAAACTTTTTTGACCCACTGTATATAGGCTACGCTCAAAAATTAGGGTAACTCCTTTAAAATGGCGGATATTTTCTTGTAAATTTTCTTGAATTCACCTTTGAAGGGAGAAATAATAGGATTATGTTCTAATAGGGCTCTAATAGTGCAACGGCATCCCCGAGCGAAGGGGTACCCTCTACTTAATTACTGAATACTGTTACTATTCTCTTATTTATTTTGCGTATATAATATTTTTACATAAAGTTTCAGATTGATAGCAAACTTGTTTTTATCTCCTATCCGTTATTAAAATCCAAGAAATATTCGAAAAGTAAAACTCATTTAAATATTATGTCGATTAAGAGTATGCATTGTGCAACACACAATGTCTGGGATCTTGAATGCTGAAAAGCAAAAGAGCATACAAATCATGACGAAATTGATGATTGATATAGCATATATTGAAATCAAAATATCCAGTCCTTACTTAATGTCGTTTAGTGATGTTACTGTTCCTAACTCTCAGAAGGACAGTGTCAACAATCATTGCAGCAATGAATACCAAAGGGACATGGCTCTGCAAAAAAAAAAAAAAAAAAAAAAAAGTAACCATATAAATATTTTCAAGGGGCCCCGTTGTTATGGCTTCTGGCATGGGGGTCAAGCCTTAAATGTTATATCTTCAAAATAACTCTCAGATTGGCGGCCCTCCAAATAGTCTCCTGTAGGGGAGGCCCCGAAGGAATTTGTTACGGCGCCTTCTACATTAAGTGAATACCATCATATATTTTTTATCATTATTACTGTTACATCACGTATTATATGTATTGTGTAAGTAGTTTAGAGAAATAAACATTTCCTTCTTTCCAGATCATAAATCATCCTCTTTTATTAGTTATATTCATTCAGAAAGAAAATAAGTTGCGAAAGTATGGGTTGATACATGTGGTTTTACCAGGCGTACTTCCGGGTGTGTTCTGTCACTCGACCCTTCCGTAATTGATCAAACGCCCCAATAGCTAAGAATTATTAAATGGTGAATACGAATCACTCTTGTACCGAGCACGTCCTTAAAGAAATGTTATCCCATTGCAGACTCCTCGCACTCTGATTTTACCCTCCCGGATAAAAGTATGGATACAAATGTGCACGAATTCAAACAAATTTAGTATTGAATTAGTATTGGTTGAATTTTGAGAAAGTATTTGAAATAAATTCAAGTGGGGACTACTTTAAATAGGGACTTAGAATGTTCTATGAAACCCCAAATTCTTATATATTTCGAATGCATTAACTGTTATATGCCATTTACTTGAATTTCATTTTCTTTTTCTTTTTCTTTTGTTTTTAATGAGATTCAATCTGAGAGAGCCACAAGGACGGTCCTTGAGGACCACTTAACCACATGCTGTTGAACGCTTTCTCAAGGTGGAATAGTAGAAGACAGAATTGAAGTTATTCGTCCACTTAAACTACTGATCATAATGCTTGAGCATCGTAAATTATTTAGGAGATTGTGTTTAGGGCGGAACTGAATGTCATGTAATGGTAGGAGGTTGTAATCACTGACGTGGGTATAAAAGCACGAAAGTATAATTATTTCAAAGAGATTTTTTTTTCAGTGTTGATGCTAATTGAATACTGTGTCTGTGCCTGATCCTTATCCCACTTTGGATGCAAGAGCTTTCAATACCTTTTAGGGGATGGAAGACTATCAGGTGCGAGGTCGAATTAAAATTAAATCAGACTTTTTCAGCACAAAGGAAGTAGTTTTCTTGATGTGTTGATATGTTTTATAGTCAAACGCTTTGGTAACGTTCTTCCAATTTCGAACTAGCACTGTTATTTCACTACATAATGTAAGTGGATCGTCATCATCAAGGACATAGCATTGTGTGACTAATATATATTCTAGAAGTCGCTGTACTAAGCAATTCGGCAATAAAGTTGTATTCCGTCTCGGTAACCTAGTTCGAAGATGAATGTTTCAAGACATAACAAAACTATCTAACTTTTTGTGTGTATAAGGTGATTAGAATTGGCGTAACTAAGATATTTTGCTTAACGGGACACGGTCCCTTACTTCTAAATATTGCAAGAATCTTTAAGAAGACCTTGTTATAATAATGTTTGTATTACCTTTTGGGGCTCCTATCCTCCCCCTTTTACCATCTCTTCAAATTCTTTAGTTCCCTCCCCTTTCTTCTGTGGTCTTCCACATGGGATCACTTTTACATTGATCTCGTTCATTGAATCTTTTATTTACATTTTTATCTCCACTTTCAAAAACACAAGTTTTATGAGTTTTAACCCAACATTGTCATGTAATGTACGATCAGTAAAAATGTATTAAATCAGAAATCTGTTTTTAATTACATACCGGTATTTCCTATGTTCTATTGCTATTAAACAACCAAATAACCACCTACAAATCTATTGTAATTATGAAAACTCATAATTTGTATTACATTTTTACATACAATTTACTCGTACAATTCTGTGCGATAGCGAGAATACTTGTAAACGTAACTACCACCTTGCTCCCAGCTTGCTCTTATATCTCACAGGAATACAAGTAAATTTACGTGCAATACTATGTTAAATCCTATAATTTGTTATTGTAACATGCTAATATATAAAACTATAATCATGCTTATTGTTCTCTATGGTTGCGAAACATGGTTCCTTATACATTCAATTTAGGGGAATCTCATTGTTACTGTACCATCCCGTGGGGCTGATTCCCACATGCGAACGAGTATTCATATCGTCACTTAGGTGAAATGTCAATTCATCAATGAAGACGACACGATCCAGAAAATCTTCATGGTCATGCACCAACATTTCATTTGCAAAGTTGGCACGTGAACTGTAGTCTGTACGCTTTAGAGATTGTAACAACTGCAAATGATAAGGGCATAGTTGTAAGCACTTTCTCAAAATTCTTCACACAAACGGTTGCACTGTAACTACAGATTCAGTATTTACAAAATGTGAAACATGAAAAGCTTTCTACTCACTAGTCGCCATCTTTGCTACTAACGCTTTCTATCGGCAGACAGAGGAAACAGTGCATGCGTAGGCATGCATACAAAACCGTTTAAGTTGCTCTTTCATTTGGATGTATTATTTATAATTGTAAGTTAATTGTAATAATACTGCAAAGCCTTAAAATCCCAATATTAATTTTGAAGCACCTTGTATAATAGGGAATGATGGGAGAACAATTAAAGCAATGCAGAGGTCTTATTAAATGCTTGTAGGGACATGGGTTTGGAAGTAAATGCAGACAAAATTAAATACATGAAGTTCGCCGGGACGTCGTAGTGTTGCGAATTATGGATGCGTCAAAATATCAAATAATACTTTCGACAAAGTAGGAGGATTAATGTTAACAAACCAAAACCATAACCATGAAGAAATTAAATATCGTCTGAAAGCAGATGATTTTTGTTATTATTCCGTTCAAAATCATTTGTGGTCGCGAATTATGTCGAGCAATTTGAAGCTTAAAATATATAAAATGATAATCATGACTGTTGTGTTGTATAGTTGCGAAGTATGGCAACTTAATCTGAGGGAAGAACGCAGACTGAAAGTATTTGAGAATGAAATCTTTAGATAAATATTCGGATCCAAGAGGAATGGTAGAAACTTCAAAACGAGGAACTGCATAGTTTATACCATCTACCAAACATTGTTAGGGTCATCAAGTCTAGGATGCTCAGGTGGCCAAGTCATGTGTCCAGAATGGAAGAAAGTAGAAACGCTTTCAAAGTTTTAACTGAAAATAAAATCGGAGCACGACCATTAGGAAAACCTAGTCGTAGATGGGAGGAGAACATTAGATTGAATCTCCCAGAAATAAGAATACAAAATAGAAACTGGATTCAGTTGGCCAAAGACAGAAGTTAATGAAGAGCTTTCGTGAACGCAGCGTTAAAAGTCTGGGTTCCATAGGCCATAGAGTTAGTTAATTAGTTTTTAATAATAATAGTAATAAAGTCCTCTAATAAAGACCGATCGATAAACTTACCGCAGAAATATAAACCAAAATTCAGTTCTTGAAGCATACTAGGTGAAGAACAATAGAACTTAGCTTTAGTGGTTAAGAAATTATATACGAATTATTATAAATTCAACCTAAATGTGGGTGTTTGCGAAAAGTGTCTAAGTACACAATGGATTTTAATACGATAAAGTTAGATTTAAACAGTTACTCGACTTACTCATCAAAAATCCTTTGTTTATTACGTTGAGAAAATTTGATCGAATTTTTAATGAAATTCCTTGGTGAGTCATTGTAAATGAATCATGCGTAATAATGAACATGAAATAAGGATATAATCATCAATGGTGTTACTAATTACTGTAATCTCACATTTATCCTTTGTAGATTATAATTAGGTTTTCTTTCTTCTTCATACTAGTTACCACTTCAAATTAAATTTATTCCCTGAATCGATTAAAAAAAATGAGTAACATACCTTTCACTTACATCATAGCATTTCGTATTTCCATGAACATTGACTACATTTATCTTCATTTACTGAGCAAAGTAAGTTATAGGTTTAGACCTCCCCTTTCCCAAGAAATTATATGAGACATATAATTAAATCTTAGTCATGTAGAGGGAATACCTATAATGTATTGAGGATTACTAATTCAAAATTATTTATACGTAAGTGCAATATTCCTGCATATTGTGCTTGTCCTTAAAACGTCTCAAGTGCCTCCTATCTTATCTTGATTTCACAGACTATTATTATATTTGGGAAAGTATTCTTTCTCCTTTTTCTTTTAAATGAACGGAAATTTTGCTATTATCTACTTTTACATCTGACAATTGTGATCTGCGACAATTGCAATTATATATATAAATAAAAGACACAATTGCAATATATATAAAAGACACAATTGCATTTACTTTTTGAAGGTCATTTGAAAAATATGAACCGTTACAATTGCGTCTACGTTCTTAATTATCTTGTAGGTTTTTATTAATGAAATTGATATTAATATTTAATAGTAAAGCGAATAGCTAAGCGAAAACTGTAGAGTAAGAAAATTACTCTCACATTAAATAATAATAATAATAATAATAATAATAATAATAATAATAATAATAATAATAATAATAATAATAATAATAATAAATAAAAACTGTGGATTTTCTTTTTATGGCAAATAACTACAGACTTTTTGCTGTCACGAAAGTTGCTTTAGTTTTCCGATTTTCTCGAAAATTACGAATGAAATTTTACCTTCAAGAACGTTATTTTGCTCATGTTGATGTGATTTATCGACTGATAAATAGATAAACGTTCTATATTTTGACAAAATTTTAGCGAAACAGAAATTAAAATGTAAAAGTCATTTATAATTATAGCCTATGTCTCATTAACCACACAACGCAATGTCATCTGAATAATAATAATAATAATAATAATAATAATAATAATAATAATAATAATAATAATAATAATGAAGAAGAAGAAGAAGAACTACTTAATGAAGATTTGTTCGAATATCAGTTTTACCTGAACAACTGACATGGTTTTCGTAGAGCATAAATTTTAAGGTTTAGAAAGAAATTTGTTTCCTCAGCTATGCATAAGGCTTCACACTCATGCATATAATTTTATTTAGCTTAATATGATTTTATCAGTTTGTATAGTGTTATCTTTGAACAATTTGTTTCCCGTTAAATGATGTATTAATGTAAAATAAATTAATTTAAACAACGTTAAATTTGTATGAGTAACTTAAATTAATTTTTAAAACCCAAAGCACATTTAAATAGAATTAAATATGAAAAGAATAAAGTTAAATCATTAAAAATGACGATGTTTACTTTGGAAATTTTAAAAAATATGAGCACTTTCTCATATGAAGCATCGAGCAGAGATGACTCAAGTACACAACAGCTAAAAGAGCATTGTCAAACCGTAATCACAGACTACGCTTACAATAAATAAAAAATTAAATACTAATTTTTTTAAAAGACAACCTTCTCTCATAACTTCAGTAATCATGCAATCGGAAACAACGTATTGTTTCCTTACCTTTCATTTTCGATTTATAGTGATAAAAGTCTTAGTTTTTAAAACGCTTTATTCAGGGAGCCGCAAATCACAGTTTGCTCTTGTTCACAATTCACTTCTCTTTTCTTTCTTTTTTTCTTTTTTTTTTTTACTTACTTCTCTTTCACTTCCATCGTTAGTAGAATTCTCTCTGTTCTCAGGTTAATCCTGTTCCAATCACCGTCTTTTTCTCTTTTTCAGAATTTATTTTCATTTTTTCCCCCTAAATTCCGTCCATAGTTGTAATATCCACTAGTTCTTGGTTTAGATTTCATAGCTAAAGCTATGTAATAATTCTAGCTTCTACCAAAATATCATTTTCATAATGTAGATTAGAGGTTCTCAACTTTTTTTTTTTTTTTTTTTTTTTTTGGACTGAGGAGACAGTTTACCGAACATCCAAGATATCCCGACACGCTTGTTTGTTTCATACTTTTATTATAAATAATAATAATAATAATAATAATATCTATCTATTATAATAGTGAAACCAATTAGTTTTTACAATGACTCTATATATCACTACCATTGTTGCTACCACTGGAGATGTTGACTGGTACAGTCTGTCTCGATTTTAACTAATTACCTTGGTAGTATTGAATTCTTCATGGTTTTTAACTTCTAAAATTTCGTGACACACCGTTGGGACTGCGTGACACACCAGTGTGTCATGACACATCGGTTGATAACCACTGACCTACGTAGGTCCTTCTTTAGTACTTCTTGTACAGCTAGGGATGCGCTCGAGTCGAGACATGTCTCGAATCTCGACTCGACTCGACTCGAATTCGAGTCGAGATTCGAGTCGAGACACACTTTGTAAAATTCGAGACGAGTCGAGACAAACGTATTTCTCGACTCGAATTTTCGAGTCGAGACACGAGTCGAGTCGAGACGGCTCTTAAAAATCTCGACTCGACTCGAATGTCTCGAAAATTTTTCTATAATTTTTAATATTATTTAGAAGAAAGTATTCACTCAGAAACAGCCCTGAAACCAATTCCAGCTTTTATTCCTTCAGAAAGGTACAGAACGCATAAAATTAATAGTTAATCTTTAAAGATCAAGATTTAATTTTGAGCTCAATTCAGTTAATTAGAACTAATAGTTAATGTCGTTGTATTTGGTTGTACTGCAAATATAATGATAATAATAATAATTGATTATCTAGTTTGTATAAAACTATTATCCGTAGTCTAAATCTTGTTTGTATAAAACTATTGCGATAAAGTGAACTTCATAAATTCTCTGAATGAGCAGTTGGTAGTCTATAGTAATTTAGCATAGTTATAACTATTGTTTTTGTTCCCATGAAGCAATAGGGTTACGTAACTTCTGGATTATTCGCTTGCCCAACTATTTTGAGGCTTTAATATGTTGCAGCATATCAAGAGCTACGGATAATATATAATGTAACATTTGTTGTACATCACATATTATGATACGAGACTATTTTACATAGTATATCTTATCTAATATAAATAAAATAAAGAGTTTGTTTGTGTGTTTGTCTGTCTGTTTGTGTGCGACCTGAGGACCAGATGAGTGGACCGAGAGTTCCCAAAATTTGGTCACGGGTACCTTGGTCCAGACCCCAGATCAAGACGCGTTTTTTTTTAAATTTCGAACCAGGGGGGTCTCGGGGGGGTGACGTTTACTGGGACCGACCTGGGGACCAGACAAGTTGACCGAGAGTTACCAAATTTTGGTCACGGATACCTTGGTCCAGGTCCCAGTCTAAGGCGAAGCGTTTTTGTCAAAATTGGAACCAGGGGGGGGGTCCCAGGGGGGCGTTTACCGAGACATGTAGTAAAAGTAATCCAAATTGACCGACATTAGTGTCAAATCCATAGTTTTCACGGTCGCTGAGATCAATGGTGACACTTCCATCAGCGATGACTTGCAAATTCAGCTACCAATGTATGCGGGCCGGGAGTCAGCGGGTGAGGAATACCGAGACATGTATAAATAGCCCATATTGATTGATACTAGTGTCAAATCCATAGTTTTCGCGGTCGCTGAAATGAATGGTGATACTTCCACAGGTATTGACTTTCAAATACCGCCCCATGCGAAGAGTGGGTATATTAAGCTAGTATTACAATAAATGGACTGCTTGGATCCCAAGAACTAGTACAGATAAGTACCTTTCACTTCTGTGAATAGGTATTTTTTAAAAGGATTTTTGTAAACACTAAATTATAAAACAATGAACTACATACAGTAGTTATGGTTTTGGTTCCCAACATAAAAGAAATATGGATTGTTCATGAGATATTGAACTTTAACTTTCACTCCTGGAAAATTTCAATTTTGGAGTTAGGCCACTTGGCATCAAAGCAGTTCACTGTAAGATAAAAACCTCCTCACATTAGTAACATAGTTGTTCAGGAGCCTTCGATTTCCATCCTCTCAAATGAAAGCTGAACGATTGCTTGATACATGCTGACTATATAGGAGAAATAGTGTATTAAGTTTTCGAGCTTTGGTGCGTATCCGTATTTACACTCTGATATAACTTTAAGTTCACACTCAAATCGAACTAATTGTTTAATGCATTTCGAAAGCTTTTATTTTTATGCAGCTCATTAAGGAAAATCTATTTCATAATCGTAACATTTATGTACTAAGAAACTATGAACGTAAAGTGGACTCGACCTAGCCTCGTGGCTGCTGTGACTCAGTGGCACAGCTTTCACCCTTGGTGTGTGAGGACTCTGATTCTGTGTGTGTGTGTGAACTCCGTGGCTAGTGTACGCGTCTTTGTCGTGGAAGACTCGGGTTCAATTCCCGGTGCGAGCTCATGTAGTTAGGTCTACATTTCATATACCCTCGCTGCTGAAAGAGACGGTAAAGTTAAAATCAACTCAACAATATATATGTGTGTGTGCTTATGTGAATTTCCTCGTGGCTGTATGGTTAACATACACCTTGATCGCAAAAAAATCACTAGAATGTGCTTATTTACCCAAAGTACGTACTAGATTACTAGTTCAATAGTAAAATCATTAAATCTAGTATTATACGAAATCATAAATGTGGCATCCCTGGGTTGGAGCGAAAGTAATGGTTGGAGTAAAAACTAGTCCGTATTTCTACTGCGTTCTGTTGTTGAATTCACAGAAATGTTCAAAAATAAATTCAAGAAGTAAAACACGATCCTACAAAAGACTGTTTACTTGCTCACTGGTTTAACAAAGAGTGCCTTTCGGATGCCAATTTAACGGGTAGTTGCAGTCCGTGTTGAGAATCGAACCAAAGCTATGTAAGACATGTCAATATTGAGCTCTTTTGTGGTAAAAGTGAACTTCAGAAACACAAAAGACTTGAAACGTTAAGCTAATGTAAAGCAATTGAAAAATAGCCTACCTATCGCTGCATCTTTTCTGTAGCAAGGAACATGCAATGCGCAGCAACAAGAATCGTGTTAAGGACTTTTTTTTCGAACATAACATTCCCTCCCACACCAAATATAATGTTTGTTAAAATTAAGTGCACATAATATTTTAAAATTTTGTTTGTGATCCTATCATGCATAATTATAAATAATGCCTTTCATACTACGAGAATGAGTTCCCTTCACCTCTGGTGCTTCGGGACCCTGGTTCGATCCCAGCACGCACCAAGTGAACTTTGTGGTGGACAAACACCGTGTGCGTGGGTTTCCTCGGAGTTCTTCCGTTCCTCCCACTTTCTTCATTCCACGATTTCACTAATTTCTCACCATCACCCCTCTCCTTTAGCCTAACCGGCATAACCATGGGTCGTAAAACTCAAAGATTTCACTTCATTTTTTCCCTCGAAAGCGATATTTTTCAAAATTATTTATTGTTAGATATTGTAAATTTACGGTATCTATTTTAGTGGACGGGAAATTTTGCATCTAATCGGATAATTTCATGTCTTCTAACAGGAATTCGCAGTTACCAAATTTGCATCACTGTCTTTTGAAAGGATGCCTAGAAAAAATACTACTAGAAAATAACTGAAAACACAAAATGGATTTGATAGCCAAATTCATGTCATCTTGGTGCGTCATCATTTTTCTTTAAATATTTGTATTTAGTATTAGATTAGAGTTTAGTGTCCATTTCAGCATCAAGGCTATATGAGACGTGAACTTACAAATTAACGTGGGTTCAGAAGCACACGAGTTCCCATCGGAAATTGAACCTAGGTCTCCCGCACCAAAGACACGTACGCTAATCATATGGACAAGGGTGTTCAATATTTAGTAATGTGTACACAAACATGTGAAATTGCGCTTGTATAATGGAATGCAATTCCTTCTACTGACATAAACCTTCAAAATACTCAGCTGGACAAAGTATCTTTAAAAAGAAAATGTCACTCTTTATGTTTCAGTTCCTGGTTCAACTGAAGGATGGAACAAATTGCAATGAGCGTTTTTGGATCCTACTTTGTGTAGTTGATTCATCATAAACTTGATATTTGATACGGATATGAACTAAAAACGTACACATATAAATGTAAGTCATTCAAATACCTTTAAACAAAAATTGAATATGAATATATATATATATATATATATATATATATATATATATATATATATATATATATATATCGTTCGTGAGAGTCATGTTATTTCTTTAATACAAGTACATGAATACAGTTAGCTCCTCTTAATGAAAATAAGTGGTGGTTGGTCTTTAAAACTAGTGTGGAAAGATTAGTAAAGAATCTGGAATAATTTAGAAAAATATATGGTAATTCAGGCCCGTGTTTGGCATCATCGATTGTCTCAAGAGTGGCAACCCTGACTTAAAGGTTTCGCTTCGAGAATACTGGATTCTCTGGGATATATCAGATATACAACTCCAGTTGGAGCAGTATTCTCTATAACAAGCTTTGAAGCAGGCAACATATCTGTTGAAATAAGTTATTTCTGAGTATATGAGTGGAATTCAGAACTATTTTGAGTCAGTTCGACTTGTTTCTAGTTAAGGCAAGGTGAATCAATCCCCGGATAGAGAAATAGATTACTCTTATGTTATTTCTTAGTAGGGAACATCTAACATTTTCACGGGAGACAGTGTCTTTTTATGGGTATTGACATTTCCACGTATATTTAAGATTGCAAGCAATACCTGGTTTCCATAGTAACGGAGCAAGTCGTAGGGATTTTAAAGTGAAAGCAATATTTGAATTGTGAGCAAGAAGTATGCTTGTTTACGAGGTTCAAAGACTGTTTCTAAACCACAGTCTGACTGTATTCAACTGAGTGTGAACCTTAAGAATACTGGACTAGTTCTCGATGCGAACCTAACCTCAAACGAAGATTCTGCTGAAGGCGCTTCACTTCTCTGGTGAGAGGAATTTTCTTATATTCAACCAACTCAATCCTATAAGTAACAGAATTAGCCTTTTTGATGGAGAGTCTGTTTATAGACCATTCCATGTTTAGGACTTTAGGCCAGACAGCTTTCTGATTATTGAAATTGTCTTTTAGATGTGAGGGAGTATGATGTAAGAAAACACATGTTCTGCTCTCTCATGATTAAAGCACAGCTTAGCTGCGTTAAAGAAAATCGATTTGAAGTTATAGTTTCATGAAGGCTTAAGTAGGCGACTTCTTCTCCGGACTGAAAAGTTGGTCTTTTATTTCATGACAGTTAACTTAAAGGAACTTCTTCTCAACCTGTATGGACTGTGGAAATGCTTTATTTATCAAAGTTTCCCTAAACATGTGGTATGTACTACTCTGTGCTTGTTAATTACCCTAGACAAACTTACCGGGCAGTTCAAATTTTTACAGTTAAAGAAAAGATTACAAGACTAATAGTTATTTACTATATGTTATTTTAAATGCGACACTAGTAGCAATAGAAGCCACGAACTCATTTTCTTTTCTTTCTTTCTTTCTTTTTTAATCGCACACACAAGAACACCTGTACACCAAAACGATCATGTTCGACAATGTTCCTGGGTTCATTGCGTGTTTCTATCTCTTGGTAGATGAATGTTTGTCCAGAATCACTATTGGAAATCGGGTTGCAGACCGCGAAATGCATGTTTAACCCTTTGAGACCTGGTGGTAACATTTGCGTACATCATATTTGCGAACACAAAATACTACTTAGTAAATAACCAGTGGTTTTGAAATAGTCTTTGTTACTACTTATAATATTATGTAAACAAATTAGATTTAGCACTATGGCTCAGTGGTAGAGCGCTTACCTCTGGTGCGTGAGGCTGTGGTTCGATTCCCGGCAAAGTAGTTTTGTAGTGGACAACATCGTACTCGTGGGTTTTCTCGGGGTACTCCCGTTTCCTCCCACAATTTCATTCCAACAATTCTTCCATTATCATTCACTTACTTTAATCATTATCTCCCTTAGCCTAACAGACATAATCCTGGGACGTTAAACACAAAGATTTCATTTCATTTTTTTAAAAACCAATTAAATCATAATTAAATTGAAGGCTTATTCTTTTAGTATGGGAAACATATTGACACCCATGGCCGTAATCAGGCTTGAAGATTTGGTCGGACAGACATCATTTAGGGTCAGGCTCTTAAGTATTCTTTTAATAAACAATGCTGAACAAACTAGACAATCGTGTTTTAGGATTGTAGAAAACGACTGTGAATTATGTTCAAACACAATTATTATTATATTTATTTCTCTGACTATTGGATCTTTACACAACAGTGTTAAACAAAAGAGAATAATTGTTTGTATAATAGTATTCAAGAGTTTTCTCATCATGATTAGTTTTGTAAACAATTTAATTACACTTATTTGGTGTTTATTTCTAAATAATAAGTCCTAATACAATTTCATAAAGTTGTAATTCTTCTTTAGTTTGTATCCCTTTACACAATGACAAATCCAAAAGGTGTGTTGTATCGGTGCAGTACCAGTTTTTCACGTTTTTCAAAATTTTCCAAAACCCAAAGAATAATCTTTAATTTCTGATATTTTAGTCGTCACAAATTACAATTTTATAATGTAGTCAATTGTTTATAATTACTGGGAAGTTGGGCGTTTAAACTAATGACATCATAATAAAGTCAAAACCATAATTTTGAGTTGAATTGATTCTGAGTTTAACGTCCCGTTCAGCAGCGAGGCTATGTGAGACGTGGACCTACTGATTAACGTAGAATCCGAACCACATGAACTCCCACCGGGAATCAACCCTAGGTTTCCCACGCCAAAGGCAAGTATGCTAACCGTTAGCTACGAAGGAGCTCCACCATAATTTTAGTGGGCGATAAGAAATATCTCGCCAGTGCTTTTACAATAAATAAAATTTTATAAGTATTAAAGAATAGTGGTAAGAGATTTTATAATAGCTCTTTTATTTATGAGAAATGAGTATTTTAAAAAAAAAGTAAATAATAGATTGGCGGAACCACAAAAGACTCGTAAAATAAACTTTCTTATAAATACATACGCACCTTAATCACCTTTTATAATTGCTGTGCTTAAGTTCTCCATAAAAACAGAAATTCTTTTTTAGTGATACTTTACACAAGATCACGAAGTGGATTCCAATTTAATTAAAGGCAAAATACAATACAATAATCCACAAATATTGCCTCAAGTGAGTTTAAAGATTTCTAAACATTAGTGCGAAACCGGGCTCTGCCGTTGCGATCGATTTGCAGGTCTTGAGACGAAAGTAAGAAAGGACTTACGCACATAGTAAGTAAAAACAATTAATATGCCTGTAACTTTCCCCCAAATGGGTGTATCTTAAAACTAACCTCACCATTGTTTTCCTAATTATATTCTAGCCCGAAATTATGTATCATATTACCCTATTTCCATTTTGAAAACTTGACCTTAATTCAAAATGGCGGATTTCAAAATGGCTGCCGTTAAGGTCATACCTACCATACGACTTCCCCCCAGGACTTATATGTATCCACATGGTTGTTCTTCACTTTTCTTCATTAACGCTCCGTTTACAAAGGGTAGTAAGGGACTTCTGTAGTAATCTCTAATAACCACATCACAACTCTTAAAAGTTATATATATATATATATATATATATATATAAAAGAAAACATGCACCATGACAAAAATTTGTCATCACAAGTAATGCATACATGCCTTCTATCAGCAAAAAAAGTTTCATTGAAATTGGAGCCGGACATTTGAGTGATGTCCTTTGTGGGATGTGATTGAACGTGACGTCAGAACGCATCGCCCCCCTTCCCGGAATTTACGGGAATTAGGTGACCTGAGTGTGCACATATGGTGTCAGCTCTCTCCAGCGACTTATCAAGGATCATTGCGTGTATGCCAACACGTGTCGCCGTTTTTATCCATGCCAAAAGTCGACATACTGACAATTAGGTAGGTGGTCATAATGGTCTGGCTGATATTTGAACTCGTACATTTTGTCTCGACTCGAATTTCGAGACGTCTCGACTCGAATTCGAGTCGAGTCGAGACAGAGACTGTCGAGTCGAGACACGAGTCGAGACAGAAACATATTTTCGAGTCGAGACACGAGTCGAGACAACATTTTCTCGAGTCGAGTCGAGACAGGCTTAAATCTCGACTCGACTCGACTCGTGCGCATCCCTATGTACAGCACATATTGGAAGATATTTGCGAAAGCGACATCCTTATTGTACTCTCTTTCCAATTAAAATGACATTGATTTCATATGAGTGGGTTGAATAATTATTTTTCAAGGCTCTAGAGTTTCTCAGTAGTGTACGTCTTCTTTGTTGGCTTTCTACACTTCCCAGTCTCATAATACATTTCCCTACTAATGTTCATGTAGGTGTTAAAACACTGTTCAATATATATAATTTTGTTCACCTCATCACAAAGCCCATTTGGCAGCAGCTGGGATTGAACTTGGGACCCCGTGTGCCAGAGGTGAGCACTCTACCAGTGAGCCACTGCAATCCCAAGGTTATGTTTAATTGATAATTTCTTTAGTTAAAAAAGAAATTTCATCTCCAGCCCCTCAGAAAATGTAAAAATATGTAACTGTTAAGTGATAGAGAAAGCAACGAAAATTTCGAGTTACTTTTACAAACTAAATGAATTTTCTATTTAGTTCATCAAGAAAATAATAATAATAATAATAATAATAATAATAATAATAATAATAATAATAATAATAATAATAATAATAATAATAATAATAAACTTCAATAGTTTTCTTAATATACAAAGAACCAACCTTAAGGAACACATTCCTTGAAATCTACTCTGTCTTAATCCGGTAGTACAGGGATATTATCTGAAAGTTGATTTAAATTTGATGGTGGCCACACTGAATGCTTTTTTTTTTATTATTAGAGCAAATGAACTGGTCTACCTATTTCAGTACTTGTTCTTATCATATCATTAAAAATAGTTCATGTCCAAATTTACACTTTCAACATTTTCCATGCGTTATTTGAGTTTTTCTTATTGTAATTTTTCGTATTAGTATTTAGTAGTTCAACATAGTTGTAGTGAAATTTGAGAAATCTAATATCTGGTTGCTAATTATGTGTTATTTACTACGTTCGTAATAAACAGCACGTTGTATATTTCCATTACTTCCTGATTTCTTTATCCATAGCGTTATTATTAAAACCAGACAAATACATTATGTAAATGAAATAAGACCTCTCACTGAACTATAGCACAAGTATCACCAGTTACGCTTGGTAGAACAATTGGAAATAATTGTCAGGCCGGATTGAAGGTTGTTTCCAGTGTTGCCAATAGAACATTCCATTTATATAGACCTACTGTAATTTGCGTAGGTAAGAGGGTTAGGGGGTTCGATATCTTCCAAACGTTAAAAATTAAATTGTAAAACCGATCTTATTATTTCAGATAAATTTTATTTATTTATTAGCATTTGCATTACCGAACGGTAATGTTCCGAACGTATAGAAACTATAAGCTAGAATGAGCTTAGTCACCATTCACCTAAAGTGATTAGAAAATATTGAAGAATATTTTACATTTGTAAACAATTTTTCCAACATTATTGGTTTGTATGATCTAAGGCTCGAGTCTTAGAGAAAGCTCAGCCTTCAACTTCATACAGTACATGACGATTGAATTAAAACAGCTGTTCTGCTAGTGGTGATTTTAGATTTCCCCCTAGGATTTCAATACTCTGGGAGTGAAAGCAGTACCGCAAAAAAAATACTGGTAACCAATGTCGAGCAC
The DNA here is from genome assembly GCF_964235325.1 of Thermobia domestica. Classification (NCBI taxonomy): domain Eukaryota; kingdom Metazoa; phylum Arthropoda; class Insecta; order Zygentoma; family Lepismatidae; genus Thermobia; species Thermobia domestica. The sequence goes on from NC_137461.1 coordinate 208,345,778, forward strand.
ATTCTGAGATTTGCTCGACGGACATTCCTAGCTTTGAGAACAAGAATTCTTCCCTGAGATCATTTAGTGTAATCCAGTATAGACGAGTAACCACATACACTGAAGATGTGCTACGTTGGATACCGTACATGTCAGCAAAACATATTTCTACATTTCATATACTTAAAACGAATTCTTGAAATATAAGGATGTGAATATTAAAGTAATGAATAAATAGATAAAATAATCTTTCTTTCGTGTGTTTCATATATTCCTAATCGGAAAACGTAGAAAGCGCATTAAACTATAATGATGAAAGTAAACATTCACCTTATGTTGTTTGCTCCAATACATCACATACAACACGTAGGTATAACAAGATAAAGCAGACAGAGAATAAAACTTCAAACATCTGTTGGAACATAGCGTTATCTGACATGATTCTTGCATTTCGAAAGAACTTATTATTTCTCTCTTCTTATCCCGACGTTCTTTTCATAAAATAGATTAATGATGTAAACAATATAAGGATGTGGTTCTTCAAAGAAACAGAACAGCAATATTCGGTTCTCAGATAATGATATAATAGTAGTTAAAGCTAGCAAATTACTTTAGTGTAGCTAGGCCATTATATACACATAGTATTTTAAGTGGCTACCTACTTGCTGCTGCTTAACCAAACTAATCAAATTGAATGGAAATCACTGAGTAGATAGTAGTCTTATAGTGAATCATTTTGTTAATACTTACTTTGGCGGGAAAGCAAGGAGCAACTTGATTGCGTAAGTTAAATGTGTACAATGTCCGAAATTCTTTTCACAAAATCGTCAGTAGATATGTAAAAATATTTTCTGATTTATTTGGATAATGTATTGTCCCAGTGTGAAGTAAATACCAAAGTCAGATATGAATAAAATCTCGATTTTTTAAAACAAGTCACAAAATTCGATTTATATTTTTAAGCACACTGAAATATCATAAATCTCTAGTCTATATAGGACTAATGTGACGATGAAGTTTGATTATTCTTGATCCATGAGTTGATCCTGGAATAACTTAGGTTTTCAGCTTATTCTTGGCAAGAAGGGAGAAGGGGTGACGTATAAAAGTAATCGAAAATGCTCCATATTAATTCAAGCCACAGTTATTGAGGTTGCTGAAGTAAATAGTCGTTTAAGTTTAAATTCATAACCCGTAAGTATAAGGATACGAGGGTGGTAAAGGAAGGGGTTGACAAGTAAAAACAATAAGAAAAAATGATTAATACTATGATAATCCATTGCTTTTGGGGTCGCTGAGATGAATAGTGACACTCCTGATGCCCTAAATACATTTTCCATCAGTAGGGTTCGGGAGGGGTAGTCGTGTAAAATTAATGGAAATAACCGATACTAGTGTACAATCAGGGGTAAAAGTGCATCTGAGAAGGTAGGGGGAAGCATGACTTCACGCCGTGCCCCTTGCCTATATTTGCCCATTGTAATTTTTTAGAAAGTGGGGGAATGCTACAGATATTTTCTGCAAGTGGGAGATGGCGTCTCTTCGCGTTCCCCCTCACTTTACGCCTGTGTACAATCTACAGTTTTCGGAATCGATGACTGTGAGATGGATAACGGGCAAGGAGTAAAGTTGGGAAGGGAGTGATATTACACTTTCATTCAAATGCGAATCTTAGGGGACGGGTAGAAGAAGGTTCAAATACTGTCTACAAACGTATTCACCTTGTGTGAATATCAGATATTTCAATGACTATAATTGTTTGTGAATTTTCACATATTGAAATTTCGCAAAATTTTCTTAAAAGCGTTTAGCTAATATAACTGGGTTCGAAGAATTAGCTTGAAATGAAATCAGACACAAATTTAATGAAAATAGAATCGTTTACACAAAGCTGAACTTAGACGTTTTAACTCTAAGGAAATATGAGCACTTTGAGAGGGAGATTTTTTTCCCCTTGGTGCTGTTAGATTACTTAATAGATGGGTAAAATACATGGGCGCCCGAAAGGGAGGGCATGAAAATGTATACGTAATATAGCAAACCCACGTACATTAAATACCTGAAACACCAGACGCAATTTAGCAACCATGGAGCCCCTTCCTAGAAAATTTTCTTCGGTCGCCACTGGCAAAATATGACGTATTTTCACAAGAACTTTCAGTATTATTTTGTTTCTAGTGGGTTCCAAAGACAGGAGCTAAATACACAACTTAAATGTGGTTATATTGCAATTCGTTTTTTAAGTTCCGAAAGAAGCAATTTGAAATGTTACACATGGAAGAATCTGCGTTCTCTGGGGGAAATTTACCCCGAGAATTTCTCTTAAATTTATCTTCGGTTTTAAACAGAGCCTTGTTTATCTTATGAATACACGGAAATTCTAGCACGCAATGCTTTCCTTGTTTCCTTTAAGATAAACTAGATCAGAAGTTATCGTATAACCAGAGAGAAATAAGAATCTTTACGATTTATTAAATGGAGTATGACAATACACAGACTGGTACATCATTCATGCCTCATCAATAATATATGTGCATATTTCCTTTTTGCTAAGTGACTATATTGGGCATTATAATAACAATTAATCATAACTGTTGTGTTTACACAAGGAAGTTGTATTCTTCATATATATAAGCAACAGTGGAAGACACACTGTGCATGAAAAGTGAAAATACTGAATGTAATACCGGTAAAAGTGAAGGTTGACTCGCACATAACAATAATAAAGATAATTAATTAGTCTGAAAAGGTTTGCTAAATAAGATCATGCTATTAACTAAACTGTAGTCTGGTGATTACACGAGGAAGGACTTTGATGTAACTATATTAACTAGTACTGTTCAACAGTTTTATGTTAATGTGGAGTTATATATCATGAACTCAGCGAACGATATTTATTATTACTATTATTATTATTATTATTATTATTATTATTATTATTATTATTATTATTATTATTATTATTATTATTATTATTATTATTATTATTATTATTAAAGATTTGAGAACTCAATGCTGCATCAGAAATTGCAGAGTCAGACAAAAAGTGAAGGACACAAAATGACCAACGAGCAGGAATGGAAAAGAGCGGGAAGAAGGCAGGGTTTACGAAGAGGGATGGAAAGTAAACAAATTTCAAAGTGTCTAGCGTAAGGTAATCACAATTTCCCCCAACACAATTCGCTGATGCTTTTAGTAATAACCCCTCTCCTCGTCATATTAAATTATCTTTTTTAAATCAAATTTATATTATTTTACTATATTTTTTTTCTAAATCTAACCTATATTTTACTATATGGTCGCCACACTAACTTAGATTGAGTACAGGAAATTAAGAATAGGAATTACGTTAAGTAAAATGAACTGAAACTGGGACGTAGGGAAATGCATAGCTTTTCACAAATAAATAGTCTTGCACCAACTCCTCAAAATCTCTTAATACAATGCTAATAAAGCCTCTGTTAGTGTTGCCTACGTGGCAAGAGTTAGTCTGTATTGCCTCGAAAAGATGTCTTGAATGAGATATCTCATCTCAGAAAATGTAACTTTCAATTTTGTTTCGTGGCCCCGCGTAGCGTAGCGCTAACGCTCTCGCGTTCGGTGCGAGCTTTCCCAGGTTCAATTCCCGATGGGGGCACTCGGTTGAAAAAGTGTAAACGCTTTTTTAGGTCAGCCACCCTGAATGAGCTTTTCCTCATTCACACCAGGCAAATGACGGGGTGGTATCTAACTTATAGGTCCCAGGTCGCTTCCTTCCTTCCCCAATCCTTTTTTCTTCCCCTTTCTCCGAATAGTGTGCTCGCCGAGGGACGTCATCCCTCAAACGTGACGGGCTAAATAGTCTTAGATGCCGAAAGCCCAGAAATCTAAATCCTAATCAATTTTGTCTCGTCTCGTCGCGTGGCCAATCACTGACCCCATTTATATGAGGATTTTAAACTACCTTCATTTGTAATGGAAGTATAGAAATGTATGTAAAAGATAAAACAAGGATAAAAGCATGGAATAGAACTTAACAGCTACATTCTTTAAGTTTCTGCTTCATGTCTTTATGCAGGACGGGCTCTAATTAGTATTAACATGAGCTCCGAATCACAACGTGTCCTCGAATGCGGTGCAGTTGTCAAATGCGAAGAGAGCATTATCCAAGGTCTATCCTCACAGTATAGGCTATTCCCTACCACGCAATTTCACCTCCAAAATAACTGAATTATATAACCACTACGCTACTAGTACAATTGATAAAACTTGGGGAATTACGGGGACACATTAAAAGATCCGAGAACACCACGGATACGGTCGTCTATTTCATCTTCCGTCTCTTAGGAATGTCTATGGGAAACGAGACTTCTAGCAAATTAGCATACCGTATTTAATAGAATACTCTCTTCCATAATTTATAGCGTTAAGGAAATTTTACGAGATATATTCCTGAATTCTAACTGGGCTGCGAATCTACATTTTTCAGCTTTCTAGTGGCTAATAAGATTTCCTGTAACATATCTTAAACTATTTATGTAAGGAATCCGATGAGAATTCATTCTGCTCGTGTGATTTACTGAGAAAGGAAGCTGCTGTGACGTCACAGAACGTTTAGTTTTTAATGAATGGTTTAGAGGATGAGGAAGCGGAAAATCTAACTTCAACAATGTATCAATTTTATTAGAGAACTAGGGTTGCCAACTCTGAGAAATAAAATTACCGGCACCAACTCATAATCCTCAAACTACAAGATGACGAATGATGACTAATAACTGTATTTTTAAACCTTGAAATATATAGTTATGCCTAAAAAAATACCGTTCTGCCCTAAAATACCGATCAGTTGGCAACGTCAGAGAGAACTAATGCTTGCACCCTGTTGGAAATTGATTCATAGTATCATATAACTAGCTAAGAAGGAAAATAAAGTTCCGAAACAATCAAACACATTTCCAAGTTGACAGTCTAGCAACCATAAATTTAAGATATTAAGCAAACGAATAATGCTTGTATACACTTATAGTTAAAAAAAAGTACCAAAGCAGTGTATGAATACCATAGTTGTCATATGCTAAACTGCATGTTCGTGTGCAGGATAATTTTACTATTTCCTGAAGTAAATTTCTTCTCTAGGTAATAGCATAAAATATAAAGGACGAAAAATATAATTGTCTTCCTGGAGGTCATCGAAGCCAACAGTCTGTGACGTCTCATAAAATGTTATTTGGCCATGAACATGATATGTAAACAAACAACAACAATGGATCTTTGTTGCAAAGTTCACTGTTATGACGAATTGAAAGTGAATTAGATATATTACTTTTTTTTTTTGTTTTGCCAATGGTGAAGAAAGTTATTATAGGTTGTGGTGATATCGCCAATTGATTGTTGAAATAAAAACATTAGTTTAACTATGTGAGTGGTGAATTATAGCAATAATAACAACAGTAACAAAACTTGGGGAAATCCTTATTTTGTTTTAATCAGAGTGGAAAATTTACGTTCATAAAAATGGTTTGGCAACATTATCTTGGATTGTGATTTGTTCTATTCAAATAATTATTTAAGTTTTCTTTAATCTAATAAATGGTTAGAAGTGGTTTCCCCTTAATATTACAATATTTAAAATAATATTTTTTATTACTCGGATAACTATTCGAAATTTAGAAGAGTTATTCAGATAACATTTATTATCGAAATAATAATTCGTTTATTCAAACACGTTGCTTTAGGCAAGATGCATGTATTCATGTACTAATTTTTACCGAATATTCGAAGAATATGGTGTTCGTATATCCTAATATAGACCCTACTACCTTATTCTGATTTGGAAAATACGATATTAATGAAAACTCCTTAAACGTCATTCTACGTAGTCAAGTGATAGTATCTCTCCGAAGAGACTGTTCAATGATCTTTAATTTCTAAGGAGGTTGCTTTACCAAAACTATTCGTATAGAAATTACTCTTCGTCTGTCCGTCCGTCCGAGAGACAAAACATCTGAAGAACTACTTGATCAATCATAACCAAATTTAGTTGGGATGTAGAGGGTAAAAAATTTGTATTTGGAGCTGATATTCAAACTTCAAGTGGCATATATTAACAATTTCCAGTTTTAACGTTCATCACTATATATCAAAAACAGTCATAGATAGAAAGAAGCAGTTTACTGCAATTGACTAAGGGTTCCTAAAATACACTACATGTCTATCCTTAGATCTCTGCTAGAACCGGAATTGGTAGAATCCATTACAACTTTCTGTTTCAAAAAGATGTAATAGAGCAAGAACAATAACATATACCTATAGCGAGAACAATTTTTTTTTATGGAATCGATTTAGCGTTCTAATAATAGGTACTATCTTCTATGTCAACCCCTATTCGAACCGCAAATGGCAAATTAACTACTTCTAATTTTAATGTTGATCGCCACAGAAATAAAATCCGTAATATATAGCGAGAAATGTTTTTCTGTAATCAGTTGAGCGTTCCAACACATATTTCATTTCCACCCTAATCTCTCTATTAAAACCGGGAGTAGCATAAATCTATCACTATTAATTTTAAAGTTTATCGTTATAAAATTAAAATGATAAGAGATAGCGAGAAACGATTTTCTATAATCAATTAAGCGTTTCAAAACAAATTTCATTTCCACTCTAATCTCTCTCTATTAAAACCGGGACTAATATAAATTAACCAGTATACATTTTAACGTTAATGGTTATAGAATTAAGACAATAAAAATTAGCGAGAATCGTTTTTCTGTAATCTGTTAAGCGTTTCAAAACATTTCATTTCCACTCTAATCTCTCTATTAAAACCGGAAGTGGCATAAATCAACCACTATCAATTTTAAAGTTTATCGTTATAAAATTAAAATGATAAGAGATAGCGAGAAACGATTTTCTATAATCAATTAAGCGTTTCAAAACAAATTTCATTTCCACTCTAATCTCTCTATTAAAACAGGGAGTAGTATAAATCAACCAGTATACATTTTAACGTTAATGGTTATAGATTTAAGATGATAAGAGTTAGCGAGAATCGTTTTCCTGTAATCTGTTAGCGTTTCAAAACATTTCATTTCCACTCTAATCTCTATTAAAACCAGGAGTAGCATAAATCAACCACTATCAATTTTAAAGTTTATCGTTATAAAATTAAAATGATAAGAGATAGTGAGAAACGATTTTCTGTAATCAATTAAGCGTTTCAAAACAAATTTCATTTCCACTCTAATCTCTTTATTAGAACAGGGAGTAGTATAAATCAACCAGTATACATTTTAACGTTAATGGTTATATATTTAAGATGATAAGAGTTAGCGAGAATCGTTTTCCTGTAATCTGTTAGCGTTTCAAAACATTTCATTTCCACTCTAATCTCTATTAAAACCAGGAGTAGCATAAATCAACCACTATCAATTTTAAAGTTTATCGTTATAAAATTAAAATGATAAGAGATAGCGAGAAACGATTTTCTGTAATCAGTTAAGCATACCAAAACATATTTCATTTCCACTCTAATCTCTCTATTAAAATCGGGAGTAGTATAAATCAACCAGTATACATTTTAACGTTAATGGTTATAGATTTAAGATGATAAGAGTTAGCGAGAATCGTTTTCCTGTAATCTGTTAGCGTTTCAAAACATTTCATTTCCACTCTAATCTCTATTAAAACCAGGAGTAGCATAAATCAACCACTATCAATTTTAAAGGTTATCGTTATAAAATTAAAATGATAAGAGATAGCGAGAAACGATTTTCTGTAATCAGTTAAGCATCCCAAAACATATTTCATTTCCACTCTAATCTCTCTATTAAAATCGGGAGTAGTATAAATCAACCAGTATCAACTTTAACGTTAATGGTTGTAGAATTAAGAGGATAAGAGCTAGCGAGAAACGCTTTTCTGTAATCAATTAAGCGTTTCAAAACAAATTTCATTTCCACTCTAATCTCTCTCTATTAAAACCGGGACTAATATAAATTAACCAGTATACATTTTAACGTTAATGGTTATAGAATTAAGATAATAAAAATTAGCGAGAATCGTTTTTCTGTAATCTGTTAAGCGTTTCAAAACATTTCATTTCCACTCTAATCTCTCTATTAAAACCGGAAGTGGCATAAATCAACCACTATCAATTTTAAAGTTTATCGTTATAAAATTAAAATGATAAGAGATAGCGAGAAACGATTTTCTATAATCAATTAAGCGTTTCAAAACAAATTTCATTTCCACTCTAATCTCTCTATTAAAACAGGGAGTAGTATAAATCAACCAGTATACATTTTAACGTTAATGGTTATAGATTTAAGATGATAAGAGTTAGCGAGAATCGTTTTCCTGTAATCTGTTAGCGTTTCAAAACATTTCATTTCCACTCTAATCTCTATTAAAACCAGGAGTAGCATAAATCAACCACTATCAATTTTAAAGTTTATCGTTATAAAATTAAAATGATAAGAGATAGTGAGAAACGATTTTCTGTAATCAATTAAGCGTTTCAAAACAAATTTCATTTCCACTCTAATCTCTTTATTAGAACAGGGAGTAGTATAAATCAACCAGTATACATTTTAACGTTAATGGTTATATATTTAAGATGATAAGAGTTAGCGAGAATCGTTTTCCTGTAATCTGTTAGCGTTTCAAAACATTTCATTTCCACTCTAATCTCTATTAAAACCAGGAGTAGCATAAATCAACCACTATCAATTTTAAAGTTTATCGTTATAAAATTAAAATGATAAGAGATAGTGAGAAACGATTTTCTGTAATCAATTAAGCGTTTCAAAACAAATTTCATTTCCACTCTAATCTCTTTATTAGAACAGGGAGTAGTATAAATCAACCAGTATACATTTTAACGTTAATGGTTATAGATTTAAGATGATAAGAGTTAGCGAGAATCGTTTTCCTGTAATCTGTTAGCGTTTCAAAACATTTCATTTCCACTCTAATCTCTATTAAAACCAGGAGTAGCATAAATCAACCACTATCAATTTTAAAGTTTATCGTTATAAAATTAAAATGATAAGAGATAGTGAGAAACGATTTTCTGTAATCAATTAAGCGTTTCAAAACAAATTTCATTTCCACTCTAATCTCTTTATTAGAACAGGGAGTAGTATAAATCAACCAGTATACATTTTAACGTTAATGGTTATAGATTTAAGATGATAAGAGTTAGCGAGAATCGTTTTCCTGTAATCTGTTAGCGTTTCAAAACATTTCATTTCCACTCTAATCTCTATTAAAACCAGGAGTAGCATAAATCAACCACTATCAATTTTAAAGTTTATCGTTATAAAATTAAAATGATAAGAGATAGTGAGAAACGATTTTCTGTAATCAATTAAGCGTTTCAAAACAAATTTCATTTCCACTCTAATCTCTTTATTAGAACAGGGAGTAGTATAAATCAACCAGTATACATTTTAACGTTAATGGTTATATATTTAAGATGATAAGAGTTAGCGAGAATCGTTTTCCTGTAATCTGTTAGCGTTTCAAAACATTTCATTTCCACTCTAATCTCTATTAAAACCGGGAGTAGCATAAATCAACCACTATCAATTTTAAAGTTTATCGTTATAAAATTAAAATGATAAGAGATAGCGAGAAACGATTTTCTGTAATCAGTTAAGCATCCCAAAACATATTTCATTTCCACTCTAATCTCTCTATTAAAATCGGGAGTAGTATAAATCAACCAGTATCAACTTTAACGTTAATGGTTGTAGAATTAAGAGGATAAGAGCTAGCGAGAAACGCTTTTCTGTAATCAATTAAGCGTTTCAAAACAAATTTCATTTCCACTCTAATCTCTCTCTATTAAAACCGGGACTAATATAAATTAACCAGTATACATTTTAACGTTAATGGTTATAGAATTAAGATAATAAAAATTAGCGAGAATCGTTTTTCTGTAATCTGTTAAGTGTTTCAAAACATTTCGTTTCCACTCTAATCTCTCTATTAAAACCGGAAGTGGCATAAATCAACCACTATCAATTTTAAAGTTTATCGTTATAAAATTAAAATGATAAGAGATAGCGAGAAGCGGTTTTCTGTAATTAATTAAACACACCAAGAATATATGACATCTCTTTTCTAATCTTTCTGTTAATACTGGAAATGACAGAAAAAAATCAATCACTTTTGTCTTTAACGCTGATCACTATACAGTGAAAACGGTAATAAAGACAAGCGGTTTCCGGTAATCGATTAAGTGTTCCAAGAATACACTTGATTTCCATCCTTAAATCTCTACTAAAACCAGAAGTGGTAGAAATGTACTGTGACTTCCGGTTTCAATATTGATCTACATAGAACAAAAACGCTAAGAGATAATAAGTTGTTTCATGGAATCGATTTAGCGATCTAAGAGTAGGTACCATCTTCTCCCTCAACCAATTACTGAAACCGGAATGGTATAAATCAATAACTTCCGGTTTGACGTTGATGATTATAGAATGAAAACGATAACAGCAAGAAGTGGTCTTCCGCAATCAGTTAATCGTCCTAAGAATATATTCCATCTCCACTGTAATACCTCTATTAAAACCGGAAATGGCAGAAATCAACCACTTCCAGTTTCAACGATGATCGTTATAGGGTAAAAGAGATAATAAATAGAGAGAAGCGGTTTTCAGCAATCAATAATGCGTCCCATATGAATATCCTCTCTCTCCACCCCATTTTTTTCTACTTACACTGAAAGTCGTATAAATCCAGCTTCACTTCTGGTTTCAGTATTAATCGAAAAAATATCAGGTCATATAAACCAAACTCCTTCACGTGGTGTACACGTGACACTGCTACTTCTTAAGATTTTAACTTCTGAAATGTCAAGTTTAACTGATGTCGAGTTTAGATCAACACTAAACCATTGTATATATCAGCTTCGATGAAGTTTAGACAAATTTCTAATCATCTCGTTCTGAACTCTCATGTGAGCTACTTCATTAAATTTTTTCAACACTCTAGTCAAAGTGTCCAAATTTACAAGTCAGAGACCGAGTTAGAGTGAGCACGAGCGCCAACGAAGTTAATGTGCGCAAATACGAGCGACTGGAAACCTAATTGAGATAACGGATTCCGAAACCTTGGAAAGCGGGATCCTCAAAGCTTCATCATGATTGAGTTTGGTGAATGCGAGCCTCGTCGAGGGTTGAGTCTGAGTAAGTTCTGATCAGTGTTATCAACAAGTGCCTTCAGAAGATAACTAAATGATGCACAAAACCTAGTTAAAACTGACCAAACCCGTCTAAAATTATGACTAAATTATAACTAACAGAATTTAACAGCACAGTAAGCGGAACACTTCATAATATATTTACTGTATTCACCTGAAGCATACTCTTTTTCAAATGGAGGAAACACTTTCACACTTCAATGTATTTGCAGCGTGTACACTATTGGCCAGAGATGCTTAACATCCCATGAACTCTTTTCCTCGTTCCTGATTTTTGCACTAATGTTGGCTATAGGCAGGGGTAAAAGTGGATCTGAAAAGGTAGGGAACGCATGACGTCACGCTGTTCTCCGTGCCTATCTTTGCCCATTGTAACTGTTTAAGAAGTGGGACGTTCCAGATATTTTCTGGAAATGGTGGGATGGCGCCTCCCTACGTTTCCTCTAACTTTTACCCCTGGCTATAGGCCAATGTAGATGCATATTACTTAACCACAATACTAGAAGTACACAACATAGCTAAATATTCACTATAGGTATTCATTCTCAAATTAAGTACGCTTTGAAATTGGGTTTTGGAAGGTGGAATATTCGGATTTGTAGTTATCACGTGATCCATAAGTGATACTACTGTAATATTAGAGAGTGGGTTAGTAAAAAGACAAATAGCTTTTTATTTGGTTTTCGTTCATTTATAAAAAAGAAATGTTGATTGATAAATACTTTGAATTATCAGTAAATACAAATGGGTAGTAATGGGCAACAATGAGTGCTCAATTGGCCAAAAATATAGCTAATAGCTAAACCTATATTTTTAGTAGTTAATTAGCATGTAAAAGTGCTAGTTCTAGTCATAAAATGGCTAAATTTGATAAAACTGATAGATTACAAAATAGTCAGTTCTGCCTCTGCGCACAATGATAAGTGGTCTACTTCGGTTGGCATCCACTGGATTAAGAAAAAAAAGACGATAGTTTCGTCGGTAAAGTTTTTTTTTTTTATTACGTCGTTTGCACATTGCAACAATGACATCGGTGGAAGCGCCGATATTGTCGGCGATGGAATAGACTTTAATGTACTCAAATCGTAGCTTGCACACGCATCGACATCATCGGCCGATCTTCCGACACGGCGAATGCTGTCGGCGAAGCCCTCGATATATCCGGCGATATCATCGACACCGGTTTTGTCGGGGGCAATGCTTTCTTATCGAGCTTTGCACACGGCAACGATAATATCGGTAGAAGCGCCGGTAATGCCTATATTCTACATCCTGTACAAATAAGTTATTGTTTAAATACTGCTACTTATATTACCAGAAAGAAAACGTAATAGAACTAAATTGTTTTTCCTCGTAGGACAATTGGGAAATTGATTGAATGAAAGAGATAGCGGTCTCTGACTAGCGGAGCCGATTTCTGTATAACTTTAGGAGATCCTGTTCAGGTATGTATGTTTTATTGTGGAATATTATCTAACAAACATCGATGGGGATGCTAATACAAATACGGGAGGACAAGTAAACTCCCCATCCCGCACCTAGGATCGGCACCAATGCCTCCGGTCCAGAAAACCCTGAGCGATGTTATTTTCATTGTTCTGACCACACAGTTTCCAACTTGAAATCCACAGTGACTTCAGAGTAAAAAATAAATAAATAAATAAATAAATAAATAAAATCGTGTGTGTGGATTTTTTCAGGGTTCTTCCATTTTCGCCCACTTTTTCATTCCATCATTTTCTTCCTTAGCATTGATGCATAATTGTCAGACGTAAATTAATGTATATACAGGGTATTTCAAAACAACCAGGAAGGTGATTCCTGACATGAAAGTAAGACAAAAAGTATAAATCAACCTGGGTGCACAAATGCTTCCTTTCTGAGTTATAAGCTGCTGAAAACATGAAAAATGAACTTTAAAGGTCCATAGTTTCAAGCCTATGGGACCTATCGTAGTCGAAACTAGTATGTGCCCTATCCAATATCCAAGTTCCAGAAGCCTGCGATACTTCCACAACAACTTTTATAGAGGTAGTTGTTAGTAGTTCAAGTTATGTGTCCGTAGCCAAACTCCATCTATAAAAATTGATATGTGAGTACCTTAGGATTTTTGAAACATGCATTTCTGGATAGCGCTCCTATTAGTTCCTAAGTGAAATCTTGACTCGACTAAAGTAGGTCCCATAGTTTTGGAGCTATGGACCTTTAAAGTTAATTTTTTCATGTGTTCGCTAGCCTATAACTTCGAAAGGAAGCAATTGTACACCCAGATTGGTCTATACTTGTCTTATCTTGGTGTTAGGAATCACCTCCTAAATGTTGTCGGTGTTGTTTTGAAACACCCTGTATATCCATGGCTAGTTAACTTACATCCTTTGGAGTTTCGTGCCACAAAGATAAGTTTTTCTTTCTTTCGAAGTATGAACCTTAAACTTGAACTAATTGGCTGAACTCTTATGTTAAGAAATGGGAAAAACCTTTACTCGTACGGGTGACGCACCACATTTCACAATCTAGTTGTATCTCCTACTACACATTTCTCGGAAATTCCATGCTGTGATTATAACGCAGACAACATGAATGAAAGCCTTTTCTTGTAGCGAAGGATAACACAAAAGTATCTCTCAAAGAGCCTTGTCCTACTTTCAATAGGATTATCCATCTACAGAGGTCACTGACTTATCTTGGTGACTAATCTAAAGTTTCTGATTTCCAATCAATATTGGTTGGTACCGGAGAAGGTTCACAGAAAACCAGTTGAGAATGCTCGAATAACGAATGTAAAAGGAATGAATTATTTTTTTCGAAGTTCATATGAAATTGTATATTAAATTTATTTTATTAAATTCAATAGATAATACAATATAAATAATTATTGAATGACACGATAATTATTGAATCGATAACTGGTATTGGTATTGAATCAACATCGGTATTGGAGCTTCTTCGTGGCTAACTGGTTAGCGTACGCGCCTTTGGCGAGGGAGTTCCGGGTTCAATTCGCGGAGGAAGGTCTTGTGGTTCGGATTCCACGTTAATCAGTAGAGCCCATCTAATATACCTTGCTGTTGAAAAAGGACGTTAAACTCAAAATCAACTCAACTCAACATTGGTATTGATTAATACCAATATAATTTCTCTATGGCTTAAGGTTCCCGAGATAGGACTCCTTAACTCTCCCGAAATCGGAACTTTTTTCGGCAATGTCTCGGGAACGGTAAGAGTGACGGTAAACATTCCATCACTTCTTTAGAGGGGCGCGGTGGCTCAGTGGTAGAGCGTTCACCTTTGGTACTTGTGGTCCCTGGTTCGATCCGTGTGGACTTTGTGGTGCACAAACACCGTGCTCGTGGGTTTTCTCGGGGTTCTCTCGTTTCCTCCCACTTTCTTCATTCCACAATTTCACTCATCTCTCATTATCACCGTCTCCTTTAGCCTAACCGGCATAAGCGTGGGACGTAAAACAAAGATTTCATTTAATTTTTCATTTCCATCACTTCTTTCAGCTAGTTTTTGATGCTCCGTCGAATGGCGGGTTCAAAATAGAAAAATTCCAAATAACAGGGAGAAACACACACGCACAGAGATATAAAGAATTCAGTAATGAACTTTTTAAGTTCGTTGATAAAGATGATACGGACTTAAACTTACGGTACTAAGTTGCAGGGTTTTAAACCTCCTTCTACAAGATATATATATATATATATATATATATATATATATATATATATATATATATGGTGTTGCAAAATAAGTGTTACAACTCTTGGGAGGTGACTCCTGCCACTGAGACAAGAAAAACAGTTCTCTTGAACTTTCGGCTATCGGACATAGTTTCGGATCTACAAGGTGCCGAAAGCGTGGGAAAATGACTTTCGGACTACAATAGTTCGAAAACTATCCAACGTAAAGAGGGCGAGTAAAAAATTCACGAAGAAAGTCATACCTGCTGTATTGAATTTTGCATGTTTCACAATCCTACCATCCACGCGCAACGGATTTCCCAAAGGAACTTAGGGAGTCCCGGATAATCTGCCAAATGAAAATTGGTCTAAATGGATATGAATTGATAGGGTTTCTACCAGGTAACAATAATTCGTTTGTATTAAGTCGATATCTGGAATAAATACAAAATGGCGGACACTTTCATGCCCATTGTGTGTGGTTGCATAATCGCCAGGTAAGGATGCTGGCCAACAGTGACGTTCTGAGTACTAAGTATAGCGAATTTGTACTTAAATGCTCTAAAAATACATCTGGAGTGTCGGTAGCGAACAACAGATGAAACAGATGATTCACATGTGTGGAAACACTTAACGAAAAATGCCCAGAAATGCACTCATACTCAGTAATCGTGAGTTCAAAGCGTCGGAAATGTAAGGAATAGTATGAAGAACATGAAAGCCATTGCCAATTCACCAATAATATTCCCTCAAACCGATGCAATATGATCTGCATGGTTGCATATCAATAAGGATGCAACAATTGAGGCCAAATTGAAATTGTACAAGGGGACTCACACAGAAACTGGTAAACTAAATGAATGTCACTAGTAGGAACGCATGATCGACATTGAAATGTGGCCTATGTGTGTGTTGATATCAACATGTAGCTAATGGACAAATGTCAACATGTCCCACTACTGCTGGGACACCGTCCCATGTGCGAAAACTAGGAAAATAACGTTGTACATTCTGCTATTACATCTGGTGCACTTTTTGGTAGAACGTAACTAGAACACAATTGTATCAATGTCCTTCTTGGTTTGGGACATTGTTCCACAGTGGACACATGAAAAGAATTCTCTTAATTCATGGTTCAAATTCTGAATGAGCGTCAAAATAACAAACTTGTATCATGTCCCACGTCTTCTGGGACATATTACGTACTCGAAATATAGGAAAATACCTCCAGAAATTTGTATCTTAAACACAGTGCACATGCCAAGACAAAGACGAAAATGAACCAATTTGGCACATGCAACACTACTCCTGGAACACCATACATATGGAAAATAAAACGACATGAGAAATAGGAAGAAACGTTTTAAAGCTCTGATTGTTTACATCTGTGCAGTAGGAGTAACAAAATGAAACACTCAAGCATGTCGGGAGGCTGTACAAGAGTGCTTGCCAAACAAAGTGGGTACTCCTCAAAGAAATGAATACAGAGAAATTGAGGCTCCCTCGAAGCCTCAGGGCTAGAGCGCTTGCGTGGTCGCAGTTTCTAATCCTACTAGGAACCCACGGCCTCAGATTCAAGACCCGGGTAGTTATTTTCCTATTTTTCGGACGTGGGATGGTGTCCCAGCAGTAGTGGGACATGCTGGCATTTGTCCTCTAGCTACATGTCGATATCAACACACACATTGGCCACATTTCAATATCGATCATGCGATCCCACTAGTGATATTCATTTAGTTTACCCAGTTTCTTAGTGAAATCCGTTGCACAATTTCAACTGTGACTCTGTTATTGCATCCTTATTGGTATGCAACCATGCAGATCATATTGCATCGTTTTGAGGGAATATTATTGGTGAATGGCAATGGCTTTCATGTTCTTCATACTATTCCTTACATTTCCGACGCTTTGAACTCACGTTTACTGAGTATGAGTGCATTTCTGGGCATTTTTCGTTATGTGTTTCGACACATGTGAATCACCTGTTTCATCTGTTGTTCTCTACCGACACTCCAGATGTATTTTTAGAGCATTTGAGTACAAATTCGCTATACTTAGTACTCAGAACGTCACTGTTGGCCAGCATCCGTACCTGGCGATTATGCAACCACACACAATGGGCATGAAAGTGTCCGCCATTTTGTATTTGTTCCAGATATCGACTTAATACAAACGAATTATTGTTACCTGGTAGAAACCCTATCAATTCATATCCATTTAGACCAATTTTCATTTGGCAGATTATCCGAGATACCCAACGTTCCTTTAGGGGATCCCTTGCGCGTACATGGTAGGATTGTGAAACATGCAAAATTCAATACAGCAGGTATAACTTCTTCAGTGGATATTTTACCCGCTCTCTTTACGTTGGATAGTTTCCGAACTATTGGAGTCCGAAAGTCATTTTCCCACGCTTTCGGCACCTTGTAGATCCGAAATTATGTCCGATAGCCGAAAGTTCAAGAGAACTTTTTTTCTTGTCTCAGTGGCAGGATTCACCTCCCAAGAGTTGTAACACTTATTTTCCAACATCCGATATATATATATATATATATATATATATATATATATATATATATATATAGATAGATAGATAGATAGATAGATAGATAGATAGATAGATAGATATCGATATAAAAATCACGTGTGCTCTGGGCAAGAGGGTTTGTTTTCCAAATTTCGGAAGGATTGAGAGGGTTACCACTACAAATTATTATCGTTATTTTTGTATATGAACTTCTACGCTTGAAACTCCCTCCTGATGAATTTCCGTCACTGCAAAGAAATGTATATACAAGATACGAAACTTAGAATAATTGTGTCTTTCATTGTAAGTTTTCAAACATGACTTCTCTTAACATTTGAGAGTAACGAAATATTAACTCTTGCATGTGTTCTGTTTATTTTGTTTCAAATCGGAATCAAGTGACGCCGCGTAGCGCAGTCGCTAACGCTTTTGCCTTTGGTGCAAGCGGTCCCTGATTCGATACTCAGAGAGGACACTCAATCGAAAGCGCGTATTATCTTTTGGGGACCAGCCATCCTGAATAAGGTTTTTCCTGGGATTTGCTCATTCACACCAGGTAAATGCCGGGATGGTATCTAAGACAGTAGTCCCAGGTCGCTTCTTTCCTTTCTTCCTTTGCAATTCCCTGGACAGTGTGACCGCCAAGGGACGTTATTCCTCATGACTATGTGACGGGTTACATGGCCATAGATACCAAAAACCCAGAAATCTAATTCGTAATCCTAATCCCGAATTGGAATCAATCGATATTACTTCCAGATAAATCGTGGAAGCAGTCACTCGCATATTCGTTTACGTACCCAGATTATTTGTAAATCACCATTTTAGAGAGAGGGAAAAAAAGTTCGTTAATATCTGTGTAAGTTTAAGCTTCCAGTTTGTAATTTTTTTAGTGTAATTTGAACCATTATTTTTTACACTGTCATTATTAAAATGCATACCGTCGTGTATTTAAAGAAATCCGAGAGAAAACATTAAAAAATATTTAACTACCAAATACAGTTTGACTATATATACATATAGAGATGTCTGTGTAGTGATGGCGACAACAAAATATGCTTGTTTGTTTGTATTCTCGCGTGATGTCACCGGACATAGGAAATCCCCAGAGCATCTCAAGGATAGGCCTCATAAAACTGTGACCATGATAACGTCATTTTTTCTTTATGTCTGTAGAAAAATCACCGTTTCTCTCTATTAATTGACAAATTAAATATGTACAGTCGACACGAAAAGAGTATATCCATCCTACATGAAATACTTTCCTTAATATATACAGAATGTATATATTTTGTATAAAGAGCTTACGAAATAAAACATCCAATTGACTTAAGTTAGTTCAAGAGTATTTTAACCGTCCGTGTAGGAGGCAAATATTGCCGAATTATTAACTCACGTGACGAATGGTAATCCAAGACTCCTACCATATTATCTCATTTTTGTAGTTAGTGCTTTTCTTTATTAACCAAGTTCCACATACAGTTGTGAGGCCGATATTTTGGAAACAAGATTGTTGAAATTGAAAATGGTTGCCAAAGTGATTGCACAAAGTGTTGATATAAAGGAACTTTTCGTTATTCTTTTTTTTTCTTTCTTTTTTAAGTTCGGGTGAGATTAGATGAAGAAAGCAATGGATATTGGTTTTGATGTTTTAGAAAAGTTAGTTTGTTGCTATTTTACAAGTGTGTTAAGGACTTCGAGAGAAAGTGCTCAGTTAAATGGAATATTTAATAACATACTAAGAACAGAGAAGAATAGCAGTTTTAAGTAGTTAAGATAAAACTTAAGTCTTGAAAGTATTTGATTAAACCCGTGGCAAAGATGAACATACATACGAATTCTGGAAGAAAGTAATCTTAACATACATAAAGCTAGCATCTCAACATTTCAATGGTGATGCTGGGGAGAACTTTCCTTTTTTTTAAAAAAAAAAAAAAAAAAAATCTTAATTTGGATACACGACACGAGACTTAAATGTCGACTTTTGGGTTGGGAAGTATTAACGCGCATTAATTCTACACTATTTTGATTGTTTAAAGAAGAGGAAGAGATATCCAAAGATGAGTCATATCTCACTCGATATATGTCATTGAGCTAAGGAAAATGTCATGAATGGGCATAAATTCTCATGCGTAATTTTCGAGAAAATTGAGACAGTTGCTTTACGATAAGCAGAGGCGGTAATGTTTAGTACACATTAGTACGAAATATATATACTAAAGTATCTATACAAGGTGGCTCAAAAGTAGGTATACACCCCTGCATTGATTAAGTATAACATTCTAGCTTATAGGTCTATTTGTTTCAGCTGTTCCGAGCTTAAGGTAAAGTAAAAAGACATTTAGAACAAATAATAAAGAAACTAAGTCCTAATGGATAATAATAAGAAATGACATAAAAAGCAATGAGTTGATCAGTACGGGATTATATACCTACTTTTGGGCTACCCTGTTATATTAAAATGCTAGGTTTATGTGTTCGTCCGCAATTCTTTCGAAAAACCACAAGTGCTAGAAACGTGCCGTTTTCACTGGTCGATTCAAAGTTTCGTGTAGATTGTTCAGTTCTAATTGTATATTTAAAAAAATCGTGGTCGTTATTTCTTTATTACATTTTTTAAGGGGTATACTGGAAGTGTTGAAAGTTAAAAAAGAAGTAAAGCAACAAGCATCATATCCTTCCAGTTATACATTCCAACACCACATATTTGTATACAGGTGCTGCATGTTTCTCAGCCGTTCATTCCATGTTTTCATGGGAAAAACGAAGGGTAACCCATTCCAGTTTAAGGTTAATCTTTATTATTTGCAGTGTTTTGCCACCATATTTCACTGACATTAAAATTAATTGTGTGTATAATGTATTTACTTATTACATAGTGCATGCAAGAGCAAAGAAAACAATGATCATATATGAATTAGAAACTGTAACAGGAAGTAGACTCAAATCTTGCAAACGGTGCGAGATGTTAAAAAAAAATCGAATACATCTCCCCTTTATGGTACTCTTTGGAGATTTTTATCAAGACGTCTTGTAAACTTGTGTGTGTAAAGGGAATGTACGGATGTTGTGAGGAATGACAAGGAGATTCATGCTCATTTGTGAATGATGCGCTGTGTAGAGAGCGCAGGTATGCCTACTACTTCTTATTATGACATTAGTAAGACGACTTATTTAGTATAGTTAATGAGATATACTCGAAAAATATTATTAACTATTAAAATTTGATTTTAACTAAGATATATGAATGTATAGATTACATGAAAGCAGGCACGTAGCCAAGGGGGGAGGGTCCGGGGGGTCAGGACCCCCCTTCGAGACCAGAAATGGAAAAATTAAGGAAGGATGAAACAAAATGAAATGAGAAAAAGAAGGATCAGCGTTAAAAATAAAAATCTACAGGAAGCTTTTGGTTACTCTTTCTTATGAGGAGATTTGTATTACTTGTAATATATGGTGGCCTGGTGACCGAGATATCCTGGAAGAGTCAGGGAATTTGAAATTTCTAGAAAAGATACAGAATTCTCAGAATTTCTGCTACTAGTCAGGGAGATTTCAAGCTTCCGAAAGCATAACAGCGAATGTGCAACAGCGTGGACATTTTTATCATAATTTTTCGTTATCGCATCCTTGCAGTATCAAACACGTTATTTCAAAAACAATTTTCTACTGCTCCTTTAACCTTCATTTCGAACCGACAGTAGTTGACGGAAAAATAAAAACAAAACATTATGTGGAAAGAAAGTTCTATTAACATTTGATTCAACAGAGCAAGGAACGCAGACAATTTAAAATATTTTACAAGACATTATTGAGTATGTATTTTTTATAGTAGTGAATACGTACTTTTTATAATAGTTGAGGTCATAATGAAAGGAAAATTGGTATATTTGAATAAACAGAGGAACGACGAAAATATTGTAAAATCTTCAATACGTTTTTTATTATTATTATTTTACTTGAGGTTTCTTCATAGTTTGTTATTAAAATACTTGGCAACATATCCTCATTTTATTGTCCTAACAAACCAATATATGTTGATAGTAAAGTATTTCAGATTGACCAAGCTCCTGGGCCTTCAGAATTTCATGTTACGCACCTTCTTCCCCCGTTACGAAATCCTGTATAAATGAACCAATATATGTTCCAGTAAAATAGTGTAGAATGATCGATCCCCTGGTGTAATGAACACAGTATTTGATGTAACGGACCCCCCCCTTCACGAAATCCTAGCTACGTGCCTACACCAAAGTGTAAAAATTACAATCTCATGCGTAATTTTCGAGAAATTATACTTAATTTTATAACGATAAAAACTGTCGTTCGTTACCAATAATTAGTGTTAATCAAGAGACGAGAAATTTCTCGTCTTTTCTCGACTCTTATCTCCAAAATGAGAGGAGACTCGGGTCGACAACGTTTTAAAATTCGAGACGAGATGAGAAATTTTACGAGCCTGCGGGTAACAATATTTGTACCTGTTAAAGGTCAGAAGTTTAATCAGTATTTTTACATTTCAAAAAAAAAAAAAAAAAAAAAAGTTGCTAGTAGTTCTATGTTACGAACGACTTTTTTGTTTGTTTGGGTGCGAACATTGGTTAAGGAAACTGGAGATTATTATCGAAGGAAAATTATCGAAAATGGCCAATATTAGTGTCGAATTCATAGTTTTTGGCGTTGATAAGATGAACAGTGATACTTCCGATCCCGTTTAAATTCAGCCCCTCAACATGAGGGGAATATGAAGGGATATATATATATAATGGAAAATGGCCTATATTAGTGTCGAATCCATAGTTTTCGGGGTCGCTGAGACGAACAGTGACACTTCTGACGTCGTTTTACTTCAACGCAGCGAAGCAGGTTATCAACGCTGTAAGAGTTGAATTTGCTGTTTTGTCAAGATTACATTCAAATCAAGTACATAAATTTACAAAACGCGAGAGATGAGAAAAGCTTTATGACAAGCTTTATGACGAGAAAGCATTCAAGACAAATCGACACTTTTACAAAGTTTGCGATACGAGAAAACGTTGTTTGTCGCCTTATCTCATCTCATGGGTAACATTAATATTTTTTTAAAATGATAGTTTTTAGACTTTCAAATTGTGCTATTCATAAGTGTCGGAAGTCCTATAGAACGGCTATGTTCGTCAGTCTGTTAAGAGTTATGAGACCAAAAACGGTAAAAAATATTGAGAAACGGGTTCTTGCAATCGATTCAACGTCCAAGAATAGGTTGCATCTCCACTATTAATTCTGTATTTAAAACGGAAGTGGTTTGAATAACAATTGCTGTAATTATGGTAATCGCAATAGAAAGAAAACGTTATGAGGTAGCAACAAGCAGTTTTTTTTTTCGAACGATCCATCGTCTTAAGGCAGCATAACGTGACTATCCACAATAGTTTATTAAAATCAGAAATAGTTCAATTTTAATATATTACACCCGATTTCGATACTGATTTTCATAGAGCAAATCACATCAAATTTTTCAAGAGGCAGCTTTTTGCAATTGATTCAACGTTCTAAGAATAAAATCCATTTCCTTCGTTAGCCCTCTATTCAAACTTAAAGCAGTTTTAATTAACTATTTCCGGTTTCAGAACTATTTATTGTCATAGAATTAAAACGGTAACAGGTAGCGAGAAAAGGTTTTCTGCAATTGATTCTGCGTCTCAAGAGAAAGTACCATTATCATTCGCAATTCTTTACGCGACTTGAAAGTGGTTGAAACTTTACCAATACTTCTGGTTTCAATTCACGTTGAAACAAGTTAATGTAGATTCTATAGTAGATGACTTCTTGACAACTGATATGTTTCAATATAACAAAATTTCACTATAACGAATTAATTTTGGAGGTCTCGAAAATTTCATTTATACTTTCATTTTAGTGTAAGAAGGGTTTTATTCTTTTATAGTACATGTCTAACAATCATATCAAATATGAACTTTCTAACACTGAGTTATCGTACCCTGATTATATAATACGCACGAGCCTGATTGTTTATTTTGAGTTTAACATACTAATTGATGAAATTTGGTCCAAAAAAGCCCCAACAGAATTGAACCAAGGGATCACATTCTACTTGGGTACTGGGGAATCCCGTTTCGTTACCATTCGTTTCCTTTTTTAGAAATTTGACGTCATTTTGATAATTGAGACTGTAGGATCAATTTTCCAATGTACTGAGTTTCTCTGCCAAGCAGGAATCTATTAGTAGAGATGGTGTGATGTAGGCACCACTCAGTGGCGTATTTATAGGAGGCTGCCGGGTTAAGCCCCTCAAATTTTATTTACTATTTTAAAATAAACAAAATATCTTGCAGAATTTTCACGTTTCCAGGAACGAAGTTAGCAAATGCCCCCTGAAACAAAATCGTAAATACGTCACTGGCACCATTCATCACAATTTTGCTGGATTTTGCCCCTTGTCTAGAATGGACCTCGAGGAAACAGACCCTGTTATAATGTCATAATGAAATATTACTTCTCGATTTGGAATTATACTTGTTCCTTAACTTACGCTTCTGTTACTCGTCACTGCCAAGTTGCTGGAATTCTACAGTACTTCCTCCTATTGGATACAGAATCAAAGACAATGCACACATATAAATATATGTTCTAGATGCTAAACCTGTCTTCAGGGAACTTCGTACATAATCTTGTTAATATTTGTTCTGTAAAGCCAGTAGTCAAGTTCAGTAAACCAGAAGAAGAAACTAATTATGTTTTTATGGTTGTCATTATATGACGTTGACATGTTCGAGTTTGATTATCAAATATTTATTTATTTCATTTTGGATTCACGTTACGCAAAACTAAACACTTGATTTAATGACGTAGCGCATCGTCACACAATCCAGTGGAGCTAGTGTGGGTGTGAACACGGAACTGAGAAGAGTTTTAAAAAATGATTCTCTCTTTCATCAAACAGGAACTGGTTACAAAACACGTAGTTATCGCCCTTTATGCAGGGTAGCGTAGGAAAGAGGATTGCTTACTCACCGATTTCTCTTTCTTTCCTTTGTTTATTTTAAAACACTTTCAAAGAAGAACAACTTCAAAATTCCAAAAGGGAACTTATTTATGCAAATGAATAAAAAAGTGGTGGCGTACTCAGAAGTCAAAATTTCCTTCTGGTATTCCAAAGTGGACATTTTTACATGACGCTCTACGCTTTCACGATTTCTCAACCACATGTGACAGAATCTATAAACAGGAACTACTAATAACAGAAATATACGAATGCAAAAATGATTCATGTACGTTTATGCATGACAATTGTTATTGATACTTTATTAGAATATAGTAGCCTACCAAATTTATCATGCATGTAACCGAACAAACTCAGTTGAGTAACTTTCTTAAGAAAAAAAAAAAAATATTTGAATCAGCTTTATGCAAATTGTAGTGAATTGTATGTCGTTTGAATGCTCATAGATGACACATTAAAAATATGTATTACTGATGTTACATCTTATACATTATAGACACGAAGATGAACACGGTATAAAACCAATATGGTTACACTGGCAATACAGCTCGAAAATAATACCTACCTCTTAGAACATGACAAAACTCCTAACTTTACCTGACACTTTACTCCTTAAAAGAAACACCTTAGTTACTGGATGGCTCTGATCTCATACACTGTGCCCCCAAACCTGGGTGCGGCCTTGAATAGCATGAACTCCATTTGCACTACAATCGATGGAAATTCCTAACATCAGTCTTTCCCAGTTGATGATCCACGAACCCCTAAGGGCCCATGGAACAAATTTAGATTATCCATGGCATTGTTTATCATGCGCTCAAATAAAGATTTCCAATTTAAAGTTTTGTTAACATGGTTACCTATCTTTTAACTACAACTACGGTACTACACAGATACTAAAACTTGAAGGTGTGGTATCCAAATCTTGCCTTAAAAATAAAAGAGGGACCCGCAACTCTGAAGGAATGGGAATCCCTGACGCACACCATTACTCTTATGTTAAAATTCTATATCAAATAACAATGTTACGGATTTCATTCAATTAGCAGTTAATTGATTGAATTTTTGAAATAACGCCATTAGACAGAAGAAGAAAGAAAAAAAATCGTTTTACACTTTCATTTGTCTCAATTTACAATGCGGAAGATATTTTAAATTGTGCAAGAAACGTGACGATTCATATACATGTTCATTAATGCTTAGTAGTGGTAGTAATCACGAGTGCTATGGCTGCATTCATGAGTGAATGACTCTGATTCACATTTCCTGGTATGAAAGTTCATGAATGGTGAATTTCAGTTCCATAATTTTTTCCACAGAATATTGCATACCAAATATGAGGAAAATTGCTGGTACGTTTGAAGATAAATTTGTATTTAAATTTTATATTACAAAATTGAAAACGACTATGTTTGTGACTTCTAATCAGTGCCGTAACTTGTGGGGGCCAAGAGGGCAACTGACCCCAGGGAAGCTCACCGCCGTTTGAGGGAGACTACATTTTCTGACTCCATACAAGATACGAACATGAAATTATAAATGAAACATCAAACAGGTTCACTACTTTATATAAACAAAACAGCAAACACAAGGCAAATAAAGCAAAACTGAGTCGTGGGCTCATTTCAGTAAAAAGTGTCTATTATTAGGTGCCCTAGAAATAATATTTATTCGTATGGCTTTGAGATTTGTCAGTACGTCCTCTTAATTAATTTATTATGTATGGAACTGGCCCAAAGGCGTAAATAATGGTCCCGCAGACATTGCCATGCGGGAGGGCCCACAAAGAGTAAGAGAAAGATGGGCAAAAAAAAAAAAAACTTTTTCTAAGGAGCTCAAGTACACGTATTAATGCTTGCCTATCCCAGAGAAAAAAACCTAAGTTACGGCGCTGCTTCTAATCTCTTGAACCACCCGACCGATCTCGACCAAATTCTTAACGTAGATGGGGTCCTGACCCGGGAGTGTTTTTATCTATTCAATTTGAGGGTTGAACTTAAAGGTGAGGGAGGAGGGGGCATATAAAAATAATAAAACTTAATAATTCTTGAACACAACCGATCTCAATCAAATTTTAAACTTAGATGAGGTTCAAACCTGGGGAGTTTTTAGTCATTTGACTTTGACGATACAACTTGGTGGAGGGAGAGATATAAAAAATAAAACTTAATAATTCTTGAACCACTCAACCGATCTCGATCAAATTTTCAACATAGATGAGGCTCGGGCCTGGGATGGTTTTTGACATTTTATGTCGAAGGTTCAACGTAGAGAAGGAGAAGGACGATATATATATATATATATATATATATATATATATATATATATATATATATATATATATATATATATATATATATATAGTGAAAATGAAAGTGAATGTCTTTGCGACTTCATCACTGTTAAAGCACCCGACAGACCTCGACCAAATTTTCAATTTATTTAAGATTCGAGGCTGAGGTGGTTTTTATCGTATTACTTTGACGGTGCACATTAGGTGAATGGGAGGGGGACAGACATTTCAAAATGATCGAAAACGACGGATACTAGTGTCGAATCCATAGTTTTCTGTGTCACTGAGATGAACAGTGACACTTCCGATGCCATGCTCCGCAACATGTGAGAGGGAGGGATATCGGGTGTGCATAAAATTCGTTGCCATCTCCTGTATCTTGAAAACGACTGCGAATATGAGAAAACGTTCATCATTATTTTAAGGGGCTTGAATTTTGAGCTATAAAAGGTCCACCCCAGACACTCCCATATAGGGGTACGTGGGATCAACTTTAAAATTTTAAATGGCAAATGGGGTCGAGTAATACATCGTTGGAAAGGTCGTGGCAAGAGAAATATTTTCTAGGCCGTTTCAAGTCTCTGTGTTGACCTCATACAAAATGGCGGGGGTTTACATTTCGTGTGCATGAAATCCGTTGCCACTCCGTGTATCTTCAAAACGACTGCGGATATGAGAAAATACAAACGGGCTTGAATTTTAAGCTATAGAAGGTCTACTCCAGACACCCCCATATAGGAATACGTGAGGTCAACTTGAAAATTTTAAATAGGAAAAGTAAAAAAATGAAACGAAATCTTAAGTTTTACGTTCCACGGTTATGCCGGTTAGGCTAAAGGAGACGGTGATGATGAGAAATGAATGAAATGGTGGAATGAAGAATGTGGGAGGAAACGGGAGAATCCCGAGAAAACCCACGAGCACGATGTTTGTCCACCACAAAGTTCACACGGTGCGAGCTAGATTGAACCAGGGACCCCAAGCACCGGAGGTGAACGCTCTACCACTGAGCCACTTCTTTTTCCAGAACCCAAAGCTGTACCTTACAACAAATATCTTGTTCTCTAAAGTCGTGGAAATATTACATTTATCAATAATAATTAAATGCTAGTTATCATAAGAAATGAGGTGAAAATTGATTCCAACTTAATTGGAGGTATGTAAGGATTTAATAATATAGACCCTATGTACATGTTCAATAGATAACAAATACAAGAAGGCCATGCATAGGAAAATACGGTTATCGTTTACATGGTGATCATTTTGAACACTTCCAATCCCTGGGCAAGTAAGCTTGTGGTAGATAAATCTTGTCCGTGTGTTTTCTTGGGGTACTCCAGTTACCTCCTACATTCTCATTCTACTGTTTCTTCTATCATTGGTCACTCGCGTTCATCATCCGTCTCCCTTAGCCTAAAGGGCATAATCATGCGATGATGTTGAACTGTAAGATTTCATTTCAGTCCCACTAATAACATTGCGCAAGGAGTGTGACCATATTACTGCAATCTCCCGAGATGCGTGTCTAATTCCCAAGATTACAGTAATTAAATGTTACTGCTAGATTTCGTTACCATAATTCCACTATTCTCCCAATACACCTTTAACTACACCTACTGATGGCTGTTTCCATTGTTTCCAGCATTTCAATGTGTTTCTCAGAGTCATCAATAGTCTACCTCCATACCTTGTAGCGTGTGCCGTGTCTTGCGGTTCACTCTGGTTATCTTCGAAATGGTAGACAGACCATCTGTGATCGTGAGAGGTACAATTGATAAGGCTGGAAACAGTCAACAGCGGACCGCAGGTGTAGTTAAAAAAGGCAGATGGCATAATGACAACAAAGTCTGGGAGCAACATTTAATTATTGCTACTTTGGGAATAGCATACATTTTAGGGTCAAAGTAAAGACATGATCCTTCACTGGGCACAACGTTATTATAAGAAATGTTCAAAAAGCTGACCACTAACTGAACTATGACTGTTATGTTTATACTACGCGACGAGCGTCTTGTCATCTGCAGAACAAATTCTTCGGAACGGTGCGGTATTACGTATATGTTCATTAAACTTGTTTGTTCTTAGAGGAATTATCTGCTGAAGTTTGGACATACCTTAATGATCCAAATAATAATAATAATAATAATAATAATAATAATAATAATAATAATAATAATAATAATAATAATAATAATAATAATAATAATAAGTTTAATATATTATACTCAACTAGACATCCACTCCAACCTGCTTATCTATTCTTTTTGCCGTTTTCTTAAAATTGTTGCTTTCGCTATTGCACGCAAAACGTGAAACCATGCTCAACACCATGAACATCACATCCACTTCTGACAATAAAAACATGTTTATTATTAACCACAATAATTTATTTTATCATAAATACATGATGATGAGTAACCACTTATATACGCCAATATTTTGATGCCCTTGATAATGGTTTGGTTTTTTGCCTTAATACTTTTAGTGAGAGTTGTTGTTGTGTATTTGGTCATTCACGTGACTACGAGATGTTGGAACAACTGCTTTTTCTTAGGAAGGAAAGAGATACTATGTTTATATACTGACTGAAGAGTAGTATCAAATAGTGAGACAAACCGTTTTTTTTTCGGCGTATTCTTAATATGTGAAGTTTTAGCAGAATCACAGAAATAATAAAAAAAAAAAAAATACCTCCGGAATTCATACTTACTTGCACAACTATCAGAACTAATTA
The DNA here is from genome assembly GCF_964235325.1 of Thermobia domestica. Taxonomy (NCBI): domain Eukaryota; kingdom Metazoa; phylum Arthropoda; class Insecta; order Zygentoma; family Lepismatidae; genus Thermobia; species Thermobia domestica. The sequence continues at coordinate 208,375,185 of NC_137461.1, forward strand.
AAAATATGAAAAGATTGTAAATAATGTAAAGTTATTCCGGGTGCCTCACTCGCAACTGAGGCCTGCATTTCAATAATTATTTTAACACTAATGGATATTGCAACAATAGTTGAATAGAAGTGCGTTCGTTGTTTGAGAAACGAAAAACCACTTGTGCCAGATTTCTGTGTAAAATTCGATAACAGTAAGCCAGCCTGCCATTCTCCTTCTCACCTAGCCTCTGCTGCTCGTATTTTATTTCTGTATTTGTCTGAAAATGTCTTCACAATATGATTGTAGTTCGTGTGTATTAGAATGCTTTGTGCATTAACGTAAGATAGTTGAAAAATTTATGGGTATACTTTGGAATAGCGAGTGGTTATTGTTCACACGTATCGGAAAGCAGAATAGATTAAGTCACGTACAGCAAATCCTGGACAAGTTGGAAGGCATACATCCCAGCATTTGAACGTATCCAATGAAATTCGGTGCCAAATGAACTTTATTGGACAAGCATGCAGCATTGATAAGGGTTGTCCATTGGCACTTTCCACAGTAATGAGAGGAAAACAAAACTTCATATCAACCCATAAAAGCTAAGATTTTTTCTTGGCCCATGAAATAAAAAAGCCTGGCAAAGTGAAAAAAGTGGCATACTGTAGGTGGTTTCAAATCTTCCTTCAGGAAAATCCGAACACCTTGGACTATTGTTTGCTTGCCTACGAAGCGTGGTTTCATATCGCAATAGTAAAACTCTCAATGTTTATTCTGACAAAAATGTATTTGGTGTCAAATATCCCGGCGAAGCAGAAGTGACTCCACCTTCTTCCATGTAACCATCACAACAGTTCCCTAATTGGAAGCCTTTAACTTGACTGTAAAGCAATTGGACAATAAAGGACTCTCCATTGGATATATCTAGCACAATAGACTGACAACCCACATATCACAGGTCAGCACAGCCGAAGTGCTGTCCTTATAGGCGAATCCGTTTTTTGAAGAAACTTAGACCACCACACTTGCCTTATGTACTCTACATGGTCATTTTTTATTGAGTACTTGAAAGTCGGAGTAAGAAAACCTATGAACTACGTAATATTTAAAATATGCACAGTATTTGAAATTGTTACAAGAGAAGCATATGCAATCTTATCCACTTATATAACTCAGGTATAATGAATACTTTTAGGGTGAAACCAAAACAAAGTACAGCAACAAGGAAAACATTCAATACCAGAATTACTTATTCAGAGTTACAAACTAGGGACGTTACAGTAACATAAATATCCAATTTTGAATATCCCTACACAGTAATAGAAAATTAAAGAAACAATTAGGAGTGTTTCAGAATAATTCTCATTTTGATTTCAATGACATAGTGTGCATTCCCTTTAAGTTTAAGAATGATCCGTATGCGTTGGATGAAATGATTAAGAGCTGTCATTTCGAACTAAGTGACCTGTGGAATATCAGATTTCTGCTTCTATTCGTAGCAAACCACATGGGGAGAACAAGAAGTAAATAGCAAACAACAAGATGGATGGCGTAGTCGATGGCTTTGCATATACATTACGCCTGGATCTATGACTACTCATACATTGAAGACTCTTGTTTAATCTGTTCCCCCACTTCGTTCCCTACTCTGTATTGTTCTATCTGTTTTCATTTTTGTTAGTCTGATCATATCGACCAGTTGAAATGATTGGAGGCGAAACCTTCGGATAAGGATGCGAAAACTTCGAACATTTTTCGATCTCTTCTACAGTGTACTAGTGTACAACAAGTAATAGGTACTTTATGAGTGAACTGACTAAGGATGCGCACGAGATGAAACGAGACAGAGTTTTCCTGACAAAACTCAGGAAGATACATAACTCTTTCAATAGAGAAATTTACATTTTTCAAGATGAGACTTCACTTTTATAGTATATTTTCGAGACGAGGCAGCTTCAAATCTTGTCTCGTGCGCATCCCTAAAACTGATCAATAAGTATCTCCTTAATTGTTACATACCTAGGATATCCTCCTTTGGCTTGTTGGGAGTTGTATTGTGTTCACGACCAGACGAAACGAAATGTTAAGGTTTTTCTTGTTTCTTGCCTTGATTCTCGAAAAATTTTTCTCGTATCGACTCGATTATGAAAACCTTTTATCGACTCGTTTTATAAATTTATGTATAAAATTTATGCCCTGACGCTTTTCTTAATTTCATTTACAAATTATCAGAATCCTTCCGCGTCACGAGAGATGCACGAAGGGTGCAATATAACAACATTTAAACCATATTTATTATTGGAGTATATTGTGTAAAGATTTGTTTAGTTTTTAATGTTAATAAATGCACTTCCTTGTGTGCATCAATCACTTTACAGATTTTGCACTATAAATCATATAACACTCGAACATTGTTTGATACATAACGCTCGGGTGAACTAATGTTGTGCACAAGACTGGTGAAATTTCTAGTCTTGTCTCGAATTTAAAAATGTAATCCTCATTTCGTCTCTCGTCTCGTTTACGAGACGAGACGAGAAAACACACTACTTGGAACATTTGTGTACTATTTCACATAGAGTTCATCTAGTTCTTATCTCGCGTTAAACTCTGGGCTCACGTCTCATACAGCCTCGGTGTTGAAAGGAATATTAACACATTGACTGCCGTAGTGGAAAAACACTTTTCCCGGAAGCCACGTGTTTTATTACGAAAATAGATCAAGAATTTCGAGAACAAAATTATCTTTCTAGTTCAATACAAGAAATACATATCCTTGAGGTATTCAACAGGAGGGCTGTGGCCAGAGGGCCATAGTATCACATAAATGCAATGGCGTCATATTTAATAACCTGTTCTATTATGATCAGTACAGTGAGTTGATTCAGTGTTAATAATATTATTATACCGTTATAATTATTATTATTATTATTATTATTATTATTATTATTATTATTATTATTATTATTATTATTATTATTATTATTATTATTCCCGTGATACAAGTAAGACTAGAAATAAGTCATAAGTATCTTTAAATTAATAATTTGAATATTAATTTTGAAAAATATTAGTAGAGAATTAGTTTTCTTTCGTAAGTATTTAGATTTAGAGGTAAAGAAGCAATTTTAACAACTGTTTCCGTGAATCTAAGAAATTTTAACAACCCATTTGAGCAAACCGGAGCGATCCAGTTGAATGACCCACATCATAAAAGTTGCATGCCCGTGAGTAGCCTGCGCAACACACGTCTCTCAAGGTAAAGATATGTGTGAGTTATATTTGGCTCACGAGGATCCGAGGTTAAAACTAGCGTGAGTTAAGTTCAATTCATATGGCAGTTAATGTGTTAAACGTGGCCAACGATGTTAATCTATAACCAAATCCCTGACCAATGCAAATAAATTGTTTCAAATCTTAAATTTCTTTTCGATTTTCTCTTCAATTTACATGCAACAGGATATAATTGTATCAATGGAACGTTATGGGAGTAAAGAAATCTGAGAAAATCCAGTTTTGTACTAGGGTATTCAATTACCTACAAAGATTATTTTCCTTTCATGAGAAATATTTAAGGGTGGGAAAATTTATGTTATCATAATACTTTGGATTATTAAAAAGCTATTAATGTGTCGTAAAAGATTAGAATTTTCGCTACTTACTACACAAAAATTGGAAAATCCTATTGACCATTCCTTGCGAAACATTTGTGTTGACGCCCATCCAGTGAGTCATTGGCTTTGAAAAGGAGAGGATGAAGGCTATTTTTAGTTTATATCAAACCCAATATCTGTTGATCACGAAAGCAGATTATAAACCTTTTTTAATATATGAATTCAAATATTTATCCTTCACCTACTTGACTATACGATATCAATTTCCACGTGTCACCCATTTATTTAGAAACAGCATATGCTAATAAAAATACATTGTTATAATCCGTTTAATCCTCTCAAACAATACACCCACGTGGAGTCAGCAAGAAAGAGGTGAGTTAATTCTTTTAAATCTCAGTGTGAGTGTGGAAATACCTTATTATTATGCAGCGCAAACGGATTGCATATGGGCATGTGGGCTGTTACTTCATGCTTGCGGTATTAAGAACAGAATACAATTTGAGGTCAATGCTATACTCCTCCTAAATATTACATATTTTCTACATTTTCTTTTTTCTTTTATTTATTTATTATTTTTAGCTCCTCCGTAAGGAGAAACCATTTTATATTGGCCTTGTCCGTTCTAGGCACGTAGCCAAGAGGGGGTCCGGACCCCCCTTCGAGACCAGAAATGAAAAAAAATTAAGGAAGGATGAAACATAATGAAATGAGGAAAAGAAGGATCAGCGTTAAAAAAATACAGGAAGCTTTTGGTTACTCTGTCTTATGAGGAGATTTATATTACTTACAATACATGGTGGCGAGGTGAGCAAGATATCCTGGAAGAGTCAGGGAATTTGAAATTTCTAGAAAAGATACAGAATTCTCAGAATTTCTGCTACTAGTCAGGGAGATTTCAAGCTTCCGATTGTATAGTGCCATTGAGTAATAGCGTGGACATTTTTTTTATTATAATTTTTCGTCATCGCATCCTTGCAGTATCAAACATGTTATTTCAAAAACAATTTTCTACTGCTCCTTTAACCTGTCATTTCGAACCGACAGTAGTTGACGGAATAATAAGAACAAAAATTTATGTGGAAAGAAAGTTCTATTAGCATTTGATTCGACAGAGAAAGGAACGCAGATATTGTAAAATATTTTACAAAACATTATTGAAATACTTTTTACATTCTTGAGGTCTTTTTATAATAGTGAATATGTACTTTTTATAATAGTTGAGGTCATAATGAAAGGAAAAATTGTTATATTTGAATATACAGAGGACGTAAATATTGTAAAATTTTTTTCAATGCGGTTTTTTATTTTACTCGAGATTTCTTCATAGTTTGTTATTAAAGTACTTACCAAGATATCCTAATTTTATTGTCCTAACAAACCAATATATGTTGATAGTATAGTAGTTTAGATTGATCAAGCTCCTGGGCCTTCAGAATTTCATGTCACGCTTCCCCCTCCCTTCTCCGTTATGAAATTCTGGCTAATCGAGCCCCTGGTGTGATGACCATAGTATTTCATGTCACGGACCCCCCGTCACGAAATCCTGGCTACGTGCCTGTCCGTTCACATGATACCTTTAATTTCTTGTTTCTCTAATGTGCTGCATCTCGAAGAAAGAGCTATCGACTTTAAATTCTGAATTACCGTAAAACGGAGCTACTTTGACATTGGGGGCTACTTTGACATAGAGAGGAGCTACTTTGACATGGGGATTCTTCTTTTCTGTGACCGTCGTTGCATCTTGACGCATCTGCTCCAGTCTCTGGATGTGAGTGTGTATAGGAAGCTAAAGAAGTAGAGAGCCGTACTGAGTTCATGGGCGAAGGAGACTCGACAAAGCGGATCTATTCCCAAGGAACAATTCCCTGGTCTACTGTCCCGACTCATGGACTCCCTGGCTCCCACCGTAGGTAGGGTTCCGTGCGACAGATCCGGTTCTCCTAAACGTTGAAGCTTCCCTCTCAAAGTTACCCAAAGAGCCCAACAGCACACAGGTCGAGAAAGATATAGACGCAAGTCTCTTGCAATTTCTTCACAATTCCAGAGCGAGGCCAAGCACCAGAGCGAGGACGAACGGAGGGAAGTGAGTTAAAAAGATCTTTGTTTCTCCTGGAAAACAGTTGCTCCTATGGGAAGAAGAACTGGAAACTGGGACCAGATATGGGGGTGGAAGAGGGAGACATCGGAGAGGCCTTGGTGACGGAAGAGGTGGTCGTCGAGGAACCCTTGATAGAAGAACTGGAAACCGGACAACCGTGACAGCTCCAAAAGAAACTCCGCCAGGAAAAGAAGGCGAAGAAAATAAAAGGGTATGACGAAAACACCTGTGCCATCTGTATCAGTGACTCTCGAAACTATACTGGGGGAAAAGAATGGATTCAGTGTGTCAGGTGCGAAAAATGGGTGTGTTGGTTTTGCAATATTGGATCCAAAAATCCACACTATGCTAGTTACGATTGTAATGCTGACGATTAAGGTTTTCATTCCGTTGTTACATGTAAAATTGTGTTAAAAGTAAAGCTTTAAGAAAAACCTGTATAATGATGTAAAACAATCAAGATTTCCTGGTTTAGAAGCATACAGCATACATTACGCATGACCAAAACAGTGTTTTACACTGCATTTACATTAATTCCATGTTAAAGTAATTCCATACGTCGAGTAACCTTGACCTTATGCAGCAAATACATAAGGTGTCAAAGTAGCCCCACCCTGGGGGTTACTTTAACAGGTAATTCTTTAATTTTTCCCGCCAAAACTTACTTGTAGAAACTTAAGTTCAGTATTGGATGTGATAACCTAGATACCCATTGTTATGATGAGAATAGTATCATTGACTGGTTGCAGCCAGTGTCCCCTGTACACATCTAAAATAGTACAAAACCTGTCAAAGTAGCCCCGTTCTACGGCACTTACTGTTGAAGATATCCTTGAAATTCAACATTAAGCAAGGTTATGTAATGGAAAGCACCATATTAATATTTGAACTTTGTTCGGTGACAAACAAAACTTTAGTTGGCTATCGTGGCAAGCAGATCGCTCCAAAGTGCAATGATTCGAAACCAAGAAGCTGCTGGATGTATAAACTATAAAGTCTTATGATAATGTAGCCAACTACGAGTGGTGGTGAAGCTAGAATTAGAATCACAATGTTGAAATACTTAAAAAAAAAGAAAGAAAAAAGAAAACTTTTAGGAAAAGTGCTTCGTAGTTTACCATACTTATTACAGCATTACATAAATTGTGTTGCATAAACTGGAAATTTTCATGTTACAGAAATAAAAGTATACTGTCACTCATGTGTGCCAGAAGGAGGGGCAGGGGTTCGCTCCCCTAGCTAATGAAAACGTATTAAATTTCTTAATACAAATAAAAAATATCAAATGTAATAGGGTGTATAGTAGCCAGGGAGATGAGTAACTTAGAAAATATTCATCGGGCGCCCATGCTGTCATTATTTTTTCTGGATAAATAAATTGTTAGATTTGAAAAATATTTCTGTAAATGTTTTTATCTTTAATTTTGTTCTGAGTACCTATAACCTGTTCTGGTGTCTTGTTAATACATTTGAGCGTTTAATAAATATGGAAAAGTTCGATACTCTGGAAGTTTGGTAACTTTTTTTTTTTTTTTAATTGAGCATTGGTGCCACTGTTACATAATTATGCAACCACGTATTTATTAATTTGGGATAGCAGATACTGGATACTGTAGGCAGTGTTGTGAGAAGTCATATGGTTTTACATTTGTTTAGTCGTACTTCTGGTCATTCTAAGCTATGTTGTTGGGTGCCTGCTTGGTTATTTGAAACCGTAATAATGCGACTAATCTAATGAATCGCTCGTTACAATATTTGAGATCTATTAGTCTACTGGTACTCATAGCGAAAATACATGCAATAAAGCTAGTCTTAAGACTGCAACATAATATCGATTTATATCTTGAATATCTTAAAAGGACATGGATGTTTGTTCCAAATACATCTTCAAAGCATGCGAAAACTCAGCTATAAAATTCAAGAAGTAGTTTTTTTTTTTAAAATGTAATATTGAATCCTCTTCTGGTGTTTTGTTCAATACCTGACAAAATTGGTAACTTTGAAAAGAAAAAGCAATGTATGTTCAAAATGATATCAGAACAAGGGTTCGATATTACAAACTAGGAATTCATTTCAACTTTTATTCTCATGGATATTATTCACGTCGTAGGTGCAACGCTTCTTTCGTTCACTTTTGTGTTTTCTTTAGTTAAGTAGTCTTTAACACCAGTGGACCAGTGTGCGCTCCAGCTACATCCATCCAGGAAAAATTATTGCTAGCCAGTGTGTGTACCGATACAGTTACCAGCAATTCGATGAAAATTGGGTCAATATATATTGCCCAGCAAGAATTCTTACTGGATCTAGCAAGAGGGCATGCTGGACCGGCAAGGACCTTTAGATAGGAAATCGGTGTGATAATTACCGTAAATCTTGTACGATAATAACACACCTGTGCTTTTTTTTTTAAAAAAAAAGAAAACGACCCCTAAATATTACGGTAAATTACTGTAAAATATACGGTACCAAATTTGTTTCTAAACACCGTCAATATTACTTTGCTTCTAAATATACGGTCTGCCGTTTTTACGAAAAAACGGTGGTCCGTAAAATTTAGGGTAATTGGATGGCAGCGAGAGTTGACGGTAATCGGTCTGTAAATTTAAGGCGATTTTTTTTTGCAGTGCGCCCTTGATACACACGGTAGTTTCTCATATCACTTACCTATTTCTTTCACAAGTAATCTGTTTTGGAGGCTTCAACTAGAGGATCTTCCTTGTTAAATGGTATTGAGTTCATATCATAGATTTTCGTCTTTATATCACGACTCAAAATGAAAGTAATCTAGATATATATATATAAAGCTTCCGACATGTTCAGTTATTTCAATAATCATCTAAGTTGTATTTTAAATATCGCTTACGATTATATCTGTCACTGTTAGGAATATATGTATTAAATCAAACAACAAAATATACCAACGGAATAAAAACTATAACTGCATCAGATTGGTGGACTCAACGAATGACACATTTTGCCGACAAGAAAATTAGTTTTGGTTGATTTTCTTTTGAATTTGCCTTCAAGTATGTAACTTTATCCAGTTCGGTCTCTTATCTTTGAACACTATCATGGAAAATAAGAGATTGAAGTTTAATAGTAAATCATATATAAAACGATAATCATGCCTGTTGTTATGTATGGTTGCGAAAAATGTCGCTTACTCTGAGGAGAGAATGTATATTGCAAGTACTTGAGGACAAAATCCTATTGAGACAAATATTCGGATCCAAGAGAAACGCGAATGGGGAATGGCGGAAACTTCATAACGAGGAATTACATATTTTATACCGTTTACCAAACATTGTTAAGGTAATCAAATCATGGATGGGTATACATCATGTAGCCAGAAGGGAGGAAAGTAGGAACGCTTTCAAAGTCTTCAAGTAGGAACGGAAATATAATGGGAATACGTCCGTTAGGAAGACATAGGCGCAGACGGGAAGACAAAATTAAGATAGATCTCGCAGAAACTCAAACTTTCCTACATAACCCTAGTTAGATTCTGGACTATGTGCTTCTGTTCAAGTCGATGAGATTAATAATGCTATGATAGTAGCGTTCTAGGATGTGTATATTTTTACTCGCTAATGTTTCTTCTCTAAAATAAAATTGACGTTTGACTAATGCCAACTTGGTACGTTTTATGGATTTCTTCCTGTCTCTGTGACACGCTTTTATTAATTTGCTAAACAAATATTCACTTAAATTATTACACATAAGCAGGCATTCCATAAATGAATGAAATAGTATGTAAATTAGAAATTGTTGTTGGGTTAGAAATTAGACTAACTTTCAGCTGTGAGTTTATATGAGATGTGGACCTACAGGTTAACGTGGAATCAAGATCTCATGAGCTCCCACCGAGAATTGAACCCGTATCTACCGGGAGAAAGACGCGTACGCTAACCGTATATACTCAAAAGAAGAAATTTATTGCTTCAATAATATTATGTAATTTTCCTTCCTCAGAATTTAAAATCAACCTCTTAAGTATATACGATGATCTGTATGAAAATTGCAACAACAAGAAAATTGCGTGTGAGTTCAATAAAATTTATATTACAAATTCGTTACATGAGTAGGCAGAGATGATTATAGTTTAAGAACTGAATAACTCTAACCTTGATAAGTTGTTATGATGAGAAGTCTTCACATATTGCAATCAGAGTTTCTATACGTTATGGCCAGATATTAGGTATATTCCTGATAAATCTTTTTCCACGTTGTTTGTATGCGAATCCACGAGGCATCGACACGGTCTACTGAAAGATTGTAACAAACAAGGTGTTAATCATCCATATCCTACGCATGATCAATGCGCGATACGTAAAGTGACCGTGTACATAGGTGTTCAGCAATACCTATTGTTCCTCGAAGAAGACTTTCAGATTCCTAAAAACACGTGCAGCAATGTCCTGTTGAAATATCGCATCTAGAGTTGTCTGAAGAAAGGATATTGCCTCATTCTAGAACTTCCCAGCTGTAAATAGTCTCTGCTTAGCTTGTCGTCAGTGGTTAGCAGTCAAGGTATAGTTTTGTGTCTAGTGGCTTCCCATATCATCGCCTTTTGTTCGGCTTCTATGACGCTCGACAACATACGTCGACAGATTACAATCTTCACGATAGCATCTAATGATGATGTGTCAATCACTATAGGGCAGTGTGAAGCCAGACTCGTCTGAAAATAAGACCTCTGACAGCAATATACCAACCAATCTGCTTTACTCGTGCATTTTAACCTGAGACGTTTGTGATTCAGAATCAACGGAAGTCGATTTCAAAAATCGTTATCAAATTGTTATTGCAGAGTTTGTTCTTTTTTGTTACCGTGATACAGCGTGGAGTGGATAAGATGTCTGCCATCAGTATGTAATGAAATTACACGTCCACTGCTAAATCCTCATTGTGTACGATTATCTACTATTTATTGGTTCCATTCACGCATCACTGTCTTAGTGGCATTTCCTATACATGCACTAATTTTGCTGTAGACCCTACTTTAAGTCGCCTTCCTGTAGGCACTCAATGAAAGTTCTGCGTGAACCACCCTGTCACGGTATTTCTCCGTGCACCGAAATGAAGGAAGTACTGAGTCCATGCATGGTCCATCCCGCTAAAATTGTAATCGTTGCTGCATCGTACAAATCCTGTGAATTTAGTCGAATTCCCACAATTCCTTCTTGATATTGCAATGTTCACGAAGAATAGTGTATATAGTTCTACACATTGAAATCATCCACAAAAACGGGCATAAATTTCTTTATTTTGGTTTACTTTTTCCACGTTAAAGTTATATATAATGTAGTGCCAGAGCTTCATGTGACGTCCAAATCATATACACATCTAAGCAGGAAAAATTCTTATCAGTAATGTAATAACGGAAAGTTGCAATGAAAAATAAGCAGTTTTTAAAATAACAGACATGGAGAAAACTGACTTCTAAGAATTAAACAAAAGATGAGATAAACAGTATTTAAAAATGCACAACCAGCAGCGACAATTTTTTCCTTGATATTTCGCATAGAAATACCAGTTATCAACATGTGAGGGCAAAATACTAAATTTCCTTTCGGAACAATGGAAGAGACGAATTTCCACCCACAAGCAAATTTATCTAGATATGTTCTTCATAGACAGTATAAAGGGATTTTTCATATATTGATGAATCTTGTTTTCATTATTTTGGAAACACTTTACCTCCTTGTTTCTTCTGATGTGGAAACAATACAATTACCTTGTACGTATTACTGAAAGTTGAATTAAGTTGGTGAATTCGTTCGAAAGTCGAAAAAATACTGAAGTATATGGGACCAGTTTTCTTCTTCTAGAGACTACTGTACGCCGCAAATGGGGAAACTGTCAAAAGAAAGAACAGCACAGAAATTTGCCTAGGTAATAATGTAGAAGAAAGTAACAAAGTTTAAATTAACGAATTCTTTCTTTTAAATTAATGAACAAATATCAAAAACTACTAAAGTTCGTACTTCGCAATTAGGAAATTCTAGGTTCGAATCTCAGGGCTAGCCATTAAGACAGTAAGTTTTCAGGCTGCGATTACCAGCGATACTAGTGATACAATTTCACGATGCGATTTCCAGTGATACCTTTAAAATATAGCAACTGGTTCAACCCTGCTAAATATCTATTCTCCTTGCTAATATTGTAAATATAAAGTGAGTTTATTTGTATCAATAGGTTTACTAATAAATATTGAATTGTGTGTATGGAAATAACTTATGAGGTTACTTCGACATTTTTTAATCAACCATGCAAGAAAATACTTGAACCAACCGTCGCTAAATATTTACAACGATAGATATCACTCAGGGGATAGTTTGTGTTACTGACAATCTCAAGCTGGCTCGACGTTTTGAAAATCTGATTTCGATGTCCTATTTATATTGTTTGCAAATGCGAGAAAATGATTTAGGTAAGTCTCAACCCATTTATGTAGCTTCCGGAGGTTAATTCCTCAGGAAATCTCCACCAGCCTTCAATAAGCAAACTTCAATCTTTAAACATAGTCATTGTCAAAAGTATGACAACATCACTGATTTTTCAGAATTTTTCAAATAAAATACACTATGTCCTGGCAAAATTCTGTTTATTTACTTATTTTGCAGGATAAACAACCTTGTTCATATAAGGATACGAAAATGCATGGTCTTGTTTACACCGGAACAAATTTATTGAGGAAAGCTGCTTGGCAATAAACATATAACTAATGAACAGGCAACTAACGTCAGCTTTGTTTGATGGTGCATCGTTTCAACGGCATCTACTGGTAATTATATGAACCCTTATCAGTACTTCTATCTTTACTAGAAAGATCGGTTGTGAATGCGCGACTCAATTCTGTCGTAATATGAGTAAAATTGGATGCGAGTCTGCGGCATGCGATTTTGCTGTTTTGATTTACGGGAACCAGTTGAATAGTTGGTAGAACGTGCAAGTAGTATAAAATACAAAAGAAAAACAATAAATTAAGTGTCGAAACACGTAATATTCAAGTGGTCATTTTGACAGAAAAGAGTCATTCCCTGCGAAAGATCGCTCAGTGATAGAATATTTTATTCGGAGCAGTGCATCAAACTCTTGAAAGACAATCATAAACTAATGCAAATACTGTATGTAACAGAAACGAACTTGTCGTCCATAAGCAACAACTTCTTGTGAGGACTATCAAACACCACTCTAACTAAGCTTGAAAAAACAAGCAAATGTGCAGACGTTAAAGTGCGGAGGAAGTAGCAATAGAATTACGGAAGAGTCATTTCCAATCGGTATCAGACGGGGTGGTTTGCTCAGCACTTTCAGACATATGGTCTTCGGGTTAAGGTTGCAATAAAGAAACTATTTCTTTGAGGATAAAGTATTGCAAAACTTATATTCCTGGGGAAAAAAGTAGAAAAAATCATAAAGATAGTGGGTACTCTGGACGTTGAACAATGACAGAGGGTATTCTGGGCCGATTAATCTAAATTTAAACTTTCCGGTTCCCATTTCTAGAAGTTTGTGTGGAGTCATCCTGAAGAGTGCATTCACTCCAACCGTTTAACGCGAATAGCAAAGCACGGAGAAGGAGGCAGCAAACAACATCCCCATGCGGGGGGTATTTTACTGAAAACAATTTAGTTTGAATTAACGGAGTAGTAGACAAAAACGCGTTTCACAAGATATAAATGAGGTGTCCCGACAAAACGTACCAGCGACAAAACGTACCACTTGAATTTTCGCGACAAAACGTACCACTTTTGACGACCTGTCATAAATGACAACCTATCATGGATTAATTAAAGCATTTCTGATATTTATTCCACGACAAAACGTAGCACTTATATAAATTACAACCTGTCATGGAATAATTAAAACATTTCGGATATTTAATCCGCGACAAAACGTACTACTTCATGTTAAGAAACTACTTCCTCATGAACAGGTAAAACAACGGCAGCGTAAGATTGAGAACAGACAGGTAATGTATCGAGTTGTCAAAGTGCAGAAACTCATTGGTAAAAGAGGGCTCATTTACAGAGGAAATGTAGCAGACTATAAACTGAAAGACACAGCTATAGATCATGGAAACTTTTGGGATATTATTCCTTTCTTAAGCAAATTTGATCTTCCGCTTAAAAGTAATTCAGATAACGTCACCGAGAAGAGTCATATACGAGGAAGTAAGCAGGATAGTGGTCGCATAACTTTTACTAAACACGGTGAATTATATTTTGAATGCTATCGGCACACTTATCAGAGAAGATATTTCGAAAGAAGTCACTCAAGCTTCAATATTTTCTGTTCTATTAGACACTACTCAAGATAGAGTAGTTTCAGGCCAGTGTTCTGTTGTTTTACGAAGTATTGTTGTCATTGTAAAATGCATATCTACCACAGGCCAGTGTCTGCGGTTTACTGCTGGAAATTCTGCAGAAGTTGAACCTTGATATTAAGAAGTGTAGTTGAAATTCAACCGATGGCTCAAGTAACATGCAAGGTCAATATTCGGATTTTTTCAATTCACCTATGATCAGTTACACGTGTGATTCAGTTGATTTTGAGCTTAACGGCCCTTATAGCAGCGAGGCTATATGAGACGGGACATACTGATTTACGGGTAATCCGGAGCACATGAGCTCCCGCCGGGAATCGAACCCAGGTCTCCCACGACAAAGGCGCATACGCTAACCGCTTAACTACTAAGAAACTCAGTTACGCGTGTGGTGTTACGCTCATATACTCAATCATGTCATATGTGATCTGACAAAAAATTGCATTGATTCTGTGATTTTGTTCTGCTGAATGACTGTGCGATATTTATGCGTGAGTCTTATCAGCGAATGTACATTTGGAAGATCAAATGTTAACAAAGGCGTCTTATAGTTATTGCGGAAACAAGATGATAGAAAACACACTGTTTTTCACAAAAAGTTTGATCATTTTTCGAACCCAAAAAGTGCTTTGTATATAGAGTTTGACCATAACAATTAAGAAAATTGCTTTTACAGAAAATATCAAACCAAAAGCTAGGTATAAAGCGAAAGGATATATAAAAGATCTTCTCAAGTTCAAAACAATTCGGACAGCAGAAAAGTTCCTTAAGATATTTCAGGTGACCTCCTCTCTGTCAAACTATCTCCAAATAGAGGGTGCTGCTAGTGTAGTCCTATCGGATGGTGCAGACTACTCTGTTCCAAGTGAAAGAGTAGAGAGATGATTTTGAATCCGTTAAGAATGCAGCATTAAGCTTTGCAGAATGGGCCAATAACAAATTTGAAGACTTAGAACGTGATTTCTTTTTTTCTATTGACCTGTCGACAATTCGCCTTCAGAGATGGACAAAAATTTTTCGTGTGGATATGAAGATGAAGCTGCTTCTATCCAATGACCAGGCACTGCATCGAAGCATTCAACACAATATTGGACATGGTAGTTTTGAGTATTTCTTCAAGATTCAAGAAGCAATGTACTTTATGAATTATTTGGACCCTAGCCACTTGAGCCAAGTAACAGAACTTCCAGACGTGCCTTTCGATACACTTACATATTTTCTGAAAAACTTCAGTTAAGAAGTTTCCAAGGATACTATGAATGTATTCTCTTGGACTTTTGATGGACGTGGATATCCTTGAAAGTCAGTCTTGATGACGAGCACAACCGAGGAAAAATGGCTGTGCTGATGGTGCAAGTGATTCAGAATTAGGAGAAAATACATTTGTTTACAAGGAAAGCGAATGCAAAACGTGTTGAAAAATTGTCCAATGTGCTGCTTTTTAATTTTGCAGAATTGTAATTTGTGCAGTAATACTTATCCAGGTTTCCAGCATACAAATTTTTATTGACTTTGCCCGCAACTCACGTAGCATGTGAAAAATTTTTCAAAATTGAAATAAACTGAAATAAATTAAAAATAGGCTAACAAGTACCATGTCTCAGGAACATTTGAAAACATTTTGTTGATGTCTATTGAAAAAGATTTATTAAAAAATATTTCGAATGCAGAAGTGATAGATACAGTAGCATCAAAAACTAGTACACTAAAACATCTGCTAATTTTGTAATATAGTATACGTTCTCCTTGAACTTCATATAATATTTTGAACAATTCAGAATAATATACTAATGAAAGATTATCAGGTTTTAATTGTCAATTGTTAATCCTATTGACTTACTGTAGAAAGAAAACTGCAATTGATTTGTGACATTGAGATGCTGATGGCCCTTGTGGGAGAAAGCGCCCGCGCCCCTCTAATAATGTCTATCCATCTCTGATCCAAAGTCTGGATAAAGTGTGATGGAAATCAGCAAATATTCAAATATTGCATATGCAAGATTCTTGCTGGTCTTGGTCTGGCAAGAATCTTGCAGGTATGGTCTTGGTCTTCCATTCCTTAGTCTTAGTCTTGGTCTTGCATCGGTACTTTTCTCACCACCAATCTGTTCAACTTTTAACCTTATTTTGGCCGATATATATATATATACTTATATACCGTCCTATCAAGTGGTACGTTTTGTCGCCTGACATTATTTGAGGGCTGATTGGAAGACTCTTCGCAAGTAACCCTCCAGGCAAGTGGTACGTTTTGTCGCTTGTCATTATTTAAAGTGTTTTTAGAAAACCCTTCACAAGCAGCCCTCAGGGTAAGTGGTACGTTTTGTCGGTGGTACGTTTTGTCGCTAGTACGTTTTGTCGCGTATTCATAAATGAGGCACGGAATTCCCTTAGGAACGCAGGTTTTGGGCAGTAATTTTGTACTACAACAGGATTATGATTTCAGCATTCTTTTAAGCTATGTAGTAATTATCTGGAAAGGTAACAAGGCGCTTACAAGAAAAATGGGATGAGCACCATAATCACCAGATTTGTCATCGATTGAGCTCTTGTAAGACAAACTTTACATTACAGTCAGTAAGTAGCCGTAAAGAATACTGAAGGTCTTTGGAAGGTACTTCAAAGCTGCTGGAATCGCACAACTTCGCAAAAGTTGGAAAAATTGATGAAACAAATACCTGGGATTTGTTAAAGCTAAGGCTCTGCACTTTGATAAACGCAAGCAAACTCAGTAAATTTGTCTCAATGGAACCAGAACCATGCATTTTCATTTCCTTATATAAACAAGATGTTTATTTCATAAAACAAGTCCAACAAACAGGGTTTTGTATGGACACTGTGTTCTGTTTAGAAAATTCTGGAAAATCAGTATTGTGCTCAGACTTTTAACATTGACTGTATTTCTTTAAGATCTAAGACAATGAATGCTCAAATGGAGAATAATCTTGTTCAAAGGCGACTTTGAGTAGGGAGTATTTCAGAAATTCATATATAAATTTTTATTCTAGTAATAGCCGTATTGATTCTTTTAATGGAACATGAAAGAAAGGCTACTTAGTTTAATCTTAAAGAAAACTCATTTAAGTTTTTCTATTGTTGTTGGTTTCATAAAATGTTCATAAATCAAACATGTTTAATAAAGTTGCTCAGCTCAATTTTGTACCTCAAGTGCGACTTAGTTGATTTGTTTCACATTTCACATTATGAAATAAATTCTTCCCTGAGAATCGAATTCGAGAGCTTGCATACAAACGTTTCAGAACCATCAGAGCCTTATAATATTCAACAACGTATGCAGTGAAGATATTATTTGTTCTACTAATGGATAAGCAAGGCATTGCAATATATAACATAGCATGCATTATCTGTAATATGTCACCTACTTTTCTTCGTAAATGAGGGGACTATCACTGCACGCGACTACTATTATGATGCAATGGAAGTTTATATGCTGTATACGTATTAGAGATGACGTAAAACAATGATGCATTCAATACATCAATTAAGCATTGCAGAGTAAACGGAGAAATAACGATACATAATTACGCAACACAGAGATAGAGCTAGTGTCAAACGATCCATATTGTTTTTGCAATGTTTATTGTTACAAGTCAAACATAAGCTCAATATTTAAGGCTATATTGTTGCATAATATTCAAAGCGTCATAATGGGAATAAATGCTTACTCCATTTAATTCATCTTCACATGTTCTTGCGGCATGTGTAGTTCCAGCTTCGATAAATTGATAGGCCGCAAAATACTCAGTATTCACACATCATAGTGAGGCAATTGGGAAGCTGCTTGAATTGAGGCCAGGGAGAGTAACGCAGTGCTCACCTTTGAAGCGACGGGTTTTTAGTTCATTCCCAGGTCACATGAGTTTGCGCTGAACAATATGATATCCATCGCTTTTCTCAAAACTCTACTGTTTCTTTCCACATTCTTATCCCAGCAATTGTTTTACGATCATTCCCTTTAATTGATCATTCATCTACACTTGTCCTCAATCATCCGTGATTAGTCATTAGCCTAAAAAGCATATCCGTGGGAAGTTAAAACAAATATTTTATTTCATTTGAATTAAGGTAAATCAATTAACACACCATATACAGCCCACAATATTTGTCATTTTAATAAGCAGAGCTGCCTAAAAGAGATAGATACAACTCCGATAAACATACGTGTCCGGTATTTGGGGATCTTGTGAGAAGAAAGTAATTTTTCTTAAGATTTCCTCATTGACTGTTGACCTTTTTCAAATTAGAAATTCGCGTCGAACTGCCTGTCGTACTCTACCTAGTCATACGTACTGTCAATATTGCCATCGCCCCCTTTCCACAGAATTTATTTAAGTTTCTAAATTTGATATACTTGAAGATAAATTGAAGAAACAAATAAACATTAACTCCATACCTACCGACATCGATTTTAAAACAAATATCGATCATCAATTGTGATTAACCATCAGTATCATCAACTTCAACGATAAGTCGCTTCATCTAATTATTTGCTACGTTTGCCAACGACAAAATAATTACTGGAGCCTCGGGGTACATGATTCCAATAGGAATAATTCATACCATGCATGATATCTATGGGATATGTTACGGGGAGTAATTCGAAATCATTGTAGTGCCCCTTGGCTGTACCATCTTTAAAATATGATTATTTACCCAAAAAAGAAGAAAAAAAGAACGAACTTATCTTTTTAGAGCTAAGCACTGAAGGAAAGCAGAGTAGCTAGAATGACTCTTGAAAATGACCAGTCAGAGAATTAGTCTATTCATTTGAACAAAGGGGGCGCGGTGGCTCACTGGTAGAGCGTTCACCTCCGGTGCTTGGGGTCCTCCCACTTTCTTCATTCCACCATTTCACTCGTCTCTCATCATCACCGTCTCCTTTAGCCTAACCGGCATTACCGTGGGACGTAAAACTAAAGATTTCATTTCATTTTTTCATTTGAACAAACTGAAGGATTCAGATCAAGTAACATTCAGTTTGGCATTACTATATTTAATGTTGCTGACGGCAGTTGGGGCTGTCGTGTCTCGAAAACGTATCATGGAAGTCAGGGGCGCCAATCTTGGGGGGACGAGGGGGCCCAGGCCCCCAAAGCTCATGTGGGCCCCTATTGTATTTATGAATATACAATATTTGGCATAATTTGAATGCAATTTGTCTTAAAATCCTTACATATATACCTACTGCATATGAATGCCCCCGATCTTTTCACGAAAAATTCTTTCTCGTCTCGTCTCGAGGGCAACACTAATTGTATTTATAAATTTCAGGAGGCACTTTAGGGAATAAAATAACTTTTAATGATTTTATTGTCTCATGAAGAGGAAAATTGTATTGTATCATGAACATGTATACGGTATGCATTACTACACAACTTTCATAGTGTCTTGAGTACTATCGACAAATATCCTCCAGATCGCTTGGGTGAACTGTTGGAGATATAGAGATGATATATGGAGTTTACACTGGCCTACGAAATCGCGCATATTTCATAACGAGCTGATATTTCAAGTCATCAATCGTATGGAAATAATGGATTATTCCTCTCTCCTTCAGATATTCAAGAATTGAAAACCAAAATCTATTTAATCCGAGAACGGGGTGGCCCTCTGAAATCACAGAAGCATGAAGAAATTTCGTACTTTCCTTAGGGCACTTGAAGAAAAAAGTTTTTCCCACTAATATAACATCATCATAGAACGGAAAAACCAATATACCTTGAAATCTTCATGATTTCACAGGACATGGTGCCACGTACCATGAAGGTTTTTTCCCTTGTCTATGGTTATATCTCATCCATAAATATATTACAAGATTAAGGAACATTTATAGAAACGAAATTCGAGACCTCAAACTTATGCTAGAAATTGGTTTCTACAAACTGATTGTACTCTACATGTTGGCCCTGATTGTATATCATAGTCTGACGTGGAAAGTTTCATTGGAGAAACTTTTGTTGAGAGTAGTTTATTTAAATTTCTCTCACTTCATCTATCACACTTTTCAACAAACCAGTAGGCCTACTGTAAGTATATAATATTTCGCGATGCTTTATTTAAGCACGCAACTACACGTAAGTCCATCGGTTCAACATCCGAAAATTTTAGGAGCTGTCTGAATACTATCATATCTCATTTTCTAATGATTTGTGTCATAGCTCACTCTTCTTGAGGACGGCTTAATTGGGACAGAAATCCGTCTCAAACAGACATCACGATCTCCTGAACGTATTGCAATGAACTTTTCCGAGTGGGAGGTTAAGTGTACGCTGTGAAAAATGTTGATTAGTTTACCTTTGAAGGAAGATAGAATGCAACTATGATTTGAATCCTCACATATTCAATAATCCAAGGTGAAATATTTAAGAAGTGTACTGAAAATGTAGTTTGAACTACAATTATGTACGTTAAGAATTTGTTATTATTACCAATACAAACAGGTATACTGATAAATCAATTTTACACATAATATCTTCAAGTCTTGTTTTTATAGAATTTATACAGTACATTGGTTCAATAAGGACATACTGTACACGTAAAATGGATTATCAATGTATACTATTTATATACCTTTAAAATAATAATAAAAGTAGTTTGATTCTTCTGTAGTTATCAGAAATTCAGAAACATGTATTTTGTAAATTAAGACAAGTATGCTACTAAGAAACAGTTACCTGAAGAAGTCCTGATATGTTACATTACTCATTACATAACGTATGTTACATTTTTTCTGCGTAGTTAAACATTGGCGTTAAATATAGCTGCCATGATAATACTCCACAGTTCTAAAGTTAGAAGGACACTCTACGAAGAGCCTACAATCTATTTCATATTTGTTTAATCTAAAGGACTTCTAGGAAATGTTGGTCACCCATCGAAGGAAATTGTTGCTACATCATTTACTGAATGCACAGCAGTGAAACGTTTTTCTTTCATATAAGATACTGTACATGAATTACATAGTCACACATTAGTCACAGTCATTTAAAATACAAATATTTTCTCCGGATATGTTGTCAATCAGTTTAGGTTTTTACACCTGTTCTTATTTCACTGGTGACATAGTTTATTCTAGATAAACAGTGTCAATAAACCACGTTATTTCAAAACACAGCATGCGGGACCCGCATTCTAATAAACACAACGAATTACTTTCTATCCCAACTCCTCAGAAAATACAATACTTTACAACTGCATTGACATTATGTCTACGAAAGAGATGCACTCTCTCTTTTTGTAAGATAAAAACGATGTTCCCAGCATGATTACTAAAATGAGTGACATATAAATCTGGAAATAGTAAACGAAATTGATGGCATATGTACAATTATGTCCAAAATTATTGTCGCATATCTATAACTGTCTTGTTATGAAAATATAATTTAATAATGATTTTGCACGGTACTTGTAATACTGTTACAATGTGTATAATCGGGAAATGTATATTTGTGATAAATTTCATAGGAAAAGAATTATAAATACGAAAATTAGAATGAGTAAAACAAAATGTTGCTAAATGGACAAGAATTTTTTTTCGTTATATTGTTCTTATTTACTGCTCTTTTGACTTGAAATTTACCACATATATGTCTTTGCCGATTATACACATAATAACATTGTAAGAAATACCAAGCGAAATCATTATCAAATAATATTCCTAGAACAGCATATTTATAGACATGCGACAATCATTTTGGTCATGACTGTACTTTCAAATTCAAAGAATATTTTATAATACTTGTTTATCTTTGCGTTTAAAGCGTTAGTAAACATTATTCCAGATTCCATTGTCAGTGAGACCACAGAGTTCTTCGTATTGGCATATCATTGTGAGGCTACTGACATCTTCTTGAATTTAGAAATACCAAACTCTGTTCCAAAAAGTCAGAAATAACAGATGAGATAGATACAGGTTAAAAAGAATATTATTTAGTCTTGAACAAAAGCAGGGAACATCAAAGCAAATATAGAATTTCATAATTTAAATGCAAATTATAGCTTATGTAGGCCTATTACTTTGACATTTTCCCCGTACCTCTGTGGATCACTGGTGGAGCGTTCATCTCTGATGCATAAACTCCCTGGTTCGATTCCAGCTCGTGCCAAGTGAACTTCGTAGTGGACAAACACCATGTGCGTGGGTTTCCTCGGGGTTCTCCCATTTCCTTCTACTTTCTTCATTTCACCACTGTTATTAATTTCTGAACATCACCGTCTCCTTTAGAATAGCCGGCATAACTGTGGGATGAAAAATTCAAAGATTTCATTTTTGATATCTTCTCATTATAAGTATTCTACCATTACTTCAAATAACGAAATTTAATATAATATTCGATAGTGGTTGAATTGAAATTTGAGGCTATGTAAGACAGGAATGTTCAGCTTCACGTGGATCACCAGAATCGAACCTGGTGCCTCGGTCCGAAGATGTAGGCCTATGTGCTACCACATAGCTACGAGCGAGTTCTAATGAATTATTCCAGTTTTCACAATACTTGCACAATTGAACCAAATCTAGATTTGCAGATCTTTACCCTCCTCCCCCTTTTCTCACCCACTTTCAACGCAATTGCCCCTCTATCAGACAATGTATTCCCTTTAGATATACGTAAGTACAGAATATTGTTGATAGCTGGTATTTCCGTTTCAGATAACAAATACCTAAAATGTTGGTCATTCATTCCGTTTTTCACCTGCTGCTCAAATTATTACAACAGACAGGATTTTCCGCACAGTTGTATCAGTTCGTGAATGAATGCGTACGTGTAGGAAACAAAAATAAACATTCATCAGACAAACACACTTACACAGACACACACACACACACACACTCAAACACATGCTCTTTCTGTCAAGGTTCAGTGATGTTCAATTACAACAAAGTGGATGTTCACTTCCGCTCTTAAACAGTCAATTTTGTGATCGCTACAAAAAAGAACAGAATGCACATTCATCGAAACATAGTTCCTCTATTTAGAATGAATACATATCCTATTTGTGACTTTTGTCAATTGATTTCCCTTTGAAAATAAAGAAAACATTGTTGGAAGGAACAAACTATTACAAGATTGTGAAACAAATTGGAACTCAGTGTAGAATTACAAGGAATAAAGCGAATTTCATTGCACACTGTGAGGCTACAGTGGACTTCCAAATTCTGACGATACAGTATTGAAACCAGAAGAGACAGACCTATCATTTTCGCCTTTACTAGAGGAATGAACGGGCCAAGCATGACACACTTCCGCTATTATTTATTTAAGGCCGGTCTTCGAGAAAAGTGTAGAAATATTCATAGTTGGAAAAATAATAAAAATACTTTTAACGGATTAAAACTGAAAATTAAGCCTATCAAAGTATAATTGATTAAATTAAAATTGTTCAAAAAATAACGGTTATAATTAACTTTGAAACAGTTCACTGAAATTAAAATTAAATTAAAAATTACAATTTTCAATTAAAATTAAATTTAAAATTATGATTTTCACTAATTTCCAATAATAAATGTCTTGAGTTGTGAAAATTAATTTAGTTAAGGAAATTTATTAGATGAATTTAAGGACATGAGAAAATAAGTGTACTGTAGCATAGTTTAGTATGAAAAGCTGCTGTTTTGAAGCAAAACTGATAATTAATAAACAGTGAAATTAATATGTTATCATAAAACTAATAAGGGAAGAGAGGGAGATTATATATCGAAATGGAAGATGGTTTATATACCAATCGAAAGCACTAATGATGTCTATTAAGAAAATGTAATAAAAACTTTCCGAATGCTTATACTGTGCGAGTTATATGAATATATAGGGTGTCCAGAAAGTCCATGCCACCCCTAGAAATCGCAAACGGTGAGGCAGATGCGAAAACAGGAAAACACGTGTTTGATCATTTTAAAAGTACAACGTATCAAAGCAAAAAGTGTTGCCCTAGGACCACCCGCAGGGTCCCAAGCGGGGTCCAACTCAAAAATTGCAAATGGAAAGGGGGTCAATTAGCATATCGTTGGAAAGCTGTCCGCTAACTCAAGCACCCGACCCGTATTTCCTCGATCTGAACGTTTGTCCGCGGGCACTATGTGCACCCTCAAGATTTGTCCCCTAACCTTGATGCTTTAGCATATAACCCCCATTTTCTGAGGGAGGGAGATACGTCCACTGCGCGACAGAGCCAAAGCCCCACCTACCAGTTACCTACTGGTGGACGCGGACTGCTAGTTCAAGGCGAGTTCATCTCCCCCACATGCTCACCGTTACCCAGATTCCTGGGATTGGCTCCCATGTGGTACCGAATCCCACGGTATGACCAAGCCCGGCAGAGTCCAATCCAATCCGGAAGCCCCAGGCATGTCCAAGGGGGTTTGTTCAATCCCGGCCCTACCTACCTCTAACGTTCAACTGGCAACTACCTTCGCGTAAAGAGGTAGCACGCACACGTCGAGATACTCCTGTATTTCATCCCGGGTCCTATGGTACCTGTTAAGTCACCATCTAAGTTTAGTGCCAGCCCATATCCTGCAGAGTTTCCTCCCTCTAGCGGGATCAGAGCCGTTGCCCAGATTTCTGGGAGAGGCACCTTCCCACCTCCGTTCAGTCCCTCCGCGGGCAGGAATTCGACATTCACCTCCCGTTAGGATCATCCAAACAATACGAGATTTCCTCCAATTACGGCAGAACTACACCGTACGTACGTTACCAGAGCTAATGACTGATGTAGACTGCTCAAGGCAAACATTGTCATTTGCTAGCCGTGTCTTTCGGGGAGCCGTGTCTCTCCTGGTAAGCCCGACCAAACCATACGAGACTTCCTCTAATTATGGTAGAGGTACACCGTATATTACCAGACTCAATGGCTGATGCAGACTGTCTCCCTTTAAAGACAATGGCCTTTTGGGAGTGGCGGCTCCCGTGGTGGGATCGTGAATACTGCACCCAGTTTGTGATAACTAGTATGCAGCAAATTACCGTCAGCACTCCTGAGGTACCAGAGTGCGTTGGGATACTAGGTATCCTATCCCGGACCCAAGAGCAGGCACGACACGCTCTTTGAGAACAGTACCTACATCACCCTCCCGGTAGGGCGTTGGATCCACCCCCTGGACACGCAAACTACCCAGTCTTTCATATGTATTAAGGTATCACGTAGCCTTATCTCTCGGACCCCAGAGCATGGCCTAGTTTCCCATTTCGGAGGATAGCTGAAGCTTCACCTCCGCCAACAGGTTGTTATCTTGGTACGCACTGACAATTAATTAACATCGCCAGCTCTGTGCACAGGATATGCAAGACTCATGCGTGTTCCCACACAGCTCCTGTCACTTATCTCCCCCCTGGGGGTTAACCAGGCCACCACAAGGCATGTGGACTGGCACAACAGGGGGTCCCTCCCTCTTTCTCAACACGGGCTTGAGACCGGCTATCGACATGATCACTAACTTTCTCGTGCCTCAATTGACAGACATCAATGATATGTGGTTTCAGCAGAATGGCGCCACATGCTACACAGCGCGCGCCACAATTAATTTACTGAAAGAAACATTTGACGAACGATTAATTTCATGAAATTAACCTGTTAACTGGCCACCTTAGTCGTGCGATTTGACACCATTAAATTATTTTCTCTGAGGATATCTAAAATTGCATGCCTACGCCGAGACCAGAAAGAATTGAGCACTTGGAAGCCAACATTCGACGCGTTATTGCTGAAATACAGTCTGAGTTACTGCGAAGAGTGTGTGAAAATTGGACCTTCAGATTACACCATGTACGCGCCAGTCGTAGTGGCTACATGCCCGAATCACATTCAAACATTAATGCCATAACATGATCTGTCAAGTAAAGCCAATTTCATGGATATTAAAAATATTTTTCTGTGTTTTATTTCAACATAAACTTCTCCACCTTAAAAGAATACTAGTATGTTTTCTACTTCGATAGAAAATGTTATGTAATAATTACTTCCTTCATTAATAATTTATATTACAATCTCTTTTTTATTTAATTTGTATTGGTTAGCTTAGACTTCATTTTATCTGTTCCTAAGTTTGAAGGATAATCTTTGTTTAGAGTACAAAATAGAAGACAGAGATGCTAAAGAAAAAAGAAAGAATATATCATAGATTTCATAGAAGCTCCTTCCTGACATTCAGTCGTTTTTCTTATTAAAATTAATGCCGAAATGTAAATAATAGTTGAAACAATAGCTCACTTAGACAAACACTTGAGTCATTAACCAGTACTTACAACAAATGCGATAAGAAAGAGACACATGTGATTATGTAAATGTGTGATTTGTGTAAATATAAACTAAGTTAGTTCTGGTTTAAAAACAGGACTTGAAGTCGAAGTTCACTAATATTATAATACAAAATATTGAAGTAAAGTTGTGTAAAAGAAAACATGAATTGATGGACATAATCGTGTATGTTTCCATTGATATTCATAGCATTTTAAAGTTCCTTATGCATTAAATTTGTAATTTGATGGCAACCAAATGCATGTTCATAAATGCTTTCCCTTCCGCATGAATCATGCTGTAAAGCTAAAAATCGACTTTCATTCGCGCTTATTTTCGATTTGGAATGGTTTGCAAACAACTAATATGTGTGTAATTGCTTTCTCTTCATTTCCTATTGTTTCAAAAGAAGAAAATCCAATATAATACGTGCAAGTAATATTATGTGGTTTCTACAAGACAGAAATATGATTTCATTCCAGATTTAATCTGAAGAAAGAACAAATAGTATTTTACTAAGCTGAAAACACAATAAACATTGTCTAATGTTTGTGTTTTTATTAATATATGGTGCATTGTATTCGACACTCAATATAATATATAATATATATTTATGGGAGAATTGAGAGTCAAATTATACCACTTCAACCATAAGAGAAATTAACCCTTTTTTGGGCAGTTGCTCTCAAGCAACATCGAATTCTATTGTGTTATCCGCACGAATTATAATTTCAGTGATCATTCTATTGGCATTATTGGTTTCATACAATGTTCATATACATGATTTGCGGGTCGCTTCTTTAGTACTTCTAATCTTCGTCAACAGGGGACAGTCAAATTTAGTATTGTACACGCTTTATCTCCTACGTTGCGCGAAAGTTCTTTTTATTTTTTTTATTTGTGGTTTCTTGCTGTGTAGGAAAACATTTCAACGAAACTGTTGCTAAATACTGAGAGTATTCTTATGATATTTTACCATAATAGGGCAATGCTGCTCAGTAGTTACACATAAGACCTATTTTATGGCAATTCTGCTTTGAAATAAACATCTTGTATTTTTTAACCAAAATACAAAATACTTTAAAACTTATGAAATTATGATCAGGTAGACATGGTACAACCATAAAAGCAATCAAAATGTGCTAACATTATGTATAGACATTAGATGAATTACACTGTTTTGTCTACGTTGATTTAGACAATCTTTAGATTCTAATTTTGTGTTATGTCATTATGTAAGAGAAAGAATATCTTTCTTACTAGAAATATCACTAAAATTGTTTAAACATATTATGATTTAATGATTGTCATTTATAGTAATACCATAAGATACGTAAATGCATCCACATAATTCATAATTATTCATTCCTACAAAAACTAAAATTGCTTTTTCACCATAAATTTGCATTTGCATTTTATAAATTTGTGTTTAGTAATGCGTAATATTGCTACAAGATATGCTGTTGGCAATATTTCAATCAACGTTACTTGTGGTAATGAAAAATAAGAGACTATAATAATGCTGGGAGTTTCAATGAGAAATTTCTATTTAACCTGAAGGAACATTAAAAGATATAGGCATAAACGATATCTCAGCCCTTTTACATTATTATTATACTGTAATTATTACCTATTCTGCCGGTTGGCAGGTGCTGGGAACAATGAATTTTCTTTCTTAGATTCGGGCCTATAAATGTTTCTTCCACGCTTCTAGATATTCAGCTTCCTATTTTAACTCCCGGTATTTTCTTCTCTATTAAATCTTAATAATTTAAAGTGTGAACTAAGTCATAAGTAATAGAAAATTACATATGTTTTGTAATTTAGTTCTTAACACAGACTTTAACTCCCTAAAATTTAATGGAACGATTCAGCTGTTCTATTCTCAGCATTTTAGTGTAACTATTCAGTCAAGCTATAAATTAACATGCATAATTGTTTAACCGATATCTCTTGATTATGCAGTCTACAAAACAAATTACTTTACCTTGTTCTCTTGATGAATAATTCCTAAGTGGTTGATGTTTTCAAACACATTTAACAATAGCAAACACTAGGTTTAAAATGTCAGTTTTTCACTTTGTTCTGAAAGTGTTGCCTTTTCTACATTTGACCTTGGTGTCTTGGTCGGATGTATACAAACTCCCGAAGGAGAAAAGACTGACATGCGTAGTAGAATAAAGTCTATACAAAATACAGAAACAAGTTAAAATAACAAGCTATTCAAGTAAATTCTTCACGCAAGTTCTCTCAGGTGGAACAGCAATAACGTGTGTGTGTGTGTATGTGTATGTCAGCGAGTATTTCTGAATGTACGTGCATATGCTTCCATATCCTTGAAGCTTACGATTTATTTTGCGGTATTGTTTGTCATTTCTAAAGTATTTTATGGTGTTAGGGTTTTATATAAATTGTGAGTCAATGCGCTTTCCTCATCATTACAATATACTGTACAATTGTGTTATTGTAGAAATTACGTTTTTCCTTGAAAGCATTGCATCATAATGAGTATTATTGTTATGCTTATTCCTTTTCATATAAAGATAAGGCCCTTATCCCTAGTATACATAACTAACTAAAAATGTGTCTTCAAAGAAATGTGTTACTGGTACGTATCTTATTGCACTTCGTACATAACGTCGTACATAGTATGAACTAGTACATTCTGCACCTCTGTTTGATTAGTTTTGATAACGGAAAAGTTTCAAAACGATTCTTATTTCCAGGCCTACAGAAAAAGTAAGGCCATTTTATCCAATGATGATTTCAGGGGATGGTCCGGAAGAAATCCCCTCTGAAGCATATCTTCAATGTTACTCAACTTTGATTACTAGTATTTTCGCTTGAAATCACATTGCTCACAGATCCTGGTGAAACAAGACAAGTAATTTCATTTTTATATATGACTATATGAATTAATATTATTCAGATCTGAGCTTTATATTTGGAAAAGTTATGCATAAATAGTCCAGTTTGAACTTTAAAAAACAATCGCAACGTCAACATCAGTTGTCCGTGCTCTGAAATCTAGAATTCTGTGCTGTATTGACTAGAAACTATCCTAACATACAAAATATGATTTACTATAGTAAAAAAATCATGATTATAATACAAAAAATGGAGTTTCCTGTTTTTCACACCTAGCTGTTCAATTATGTTTTCACTTATTCATGTTTTCAATTATATTCAATTTCATACACTTAATAGACTTATGCTATTAGACTTTTATTAATGCATTTTATGTTTAAATGATTTTTTTAAAAGTAAAATAAAATAAATTAGTAAGGGGTTGAAGTAAAGCAATGCCTGAATGAACCGAATATAAAGACCACAGAGTGTAGTTACTACTTTGCGCAATGCATTAGTAGAGAGTTTCAGGAATTTGGTAAACCTGCGGAGTATGAGAAAAGTTCTTCTGTGAGGAAATGGATTCAGCAAGCTGCTGCGCCTCTATTTGTACTCATTGAGTGCCCAGATGAAAATTTCCTACGGCTTCAAGAAGATACACCGGGCTTCGACAGAAACGTAATCTTCAATAATTAATATCTATCTGACGAGTTCGCGAGTTTATTTTGTGAAGTCGCTGCTGTGTGTTTATATGCTCTTGTTGGTTGAAAGAGTTGTCGGGAGAGAAAGGATAAATGTTTTTCTGCATTACTTTAAAGGGTGACCAGTACATATGAGTACCATGTCAATACACACAGTCAGTTTCTCATCCTGGATTTTCTGAGTGGAAGGGGGATACACCACAATACCACTATATTTGAATACAATTTTAATTTTTTAAATGCCTTTAGGCATTTGTTGCGTGAATGAGGAATATTATTTTGCCTGGTGAATCCTTTTGCTTCAACCTTCAGAAAATCGACTTAAACTATTGCTTTGCAAAACTCCACTTTCTTTTAAGCCCAGACGGAAACATGAAGACAGAAAGTTTCGGAAAGTGTTGCTATTTTCACTGCTAGCTTCTCATTTTAGCTAGTGATTTGAAATGGAAAATGAGAACGAGAAAAAATTAACACACATAGTAACGCATAATAATAGAAATACTACATATAAAGTGTTAAAACTTTGTAGAAAAGAAAGAAAAAGTGGACTCATATTGCATTTAATAAAGTAAAAGACACAGCTGCCGTACCGTAGATAAAAGTGTGAGAATTGTTATTAAAATTGGTATATATATTTTTAAACCATACTACTCAAAGTATATGCATAAATCCACACTGTAGATCAATGGCGTAGGAAAGAGTCTGATGCGCTTAAGTCTATTCTCTCTTAGTGGTGTCATGTCAGAAGGGACCGGACGAAAGGGTGAGAACAGAAAAGCCCGAGTCAAAACGGCCCCGCGTCAAAAGAGCTCCAGTCATAAGGGTCTAAGTCAAAAGGGAACCACGTCAAAAAGGCCCGGGTAAAAGGGGTCCCGCGTCTAAAGGGGCTGGGTCAGAAGGGTCCCGCGCTAAAAGAGCCCCGGTCAAAAGGGCCTCGCAACAAAATTGCCCCCGTCAAAAACAGCCTGAAAGCCTCAGAAATATAAAAATGCTTATTATAGATGAAAAATATTATGAACAATACTTGATTTATTTGTGTTGAAAGAACATACATGTGGAAAAAATATAGAATTATTAAAACATATTACGACAGACCACCCTTACCGAAACGCGTGGACACATGAAAAGTAAATATTGCGGGTGATCATTGATGAGGAAACGGCATTAAATGGGGCATGGACCTCATGGCAGATACTTTGGATTGCGCGATATTTGATATTACACAATATTTTTTTTTGAATGGAAAGGGGTAGGTTTGACCTTCAATTTACTCTAGAATCTTCCCACAAATGAGAATATTGTAATTCTTCTTTTTTATCTATTTTCATTCGTTTGCGAGATTGGGTGCTACATTTGACATTTATATCTAGTAGACCCAAGTATCTGGACAGACAACGAGACACGAAGACGGAGGAAAATAAAACGTTGCAGGTGTGTGTTGATGCAAAAACTGCTTTGAGTGAGGGTGTGGATATAATGGCAGCCATCTTAGATTCCGCCATATTGGATATCACACAATATTTTTAAATGGAAAAGAGTGTGTTTGACAAATCAATTTAGACTTGAATATTCCAACAAACGAGACTCTGATTTTTTTTTTCTATCCCCATTCTTTTACGAGGTAAATATGCTATGTTTCATATTTGTGTGTAGTAGACAAACGTATCAAGAATATCCAGTAATAACGTGGATGTTGCAAGTGTGTGTTGTTGCAGATACTGCATTGAATGGGGATGCGATATTGTTCATTACCTAAATATCCAGATATCATGAAACAAACTACTATAAAATGTCCTCAAAATTATATTATCCCTCTAAGTTAATACAGTTAGTGTTCAACAGCAAACACACAACGATTTATAACTTTCTTTAAGCATTTCGGCATGGTTGTTACAATTTTTCTGGTATAGTGTGGGGAAAAATTGTTCCACGCTGTATATAAGGCTTTCTCAAACCTTCCTTCACCGTAACTCGTACATATTAATCTTACGCTGCAATTTGTTAATAATATTCTCAATGGGGTTAAAATTGGTACTTTGGGATGGGGTTTCGCGCAATTTTTAACAGTTTTAAAACAATCATTTCTTTACAACATACACTTTGTTTGAGATCAATATCTTCATAAAATTAGAAGTCCTCCTCATTCTCAATTTTTCGTACTTTCGTAAAGATATATCCTAAGAATGTGAAGATATATTTCTTTCATCAGAATCTCATCAACACACACTAACTCTCCAACGTCTGATTAACATATATAACCTAAACGTTTCTCTTCCGTGTTTTGGAGTAAGCCGGAAGTTCTTGACATTTATCTCTGTATTTATTTGTCGAAAAACTATTATTCAATCATCATATTTATGCAGATTTAATTGCAATTCGTCGATGAACAACACATTCCCAACAATTTTGCGGGTTATCTTCGAAAGTTCTAGAAAATTTAAGTATCTTATATTTCTTAATTTGGATAATACATGGTTTCTTTCTAGCTATTGTAGCATTATATCTATCCCGTATTGACTGCACATGGTAAAATACACTGACCACACAAAACAATGTTACCTCCCGTTACTATTTGAATGAAGTCGTTGAGCTTTACTGAATATTCGAAACTGCATATTAAGAGCATTCTATTGCTTTATAGTCGTAAAGTAATAATTAACAATAAATATACTTATTAGTAAAATATGTGATACTTCACAATATTTTACAAACGCAAGCAAACGAACAGAAACGTTAAGGACACAATGAATCCCCCTTTATTACTTGCCTGTACCAATATTTTCTTTTATTGGAAACAAATGTCAAACATAGCACACGCTATTTCGTAAACGAATGGCAGTCGGCCATTTTTGTTATACAGTACAACCCCTCAAATCCGAACTAATTGGGGCTGAAGCCTGTTCGGATTTCGGGGGGTTCGGATTACCCGAGAAATAATATTACGTACTTATTTCGTCACTGAATTGGCGGTAAAACAACGACTGAGGTTAGAAAGGGTGGCCCAGTGGTCGAAAGGGCAATGATCTTGACTGGCGGGTGTACACTCATCTCCAAAATGATTGTCGCATATCTATAACTGTCTTCTTGTAAGAATATAATTAAATAATGATTTTGAATAAGCATTAATTCTAAAAATGTTAAAACCTTTAAAAAACTAAATTTATGTGATTAATCTTTTTCATTTTCCAGCTGTAGTTATTTTTTTTCTCCTGAGAACGTGTTCGGATCTGCCGGGTTTTCGGATTTCCGGGGTTCGGATTTGACGGGTTGTACTGTACATAAATCATAGTTAGTTTTACTTACTACAAGTATTATTAATGCGAAGATCAACGGATATCCGCAAAATCAGATTACCTTCATGAACACAGTTAACAACAAACTAACTCTATAAACTCTAAGTTATTATTCATATTATAGAAAACACAAATATCACAATTATTTATTGCAAGACGAACAGTGAGTACACAGAGATTACTACTAAATACAAACAAAACATTTCCTTAAGGAGAAAATTTAATGGCGCATACTTTTGTTTGCACAGAATGAGAAAAAAGATAATCCGTTTCAAATTAATGATGTTACAACAGCTCACGAACATAAGAGCATAGTGATAAACATTTTCAAGAGGAAAATTGTATTTGTTGAAGTCTAACTGCAACAGCATTGTATTTGTGCATCTTCTACTGTATACTATATCTGTAATGGTTAATTCATTGCTCAAAACTGATTTCAAGCGAACAATCGTTAATGTTATTATACGTGTGGAGAAGGTGCAAATTGACAACTTCACTTGGGTTTAAGTTCCCTTGTGCAAAGAATACTCTTTGATGTGAAACACATTCATTTCCAACAATTCAGTTCCTCCATATCTAAGGGGCTATGTGCCAGCCCTACGTTTGATTTCGATTTCAAACTAGATGCGAGATTCAGACCTATTATTATTATTATTATTATTATTATTATTATTATTATTATTATTATTATTATTATTATTATTATTATTATTATTATTATTACAAAACTTTACATCGTTTTATATAATCTGTGCTGAAAAGAAAGGTTACACTTTGGTCAACATTACCGTCAGCCAATAAAGGAAAAATTAACGTACAGCGTTGAGAGCAAAGGTTCAGTTTGAAATAGTTACAATAATTTTCTATTGAAGTCGGAAACAATTTCTGACATGCGCAAAGACCATAACCTATATTTTTGCAAAGAATAAGATAACTTTTCCCGGATACTTGAAAAGAAACATTAATATAAAATTATTTTTCTCAATTTATTCCACATTATTTTTAAGCGTAGTACACACGGCTATCACAGTACATGTTCATTTCTGCTCAAAGGTGATACAGGGGATCAATAGTAGAACGGTCACCTTTGGTGCAACGGATTCCTATTTTGATCTCAGGGCATTCAAGTTCGTAGTGAAGCTTTCCGAGTATTACCGCTTCGTATGATATATAATGCTTTCCCAAATGAAAAGAAAACTATGGTCATACCAAAATAACAGCTTATTAGAGAATATCAGAACCACAGTTAACGTGTGCAGTATCTACAGTAGTATTTTGAGTACTCCAGGACATCTGGTTCTGATTGGCTGTGTGGTGTCAAGTGAAAAAATCACTAAGTATTACATCATAGGGGCCAATGTCCTCTTGATTTTGGCAGGAGTATCTAGCCCACCTCTACCTTACGTTTTGGAACTTGACAAAGTTATTTTTCGTATACTGCAGGACCTCTGTAAGTTTGGATGGTTCATCTCATTATTTTCTATGGCTGCTAAAATTGCCAAAAATTCAAATTTTGGAGGTTCTAGGCCTAATTTATCCTCTTTGTTGAGAGTTAATTGCATGATACAGTTATATGGATGTGTCCATACTCTTTCACAAAATATGATCTTATGCAAATTTCTTAAATTTGGGAGCGGTACACAGAATCAACTCTTAAATTTGGAAAATGTTAAAAAGTAAAAATTGTTAAATTTTCTCTCGGAAATGAATACATGAACGGGTCGGGAAACATACTAATATATCACATTTTCTAACTTTCGAGTAAACTGACAAGCAAATGGTACGATATTAGGACTCGAGCTGCGCAATAAGAGTTGTATGTTCTTAAAGGGCATCAAGTAGTTAGTTAATTACCAAGTTATTAGCTGCAGTCCGTCAATAGGGAAAAAGTTATGGGACTTCAAAGGTAACATGGGAGTCTATGGCAAGCACAAGAAAGAAAGAGTTTCTCCCATCTCTCCTATGTATTTGAGGTGAAATAGCGATTCAAATGACATGTTTAAGCCACACAGTTAAGTGGAGAGTAGAAAGGGTCGAATGATCCGAAAAAAAGCAGTTTCTACAATGTGCACATCTTACAACAACGAAGAAAGACAACAGATTTCCGACAAATTTGTTCCTGTGAATGTCACAGTCACGAAGAAATTGATCATAGCTGGATGCACAGGACTAGTGCAGCCCCTAGATGTGTGCTTTGTCCGTTCTTACAAGAACTTTGTCAACTTCATCACTGACACAATAGTACTTTCCCAAGAAACGAACATCTGGAACCGTGACAAGTTCTTGAATCTCCAATCGTTTACGCTGTATCAGTTCTGTGCTCTCCTGTTCCGCAACATGGTTCCAGTTGCTTTATACAAAGTGGGATACCAGGATTCGAACCGAAAGCATTCCAGACACCATTTAGTACTGTTTCGACTCCCTTACCACTGAATTGTTTTATCACTGCGAGTCGATGGCCACTCTTAAGATGTGCACATTGCAACATACAAACTGCTTTTGTTTGGATCATTCGATCCTTTCTACTCTCCACATCACCTGTATGGTTTGAACATGTCATTTGCATCGCTATCTCACCTCAAATACTTAGGGGAGACGGGAGAAACGTTTTCTTTCTTGTGTTTGCCATAGATCCCCATGTTACCTTTGACATCCTATCACTTTTTCCCTATTGGCGAATTTCAGCTAATAACTTAGTAATTAACTAACTACTTGATGCTCTTTAAGAATATATAACTTCTATTGCGCAACTCGAGTCCTGATATCGTACCTTTTGCTTGTGAGAAGGAAGGTTTAACATTCTCGTGCAATTCAACAATGACATACCAAACAAGCTTTCCCTGCTGTCTGCAGGTACATTTCGGAAATTAAACTTCCTACATGCTGTTCTATGTTTCAATCCCAACTCATTCCAGCTACGAATTCAATTTCACCGGAGGTGGCGCTTACCATTAAGTTCGCACGAACCACTCATATATAGGGTTGTTCTTTAAATTAGGCTGGTGCTGTTTGTCCTCTTTTATGGGTAAAAAAATGCAAATATATATATATATATATATATATATTAAGAAATACATATTGCCACGTGAAAGGTCATTGACCTAATTTATCGTTTTGATGAGGCTTTCTTGGAACATATGATCATATGGATGGATACAGGGACTTATTTTCTTGAATACGATAGTTAACCATAATGCACTCTCTCGACTTTTGGAAGGAGTACATGGGACTGTCTCCTAAATTTGGGAATTGTGAAAAATGAAAATTGAAAATTGAAAAATATTCTGTAGGACATAAGCACATACCTCAGTATATTCGAGTGGTCCTGTAAGCGATACGTTTTACGATATTGCCTATTTTTGTTGTAATTTATGTTTTGCGGTGAGGCGTTCTTAGCATCATATGATCCTATGAATGAATATATGGGTTCTTGATATTTCATAAGACAGTGGTATCGTGGTGTTCCCCTCTCAGAATTTTGCAAGTAGGCATTGGTCTACCCGTTAAATTTGGAAAATTTCAAACAAAATAGTTTGATAATTGTAATATAGGGCTCGTGTAAATATCTGTAAATTTGAACTGTTCAAGCTGTAAAAAGTACCAAAAATAATATTTGAAAGGACACGTTATGATTCACTAATTAATTTGAATCTATATTATATTTTAAGGTAGATTGAATGTAAGGTTTTGGTAAATGAATAGGCCTGTAAGGGTATTTGTAAGGGTGTTCATAACACTCATCTGGTCCATGTTACCTGTCTAAAAAAGAATAGGAACTAAAATTGATGAGAAGTGTAAGTAAGTATTCTTATGTAGTTGAAAATTAAACATATTTGAAAATGCTCCAGCTCCAAATGTTTGGCAGGTGTATTTTGATTCATCCCAAGACTTTTCCTTTATGACAGCGCTTAAGTTTAAATTTAGTATTTTAAATGCACTCTATTTAAATATTTTGGCAGAAAACCACTTTTAATAATGAATTTAAATTTAACAAATTTAATTAAAAGTTTCAGAGTTTCAAAGCGTGTAGCGATATACAAGATTTTCTCTATTATCTATTCCGTCTATCAATACAAAATTTGGTACAGTCATTTCTTATCCCCTATAGTATAGTTTAAGATACATTTTGATTGTGTGCGTGTAACCGGGGTTACTCCAGAGGGGCCCAAAGTTGATGGGAGGGATTTCTGGAGGGGATTTTTCCGATATTCTTCCAGTTTTCCCTGTTCAAGTACGTTAGGGGCCCCAATACATAGCACCTCTGGAAAGCTTATTTGATGCTGAATAGAATGAACTATAAACCATGACTTTCCAATAAACAGTGTAGATGCAATAGTTATTTCACTGCAAGTCTACGATTTTCTGTATATTAACAGGGTTAATGATCCCCAGGGACTTACTCCGTTGTCCATGGCACCTAATTTTTTGTGCTTGAACATATCATTTTATGTGTATCAAATGGACTAGGTTTGATTCGAATGTCCGTATGGCACGTTCATGTCCGTTCCTTGCTAGAATCTTAGAAACAATCATAGTCTAAAGTCATTGGTGGAAAATTATCTTTGGAGTAATTAGGTTGGCTGATGACTTTCAAATTTTTGTTTAAATTCTTTTGAGAAACTTCTGTTTAAAATATTTTTCGTTCACTTTTTGAAAATATTTGTTTTAAAATTAAGTTCGAAGTTTTTTCGATTACTGTTTGAAACCTTTTGATTTGAAAATTTTAATTTGACATTTTTTGTTCGAAAATTTTTCACTCATCAAGTTCATCATGGTTTTAGTCCAGAGTCCTCCCAAAATTTAGGAACCTAATTTGGTAGATATGACTTAGGTATATAATTTACTTGATTGAAATCATCCTACACAATGGTATTAATTTTATTTACCTTAAATACCTCCACATTTTGGACTGGAGACCTGATTGATAATTATTGGAATCTATTGATATACGTCAACAATTTTAAACCGCGATCCTTAGATTTATAGTCAACACTTGAAGTCTATCTAATTGAGGGAATGTTATCTTTGGAGTAATTTGATCGGTAAAAGGTAGGGCTACATTATATTTGGCGGATTCTTAAGCATTCAAATGATTAGCTCGTGCTTTTAACTCAATTGAACAAACTTAACTGTAGTATTAACAGCCGATAGCACAGTAATTCGATAATGTGCTTAGTGTCGTGTTGGTGTATTTAGTATAAAAATATAAATGAATTTGATTGTTGTAGTATAATAATTTTTTAACCCATATCTTATGAGTTGATTGTGTGTCAATCTTCTTGATTACGTGTTAAGATCAAGTACCAATAACAATTCCATGGCAATCCACACAAAATTTAAGTTCTGGCAAACAGCATCGTGGCAAACTGCATGTAATCACTTTGATTAGATACAACACCTCTAAAATCAAAGTCCCCTTTTCATTTGGCCAATTTTTATATTATTTAACTAATTTTATCAAAATAATTAACTTTTACAAGAATATGTCATATTTTTTTCAATATTCCGGTTCTCAAAATACCTATATTAATAAAGAGGACAAATATATCAAGTTAACATTCGAAGTATAGCCTCTCGTGTTGGACAGTCTGCAGTTGCCTTCCTGTCAGTTCTTATACTCCAAAATAGATACTACGTTTTGTCCTTAGAGAAAAAAGAATTCAGTCAGTCACTACTATGTCCCCCTCATGCTAGTTGGTAAAGCATCGTAATTTAAGAAGTTGCGCTATGGAACGAAACAGGTAGTAATCTGTAAGGGAAATGTCAGGCTTGTGTGCTAGGTGTGGCATAAGTTTCTTAGTAGTAATTCGGAAAGATTGTGTCATGTTTGTGCTCCTGCCTAAGGGATTGTGGTTCATAGAACGAGTGTACGTAGAATCAATCTTCTAAATTTTGGTAATTGATACTTTGACCAACACCTTCAAGTTTCACGAGAGGTACATAGGAACATTTCTTAAATTTCGGAAATTACCAGATTTAGAAATTCTATACGGCGGTATTAGTCAATTATATGTAGTTCTGTAAGTTTGGTTGATCCACCTTGTTCCTTTTTATCAGTAAAAACTTACCAAAAAACGTTAAAATTCCAAGTTTTTCACTTATTATATCCCTTTTCATGATGATTTATTGTATAATATCGTTATTTGGATGAGTACAGGTGTCACTTCTCTTTTGTATTGCTATTTTGGTATTTTGATGCTCTCCTTTTCTAAAATTTTGGAGAAGACAGAGGTTCACTCATTAAATTTGGAAATTGTCAAAGAAATTAATATTGCTAAATATTTTCTTGAAATTGAGTATACTTGTAAAAGTTTGAATGGACATACCTGTCCACTTTTATAGATAAACATTACTTAAAATATACCTAAAATATACTTAAAATATGACTAAACCTGTTTATTTATGTTCATTAATTTTTAGTTTAGATTAGTTTGGCTAATATCATCAGTTTTGTGTGTGTTATTGATTACAGGTAGAAAGCCTCGGTATAGGAATTCTCAAATCAGAATACTTGAAGGAAATTGGCTGCTGCCAGGAGCCAATCAGAAGCAAAATGTCTTAGACTAAAATAGAACTTAACAAAATGTATGAACCAAATTTATTATTGGTTTTAATATTTACCATAGCATAGTGATAATAATAATATGTTGACATATAAGAGTTTATGACACTTGCTCGTAGTGACAATTACGAGAAGAATTTAGTGATAGTTATCCGGAGAGGTCAATAACGTAAGCCTCCTTAATTTTCGATGTACGGAAGCTAGGACAACAAGCGTTAACATTTATAATAGGTTCAAATAAGTTTGTATATTTAAAAAAATCACAATTTTCATTTATTAAAAAATATTAGTTGGAAAATTTTAGGAAAAAATAAGTTCACTGCCGGGTTTATTTTCTCCTGATAGTGTTTATGGCTTCCCCTGAAGTTCTCTACATTTTATCTAGCGTTACACTGCGCATGCTATCTAGCGTGAGCGAATGCTGGTCGCTGATTAGTAACCTGGTAACCAATCAGAGACCCTCAATAGAATGCATTAAAAGGCGTGTAACAGGAGTTCTGTATATCAGTTGTGATCTGGTTCTGAGAGGATATAGAAGTTTAGGACTTCGTATAGTCCTTCGTGTTCTAAGTGTACTAGAAGTAGCCGTTGTTTTTCGACGTAGAAATTCCATTTTAGTGGTGAGTATCCTTATTATTATCAGCTGCTGCTGCGTGTGTGCTTGTGTGTTAATATAACCACTCTTGAAAGGCCTAACAGACCATTGGAATTGACCAAGAGCTGTCCTGAAAGAGGGTAACTTGTGTGAATTTAGCCCAATTTTAGGGACAATTAAAAAAAAATAATATAAAATACCCTCATATTACAGACTTATTACAATAATACATTATATATATGGAAATTGAAACGAAGTTTGTTTGTTTCGTTACAGTTTTCATGGAGTTGACGGAAACCATCAAGGGAAGCCCCTGTTAATGTTCAATGGATACCAATATATTGTTGACTACACCAACAAGGAAAATGTGACTTATTAGCGTTGTGTGAATTATAGGAAGACTCTATGTAAGGGACGTGTTTCAACTCAAAACTGTGCTGTTTCAGGCGATCTATGTCGTATTTGTGTCCCAGACATTGCTGGAAATGACGTTAGAAAGCTAATGGATAAAGCCAAGGAACGAGCGAGGAAGACGGATTACTCTATTTCCAAATTTTACACAGAAGAAGTTGGG
The DNA here is from genome assembly GCF_964235325.1 of Thermobia domestica. NCBI lineage: Eukaryota > Metazoa > Arthropoda > Insecta > Zygentoma > Lepismatidae > Thermobia > Thermobia domestica. The sequence goes on from NC_137461.1 coordinate 208,416,029, forward strand.
CAGCTATTTAATCGTGGGTACGAATTTGTGACGGTGATGCCCAAGCAAACAAGCGCCAAGCAGTCATTGCATCGTGTTAGGAAGAAATATTTAGGAACAATATCTGATCCCGATATGTCAGCAGATATCTGTATACCAGAACAGTTCTTGACAATGTACGACAGAGGAAATTTTCCTCTTCAGGATGAAGTATTTGGACTACTTGTGTTTGCCAGCGCCAAAGGAAGAGAAGCTGTCGTCGGTTTCTGTTGATGGGACATTTAAAAGCTCCAGTAAGCAGTTCGGACAACTTTTCAACATTCATGCTGATCTGGGAAGTTTTTTTTTTTTTGAAGAAACTAATGTCATCCCTGTTGTTTACGCCCTTCTATCAAACAAGGGACGCCAGACCTACGATAGACTCTTTGCAGCTATCAAGAGCCACGTATCTAGATGGAATCCCGAGTCTGCAGTTACGGATTTTGAAATAGCAATCATTCAATCAATCAACTGTGTTCCCAGCAGCAACGATATCTGGTGGTAACTATCGTTTCAACCAGTGTGTATGTGGAGAAAAGCACAGGAACTGCGTGTAGTGACTCAGTACAAGGAAAGTGCAGAAGTTCGCTTTCACGTTCGAATGTGTGCTGCACTAGCTCATGTACCACTACACCTTATTGAAGATGGCTGGTTGTGTGTTCAAGAAGAAACACCAGAAAATGAAAGTTTATGATACTTCTACGACTATTTCGTCGACCAATAGCTTGAAAACAAAAGTATTTCAAGATGTATGTAGACTTGTTCTGATAGACGCCACCGAAGCAACAACGTCTCGGAAGGTTTGAACAGGAAGTTGAACAGTTTGTTTTCTAGGCCTCATCCGAATGTATACTCGTTAGTGAATACACTCCGAGAAGACTCTGAATACCATAGCCACACAACAGGGTATCTCTCAGTTTTGACGTTAAGAGAAGAAAAAACTCTGCAATTATGACTGATAAGGTTATTAGTGAGGCTTTGTGTAAACTTGAAAAGAATTGATGTTTAAAGAAATTTCTGTAAACAATTGCTTATATTCAGAAACTAGAGTACTGTAAATTTGTTTGTAAATTTGTATATAATGTACATAAAAATGGACGAGTTTCTATTGGAACAAAAAGAAACAAAAAAAAAGATGATCTCCGCTGGAACCAGAAGTATGAAAAAAATGACGAGCTTTGGAAAGTGAAAAACAAAATATATGGGGCACGAAGACAGACTACCTCCGCGTGGTGTTCCCTGGAACGACATTTTTCAACTGAAAGTTTCTTTCCGGGCAAGTGTCACATGACAAATTGTGAATCATCCAAGGTTGTTGGGTCTAGGACAACTGTCTGGACAAGTGTTACTCACTCAAATATAAGGTATCATTGTACAAGAAAATATTTTCTTTCACATTCATATATTTTTATATCTTCAAAGGAAACTCATAAATTTGGGAATTGAAACCTGATAATCATTAAAATTAATCGATATGTAACACTTTGAAACATGGTGTTTGTAAACGTCTAAAAGCATTGGTGAAAAATTATCTTTGACTGAAAGTTATCAATCTGATTGCTTTCACTTTAAAATCTCATTTATATTATGTTACAAATATTGGAATTTTTGCTTAAAATGTTTAGTATTAAAATTAATTTTTGTTTTTTAAATGGTTTTGTTTAAAAATTGATTAATATTCTCTCTAAAAACTTGAATTAAAGTTTCTGTTGAAAAATTAGACCACTATTCAAACTTTTTGTTTTGAATTCTTTTGTTTGAAACAAATTTATACTTTTACCTTAAACTATTTTATTTTCTTAAAGATTTTTCCAAAAAGATGTTGAAATATTAGTTATAAACTCCATGTTTAAAATTTTGATTTGGAAATGTTTTCTTCGAAAACTGTTCTAAATTTTTAGTTTTAAAATCTTTGGCTATTTCTTAGAAGTTGTTTCAGAAATTTGGTTTAATGATTAGTTTGGAAAATTGTTTATTGTAAATTTTACAAATATGTGTATGAAATTTTGTTTTAGAAAATGATTTAACATTTTCAGTACGAAATATTTTACTTAATATTTGCATTAATTTATTCAAGAACAACTTTTAAAATGTTTTAAATTTTTTTGTTTCGAAAATCAGTTTAATCGTTTAGTTTCCCAAAAGAATATTTAAGGTTTTATTTTAAAGTACTTTTTTCAATTAACTTTTTTTAGTGTTTTTAGTTTGAAAATTTTTATTTATTTTCCCCAATGCAACATGTCATCCAATCGGTGGCATTCGATACCTGCCTGCATGTGATGAATTAACTTCATAGATTTCCGACTTTATGGATACCTTCTAGTAATGGAATTTGTTATTTCATTCCTAGGGTCCAGATTTATTTGCACTAAAAATTTGAAAATATGTATGCAGATATCTAAAAAGATTAGAAAACGTACATTTTAAAAAAATAGTATGAGTTTTTAAGGTTTTCTGGTGTCAGAATTCGTTTATTATCTGTTTATAGCCCGAAATGACATTTTATATCTACTAACATCATTGACCAATATTTGTTCAATTGTGTAGAAAATTCGAAATATTCATCTAAGAATTATTGATCTCTCACATACACTGGTTGAATTACTAGATCTTTCCTAATTCTAGATTTCAGCTAGTTACCTTTTTCAACTTGCCTTTCATTTTCTTTCTAGTCTTAAGCAGGGCAGAAAGGTTATTTTCTAAACAAGTTTCAGTAACTTGTAGAGGAATATATCTCGAGTTTGCAAATTTAATTATTTCAACGTTTGTTCAAAAATTTACATGAATGAATATCTTGATATACAGTATCATTTTCGAATGCTAGAAGAGTATTCCAGGAAAATTACTTTCATACAGGATTTCTAATCTACACAAAACTCTCGATTCAGGACTTCAAGAATTTTAAAATGCTCGTAGCTTCAAATATATACAGCAGCATATGAATATCCTTAGAGCATACAGTAACCTTCAAAATATTAATTTCCATGTGCTAATATGCATGTTTTTTTTTTTAAATCTGGCTCCTATTCATTATATATTATAGGCGGCCGCAAAGTGGGTGCAGCTGCACCCATATTAACTCCGATCTTTATTTTTCATAGGACAGTTCATTTAGTTTGGAATGTCTTTTCTTTTCTGTTTAGTTCATGTTACTTTCTGCTAAAAAATCAATTTCTACTATTAAATTTTGAAATGTTATTGAAGAATCTAAGGCCATGATTCTGTCCAGTCTCTTGTACTTCTTGTGTTTAAGCAGTTCCTATTATGAAACATGTACTCCTACACTTAGATTTTCTAAGGTATTTCCTTGAATTCATTCGTAGTTTACACGTATGTGTATCCATGTGTTTGGTTTCTTCAAATAAGTGCATAAACGTATTTCTTAGGTAAATGTTAGCATTTTTGTTCTACAGTGTATAATCCGTTCCCAACCTGCGCCTAATTTATCAAAATTCTGCGTCCGTTACTGTTATAAAGTACTATAATTTCTTCTTAAATACATTTGCAAGAAAGAATGATAAGAATGAACCATATGAAATTGAAGTCATAGAATTTCAGTACCTAGAAGACTAATGTCGATAACAAGAAATATACCGAGTACTAAGAAATGTTTGCAACAAAGGAATGTGTTGTTTCTCTATATAATTTAACATGCAAACAAATGACAGTTGCACTTGTCACGTTTCAGGAAGTGTGTTTAGAATGACACTGACACTCCTAAAGGATGACCTCAATGCTTCGATTTTCTTCAGTTTCAGACACAATGGCCTAACGAATGGCTCTTCTTACTATTTCTTTCAATGTCAATGTTATTTTTTTCATTCTTTTCCTTTAAGAACGACACACCTAAAAGATGTGCTAGTAACAAATAAGTAATTCAAGGTTAACAAATGCATAATGAACACCAATGTCGTCTTCGAATAACAAAGAGATTATAAATACGCTACGCTCGAGAACTGTATATAATTATGGATGCAGGAAGGGTCACGATTAATATACAGATACTTACCAAAATCATGAAAAGCCTTCAACAAACCGAGTATTGGACCAGCTTTAACTTGTAGTAATCCCTTCGCTTAATTGATCTATAACTCGTAAATAGTAGAATAGATAAAACTTCTCAGAAATTTCTTGTCTTTAAATTTCTAAGTATAAACGCAAATCACATTTTTCCAAAATAAATTATAAATAAAAGAAAATTATTTAAAAAATAATGAAAGAAATAGAAATTTGTGTTAGTTCTTGCCAGTATCTTTATATTTTGTCACTAACCATGTTTTTAAACTTCCAAACTACGAAATACAGAATTATCAGAAGTATTATAAGACAGGTTTGTACATCTGTCCGTCAGTCTGTCAGCAAGTATCACAGCAGAAACGGTGACAGATATCGAGATGCGGTTTCTTGCAACCGATTTACTGTCCTCAAGATGGGTTCTGTCTTCTTCGCTAACTCTCTATTGAAACTAAATGTGGTCAAAATTTCCGTTTTCAACGATTATCATCATAAAACGAAAACGGTACCGTAACAGATAACGAGAAGCTAATTTTTCCAAACAATCCAAGGACCCTAGACAATCTACCATGACTATCCAGAATACTTTACCAAATCCAAAAGTTGTTCATATTTAACATTACTTTCGCTTTCAAGGCTGATTTCCACAGAGCAAAACCGGTAAAAGATATAAAGATGTGGTTTCTACAATCAATTCATTTCAAAAGAATAGGTTTCACCTTTTTCATTAACCCTTTATTCAAACCGAAAGTGGTTCAAATTCGGCATTGCCTATTGTAACGTTTAACCCATAGAATGATAAGAGTAACAGGTAGGTAGAGAGAAGCGTATTTTTGCGAACGATTCAACATCTCAAGGTAACGTAGGTCCAAAACTGTCGAAAACTCTACCTACCAAAACAGAAGTGGGTGAAATTTGCTACTGCTTCCGATTTCAATACTGATTTTCATAGACTAAAAACGGTAAAAAAAAAAAAAAAAAAAATATAGAAATGTGGTAATTGTAATTGATTCAGCGTCCCAAGAATGGAGTCCATCTCTGTCGTTAACTCTGTATTTAAACCGGAAGTGGTTAAATAGGTCATTTACGGCTTTAAGTTTATTTCAATAGAACAAAATGATACTAGATAGCGATAAAAGGTTTTCTACAAATGATAATGACTGTCGAAAGAACGTACCATCACAAACAGTAACCTCCATCAAAACCGGATGTGGTTTTAATTGGCTGTTTTAGTACTGATTTCTTTAGAACAAAAGCGGAAAAAGATATTGAGATGCAGTTTCTTTTGCAATCGCTTTATCTTTCAAAGAGTAGGTTGTATTCCCTTCCTTAACCCTATATTGAATCCGAAAATGGTTCAAGTTAAGCACTTTCAGTTTCAACATTTATCATCATTAAACAAAAATGATAACATATAGCGGTAAACTGTTCTGAAATTGATTCAGGGTGTCAAATTAACGATTTTCAGTTTCAACTTTCATCGCTATAGGAAAGAAACACATAATAAGTAATGGCTTTCTGGTATGGATTCAACGTTCGAGAAACAGGATCTATCTTCGATGCTATTAATCTATTTCTACCAGTAGTTATAGATGTACTATTTCAAGTTTGAGTATTGAATTCGTATAGTTTGTAAGTCTAGTGTGGTTTCTCACTTGGAACGAAACTCATTTGTTTAAATAATGAAATGTCTTATCATAAAGTTTAGGAATTGTGGACCATTTTTCATGTTGCGTGAATTCAATTACTTTCAAAGATTGTGGAATAGAGAATCTAAGCAGGACTTGTTGCCGTAAAGATAACCATAATTGTCAATAATTTTTAAGCCCAGGGATTGAGTAGAACAATAGGGTTTTGAATGTTAAGCCGATGTTCCTCAAACCACGCCTGAACAGACCTAGCGGTGTGTGTGTAAGCTCACTGTCATCTTGGAAGACTGAGTTGTTGTTCTTAGGAAACGAAAAGAAAGAATATCTGTTCCACAGGATGAATCTGGTTACTGAAAATGTCAACTTATTCAAATCCTTCTTTGGGAGTAACAATAAAGTCAACGGAATACAATGGCATTGTGGCCCACACTCATGTAAAGCAGTCGCCATGTTTAACGGCAAGAAGTAGGCAGTTCGGAGCATATACTTCTCTGGAAGTCCACCATATATACACCCGATCTGTTGTTGTAAGCAAGAAGAAAGATAGATCATGGAATCATATTACTCTTTTCCAATTATCAGCAATCAATACTTTATATTTTCGACGCTATAATGATCGCACTACTACATTCACAGTGGTTATCAGATATTTCCAAATTACAACCTGAATGCGATGTTTAAGTTAGGCAGTTTAAATTTGACTGCGATTGTATAAACAAAGCTTCCCCAAGACTTCGTGAAGTTTCGCAGTCACTTATCTGTCTTAGGTCTTCGTTTCTTTGTAATAATTCCCATCTATATTTGGATATACCTCTCACGTAGACTAGTTTTCACCCAGTATTCCTTTTCTCCTATAATGTGCAATGAGTTCTGTATGCCATCATGATCTTGGACACTGTTGCTCTCGAAATATGTTACATATTGACAGTCCTGGATATATTTGCCAACTACGCATGCATTCACGAATTGTTCTCTCCGGCAGGTTACCATTTCGTAGTACCAACTTCTGGCCTATTACACATATTAATCTCTACTGTACAGCCTCCTAACTACACACTACATAGAACTAATACAAAACACGATATGACATCAATGTTAAGTGTTATTAACATACATTACGAATTGCAGTAATTGCTGTCTTCATTATTTTAATAACTATTTCTAGTATAGAACTGTCTCACTTTATTTTCATTTTCGACAGTTTCTAGTTTGAAAATGCTATATTGAGCAATATTTTAACAAGCAGATGTGCAGTCATATAATCAACAATGATATTACATATGAGGATGTTCATCCCTAAAATTGGTAATAGTCTTTTTTTTTTTTACCTCTTCCAACTAGGCGAGTTTATTCGGACATTAGCAGGATGATGAACTAGTTTTCTCTGTGTTTTAGGAGTACAGATGTATGGAACAGGGAATGGAATTCGGCTCACATGTATAACGGAACTGAGTAATAATGACTACAGGGGCTTACAAAAAATAAAAAATCACAGAAAATAAAGGTGCGCATACTACAACGTTCACTTGCACAGGATTTCTCATCGAACATTGCTAACGCATATATTTTTGAAACTAAATAAAGTTTCTGCTTTTTACTGAATTGTTCACATCCTCTTATTTTGTAAGCTCACAACGTGGGTATGTTTCTGTGCAAGTAAGTTCTCTCGTATAGTTTGAGTAATTTCGAAAATATTAGAGATAAACAATCTTCAACGAAATTCTCTGAAACACTTATTATATGTCACATAGAAATGTTAGAGCAATGTTAACCAAACAATGCACATATCTCTCAGCGTCATAACAGTAGTTTAAGAATTACAATGGTGAATTTCAATTGTTGCAATGCTATCAAACTCTAGCGATCTTAACCCAATTTCACATCATTGGCATGTTATTGAACGTCATATACGAGCTCTGGAAACTATAGGAATTAAATGACGTGTGTACAGATGTGGTACGCCATGTCTCAAGCTACATACCAAGGTCTAATTGCATCAGCGCCAAATCACATTGTTGCTGTCATGCGAACCAAAGGTGGACATGGCAGATATTAGGTAGGTGCTTTTAATGAACTCCTTCCTGACAGATTTGGTGTAAAAGACCCAGATAGATTCCTGATATGAGGTCATGTGGTTCGGATGCCATGTTGAACTGAAGATGCATTTTCATGTAGCCTTGGTCGTGAAACAAACGCTAAACTCCAATAACTCATAGGTGGTCGTAATGATTCAGTTGGTCAGTGTAGATGTAACGACTTTGATCATTCTTTTTATTTTCAAAGAATTTACTTTCACGTAGGATCAATATAAATTTTACCAGGACCTGATGACAGCCTTCGAAGCTACACTATAAAGCCCAACAGTTAATAGTATTAATATAGTGTGTATATTCATGTAACGTATCGTATATATATATATTTGCTAGCGTATGTAGTATTGTAGACTGACCCATTTTCATAGAAATGAGTGTCTTACCTTTCGTTTAGGTATCCAACTATGTACTGAAGTAAAGGAAAAGTGGAAAAGTTAAACAAACTTAAAAGAAAAATAACTAAGTTCAAAAATGCACTAAAAAGCAGAATATGCAAATTGTTTTGAAAAAGAAAAAATATCAACTGACTTCAACAAAAACACTGAAAAGCAGAAAACAATAAACGCTTAAAATCTACAAAATAATAATAATAAAGCACTTGAATACGGAAAATAGTTAATTAATATTGTCTATAAAAATTGAAGTCAGTACCAAGTTAACAAATCAATGCCTTATAAAATTACCATGTAAACTGACTCTAATTAGGGGAGAATCTTGTACCTAGAGCATAACGTACCTTTTGTAATTTCTGGTAGGTGCTGCAGTCTGTCGGCGTTCTGCGATACTATGTAGAGAGGAAGATACCAGATGTCACTGCAGTGCGTTTGTCTGTGCCATTGAAGTAAACTTGCGTTCGTGAGAGGTAATATCATTTTTAATCTGTGCTTTGTAAATATTTTCGTACTGACATTATTGTGATCTAGTATAAACTGTTAATGAATTTATCAACTCAACAACGTAGTTATCGTTTCCAGCGTTTCTCGGTAAGAACAATACACCACTTCTTTTTGTAGTTGTAACTTATAAGTTTGAAAAGAAAATTTGTGAAATATGGTGTCCTGCTGTACCAAGGAACACAAGCATATGACAAACTTTGGAACATGTTCCGAAGTATATCGGTACATTTATCTTTTGTTATTCTATTGCAGATCACAACACTACGAAGTAAATCTGCTGTAAAGAAGGTGCATGTCGATCTGGAAGCCAAAAAGAAAGCTATTGAAGCTGTTACAGCTGAACGTGGTACGAAGATTTCAATTAGGCAACCCTGCAAAGTATACAACGTAAGGCTCGCTACGCTTCCTAGGAGTTTGTCCAAGTTCAAGAAATGTGGCGTACAGACTTACGAATACGCTACAACGTTTGATGTGAAGTGGGTGTTTAGTCTTCACGAAGAAAATCTATTGGTAGAATACATAAAAATGTTGCAAAAATGAGTAAAGAAAATGAGCAGAAATGGTTTGTCAAAAAACAAGTGTAAGGCTATTGGTATACAAATATGCGGTTGCAAATGGTGAGATAATTCTTGACACTCGGCATATGGAAAAAATGTCTGGGGAAGAATGGTTGAGTTGAGTTGATTTTCAGTTTAACGTCCCTTTCAGCAGCGAGGCTATATGAGACGTGGACCTACTGATTAACATGGAATCCGAACCACATGAGCTCCCACCGGGAATCAATCCTGGGGAAGAATGGATGCGGGATTTCGTGCGAAGAGATGATAAAGAACTGTCGATAAGAAAGCCTGAACCTACGATTTGGCTCCTTCAACAAGCTTCAGCAAAGCAAATGTTGACTGCTTTTTCAAAAATCTTGAAGATGTTCATAATCGTTTCGGCCCCATTCCTCCTCACGAAATGTGGAATATTGATGAAACAGTGATGTCAACAGTTCAAAATCTAGGTCCCATTGTTGCACCTATGGGTATTAAACAACTCGGTAATTGTACGCCAGTGGAAAGGGGACCGGTGGTTACAATGATAATTGAGATTAACGTATTAGGGAATCACATTTCACCAATGTTGATTTCCCCAAAGTGTATTTAAAAACAGAATGATAAAGGTGCACCTCCAGAAACAATTGGGGCGGCAACGGCAACTGGTTGGTCAAGCGAAATATTTGTAAAATATTGGAACATCACGTTAAATTTTCTAAAGAAGGACGTGTTCTGCTGCTTGTTGACAATCATGAGACACACTTGTCCATCGAGGTTATCGAACCAGTATATGAGGCTGGTGTCGTTATGCTAACCTTCCCCCCACATACCCCGCATAAATTACATCCTCTTGATGTCAGTGTATATGGACCCTTTAAGTCATATTACAACCAAGCTGTGGAAGAATGACAAGTGAATCATCCAGATAGGACTTCTGATATTTACTGTGTAGCTCCAGTAGTAGGAACAGTTTCTCCACGTATTTTCTCAACATCTATTGTTAGCGGTTTTAGGGCAACAGGTACTTATTCTCTTGATCGTGGTCTAATATTTAATGACGAAAGTTTTATTTGTTTGTCGGTTACTGATGGTCCTTTACCAGAAACTGAGATTGAGAATCCCAAGAAGTCTGAAACTGCCTCACGCTCATTGTTGGTAGAATCTTCTGACCCGCAAACACCTTCACTCAGCGCACAGAATCAAAATAATTCAACTCCAGAAGAGGTACAGCCATATATAAAGGCTAACCCTAGAAAGGTAGATAACAGAGACAGGAATTAAGAAAAAACCCGAATCGTAACGGACGTACCAGTAAAAGAAGAAATTATGGAATAGAAAAGTAGGCAACAGAAAAAAGTGCAACTCTTGAAATCTAACATTCTGAGACTGAAGTTTGAGAAGAAAAGTAAGTCAAGTGAAAATAAGGTCGGTAAGCAGAAGGCAACTGAAAGTGACGCTGAGTGCAAGGACCAAACGGCACATGTCTGGTTTTTCTTAATCGAAGAAAGGGTCTTTTTGTTTTCAATAATAACGAAGATAGTGCGGATGAAGAATGCATATACTGCAAACAATTTTATAGGGAAGATAAAGGCGGAGAACAATGGATCCGTTGTGTAAACTGTCTTCGATAGACTCACAAACTTTCTGCCGATTCTGACAAGAAGACTTGGAAGACTTACATCTGTGACTTTTATAGGACTACTCATCCTTAAAAACTGATTTCGATTCTAGAAGAGGAAAAGCTATTAGTTCTTAAGTTGAAATATTTCCTGTATGCTACAATTTATTATTTGTAGACTATAGTTAATCTAAGTTCATCTGAAAAGCCTTTCTGAAGAAACTTACTATAATTATTATTTCGCAGTGTGTTCATTTTTGTTATTTATTTTAAAAATTGTTGTCTAGATCGTAAATACAGGTATTCAAGTTCATATCGCGTTTCTAATTTTTACAAAAATGCTGTGTTCTAAGATACAAAGGGTACTGCTCCATGGTACGTCAATATGTTGTACTATGGAATATTAATAACCATGTAGTTAGTTTTAATTTACTTCTACAAAACAGTGGTATTACAACTTATAATTATGAAATTAATTAGGGTAAATATGGCACTTTTTATTGGTGACGTTTATTATTTTCTTCAAATAAATTATATTTAAGAGCAGTTATGAATAAAAAATGTTTCACGGTACAACACTCTCTCCTAAGCATTAATTTGGCAAAAAGATTATTTTTATGCGTATAATATTAGTGAATTATTTTCTGCTTTTAAGCGCTTTATTATTATTTTCTGATTTTATTCGCATTATTATTATTATTATTATTATTATTATTATTATTATTATTATTATTATTATTATTATTATTATTATTATCTGATTTATGGCGCTTTGGTTGAAGTCAACTAATATTGATTTTACAAAAACAATATTAAAATTTCAGTTTGCGTACTATTTTTTCAATTGTGCAGAAACAGAAATAATAATAATAACAGTAAAACAGGTAAGAATGTTCCCTGCTTATCTTGCCCAACTTCGAATACTGTGTAGTAGAGTGTATCGAAAAAAACTTTTTTTCGAAATCCGGTTACGGCTAGTGCGGATTTTTGGCCAAACGGCATCAATAAAACGTATAAAAAATCTCAACTCGATCAGACAACTCCTTCTGCTGCCGAGTAGAGCCCAAATATTAGAAAAATCAACAAAAGATTCACTTTTCAACTGATTTTCCAAAAAAATACTTTTTAAATATTTCCAACATTTTTCGGTCTTTTAAATTATTGAAATAGCATTGGAAAGGAGAAATAAATACATAAAACAAATTTATTACGGTTATTTCTGCACACCACAAGCATAAAAACCTAGTTAATTATTTGTAAAAATGCACTGATTTTCTGGCGTATCGTACAATTAAATTTTAATATAAAATTATTGAAGTCTCTTGAATAACGAAGAAAACACTTTACTGCTAAATTCTAAGAGCAGTAATAGTATAAATAATTTGCTCCCAATGCCGTATGCATCTGCTTATCACACTAGATCACCTGCCGCCCACCTCTCCCCGAATGCCTCTTCTCTTGTACTTGCCCAGCTGAAAGGATCTGTCTTATCAGTCGCCAGTAGTCAACCAGCTGTGTCGAACGTGGTTGTCGCTGCTTGAGTTATTTATTAGTGCTATAGGAAATTTGAACTAAATAATTTGTTTTCGTGTGAAGTGCAGTATGTAGAAGTGAGAACAGTGTTTCAGTTGTGTTAAGTACTTTTTATTAGGAAGAGAGTGACAGATACGCTGACGTTATGGCATCGACAAGTTTGTTACGGTCTGACGTTAGGAATAGCATTATTGGGACACCCAAGGAATTGGGTAGAACACAGCTACCAACCGTTGAAAAGTATTGAGACAATACCTATGGGAGCGAGAAGAAAACATGAGAATTTCGGGATCCCGGAAAGAGCCTTCAACAAAGGATTTATATTCTATCGTCGCCAGGAAGATTGTAGAAAATTGAGATTACGCCTCAATCTTGTGGTTCTTTGATCTAGAAGAAAAGGCGCCTCTAGCACTGGCACTTTTCTTCCTTTTTCGCGGTTGCATGCAAGAGGATCGGAACACTTACAAAAGGCTATATCAAATGAAATATTTTTGGCAGACTGTTGAAAATCAGCAATTCGTTTCGCAGAAGTTTGAAAATCGGACTTTGCTGAGTTTTGCAAGTCACGGACAATATATGGTTCTTCAATATCATTGCAACAATCCTTCTGACACTGAAAATTGCTTCGCCGCTGATTGAGGCGTAATCTCAATTTTCTACAATCTTCCTGGCGACGATAGAAGATAAATCCTTTGTTGAAGGCTCTTTTCGGGATCCCGAAATTCTCATTTTTTCTTCTCGCTCCCATAGGTATTGTCTCAATACTTTTCAACGGTTGGTAGCTGTGTTCTACCCAATTCCTTTGGTGTCCCAATAATGCTATTCCTAACGTCAGACCGTAACAAACTTGTCGATGCCATAACGTCAGCGTATCTGTCACTCTCTTCCTAATAAAAAGTACTTAACACAACTGAAACACTGTTCTCACTTCTTCATACTGCACTTCACACGAAAACAAATTATTTAGTTAAAATTTCCTATAGCACTAATAAATAACTCAAGCAGCGACAATCACGCTCGACACAGCTGGTTGACTACTGGCGACTGATAAGACAGATCATTTCAGCTGGGCAAGTACAAGAGAAGAGGCGTTCGGAGAGAGGTGGGCGGCAGGTGATCTAGTGTGATAAGCAGATGCATACGGCATTGGGAGCAAATTATTTATACTATTACTGCTCTTAGAATTTAGCAGTAAAGTGTTTTCTTCGTTATTCAAGAGACTTCAATAATTTTATATTAAAATTTAATTGTACGATACGCCAGAAAATCAGTGCATTTTTACAAATAATTAACTAGGTTTTTATTCTTGTGGTGTACAGAAATAACCGTAATAAATTTGTTTTAAGTATTTATTTCTCCTTTCCAATGCTATTTCAATAATTTAAAAGACCGAAAAATATAGGAAATATTTAAAAAGTATTTTTTGGAAAATCAGTTGAAAAGTGAATCTTTTGTTGATTTTTCTAATATTTGGGTTCTAGTCGGCAGCAGAAGGAGTTGTCTGATCGAGTTGAGATTTTTTATACGTTTTATTGATGCCGTTTGGCCAAAGATCCACACTAGCCGTAACCGGATTTCGAAAAAAAGTTTTTTTCGATACACCCTACTGTGTAGTATACTATTCAGCATCACATACATTTAACATACATCATATACAAGAAACTTCCAGGTGGGGAACTCGGTCGAAAAAGTGTAAAAGCGTTTTCAGGCCAGCCGCCCTGAATGAGGTTTTCCTGGGTTTTTCTCATTATTACCAGGCAAATGCCGAGGTGGTACCTAACTATAGGTCGCAGGCCGCTTCCTTTCTTCCCCAAATCCTTTCTTCCATCCCTTTCCCCGGATTGTGTGCTCGCCGAGGAATGAAATGTGAAGGGCTAAATGACCTTAGATGCTGAAAGCCCAGAAATCTAAATCCTAAATCCTAAGAAACTTACAAAAAATCATATACATCATACAAATGTATTATATTACTTGTTCAAAATTTATATGAATATTCTTTATACGTATATACATTTTGTCAAGAATATATTACACTACTTTATTCTATTTTGCTATAAAACTTGTAGTCCGTATCTACAGTTTTCGTACGCCATCCAGGAGGCGATCGTGAACCTACAACTCTCCCCACCAATCGAACTACTAGAATTATGTGTGTAGTTGGATCACATTTTATGTTATTAGAGCACTAAAACCATATATGTAGAACGTAAATCTGTGTGAATTACATAATACGTGTTCCTTCGTATGTTAGTATGCTGACTTCATTTGAAGTATGAATTAATTACACTGATATATTTCTTTAAGGGAAGCATATTTTACTTTTTATTTTATATATTTTACTTTTGTTACACATTTGTCCCCTATTAAAATGTAAAATTACACCCGTTGAAACAACGAGAGTGAATGAAATTTTTAGTTAGCAGCAGGCGTCGTTGAGCACAGGTTCCATTTTATCTGTATAGATTGTGCTCTGTATACCTTGTGTGAAGATAATAGGCTTCCATACAGATGAAGTGCAAAGAGGACGGTTCAGAATAATTGCAAGGCAAAACGTGATATTTGCATAATCTAGGCATTAGTATGTGAAATGTCTGCTGGCAAAGTAGTATTGAGCGATGTTTAGTGACGCCATAAGTGAATCGATTCTGAAAAGGCTGATTATAACACTTTCCGATGCACACATTTCAGTTGCTCCAGCATTGTTAAATAGCCGCGAACATGGATTGTAAATGTTATAACGTGACAACATGCAACGTGACAAGGTCCGAATTGTATATCGTTGACTAAGACATATAAAACGGACCCAGTGCACTGTTGTTGCGATGACTTAACGCATTAATTGCTTCGGAGAATCCACAGACAGAGTAGATATACTATGGCAGTCTAATTTTATGTAATCTCAATTAAACACTAGCCAATCATACATATAAAATTGCTTTTCAAGCTGTTCCTTAGGGCGAAATTTCATGTATCGAAACTTTGTAATGTCATCCAATGGAATACCACCTACAAATAGCTTTACGAGCGCCTTCTAGCGCGATATTGGTGGAGGTTTGTAATCATTCTACAAACGTTGATGTATCTGACCGAATGTTTAAATATGTCAACAATTACGAACAGAAATGTCAATGCAAAGGAAGAAAACTATTTTGTTTGTCAGTGCATCAAAAGTTTTCCATGTGTTTCCATAGTTGTCTGAATCCCGTTACAGGAGAAATTTCAAGCTACGTTCCGTTTTCAAAAATTGAAAATCAATGCTGCCTATGACCAAAAATGTACTTTGATAGATCTTTATTTTTAACAACAAAATCCCCACACTGTATGCAACAGACTCCAACTTTGTGAAACTGCATCAGGCAAATCAAATTGATACTGGCGTTCTTCAAACGGAAGCTAGGATTGTTGTTCGTGTTATTTCCTTTGCCGAAATCCCAGTGAAAAATCTCGATACTAGCTCAATATTCTACTATGTTTTGGACTCTGAAATTTGTTCTTACAAGGTGCGAACAGTATCTGGACTCTGGAAATACTAGTCGAAAAAAGAAACTCTCTGTCACACGCGAAAAATATTTGATTCTAATATAACTTTTCACATAACATTCAAATATGTAATCAGTTTTTCATCACCCATCGTTTTCTCGTGACACCCACGTGACCTTGAAAAATAAGTTATTTTCAGAAATTTGTTATTTATGTGCAGATATCACATGTAACTTCCACAGTAATTACGACATAAGCACAATTTACACCTCATTGGATTCGCAATGAAACACTTTACAATGATGTATACACCGTGCCGCCACTGTTTATATGAGGGAAATTCCAGAGGATTTTGTGGGAAATTCCCTCAAAAAATTAGTTTATAAGAAATTTTGTCTCATTCACCATTTATACAGTAGTACAGAAACGAGAATTGCACCAAAAGACAGAGTTAGATTTATGTCTACTCAAGAAATCATGTTCGTTTCATGAGAATCGCGTTATTCTGTCTAGAGACATAAATAGTTGTTCCTATTGCTAAACTAAACTAAACTAAACTTGCCACATATGCACTTTACCAAAAAACTGTTAAGTGTTAACAAATTAATACTTGCCTTAACTAAAATCTTGTAGTTGTAGACTTTCATCTGTGTTTGACTTCTGAATCATCTCTCTTGAGCATCCAATAGTAATTTGCTAGCATTTGTGAACTCTGTTCTTGTTACCTTTTCTCTATTGTGGAAATGTTCTGATGAAAACGTTACCCACTTTCAACACTAATGAGATCGAGATTTTCAGGAAAGAAATCTAATTGAGAGTCTAGGAAATTAAATTTAAGTGACATATTGCAACTCATTTCTTTGAATGATTACAGGAAGTCACTCACAATTTCACGGTAGTTTGGGGCTTTATGATTTTCTAAAAAGGTCTCTGTTAAACTTTTGAAAATGAACACCAAGCTGATTTTTCTATCAGAGTTAAGAGAACCTCAATATTTGTTGTCACGAATGAAACATCTTATTTGGGGGCCTGCAAAAATGTCTTCCTTGATTTTAGCATCACTAACCTGAGTAAAGTTTACCTTTAGATAACAAAATCCTGCATTACTTTTGTCCATTGCCTGAACAAAATTTTTGTAAAGCTCCAACTTTATATGAATAGGAGATAGAATTATCTTACCAGGGCTCACCAGTGAGGGACAACATTCATCTGTCCAAGAGTTATTACACGTTTTAGCCATTCCTTCTTGATGTAGTGTTCCGGTTTGTTCCTGCTGTCCCATTCGCACAGGAAACAATATTTAGTGTTTCGTCATTAAAAAGAAATGACTTTTAATCACAGCAAACGATCCACTTACATTTACTTCTCATTGTCGCGCCCACGAAGGGTCTCAAGGGGAAATAGATCTTCGTAGCCGACTGGTAGGATTTTCAGTGTTTCGAGGTTGTGAGAACACTACTTCTATCATTTGCATTTAGAAAAATAATGAATAGTTTGCTCATACTCCCAAGTAAGCTTTTGTAGTATCAATAGTTACTAATTCAAGCAGACACGAGCGCTTACCTAATTTATGGGCGTACTATTGCGTACTTTAAGACACCGACAGAGGACGATAGCAAAACAACAAGGAAGCATTTATATATCGCCAAAAACAAATATCACATAATAAGAACAATTTGTAACAATCTACCACATTTGAATGTCATAAATCACATCAGGGCCCATCGGGCACAATAGCACGAGAATAGGCAGTCTTGGAGACACTGTCAACCACCAGTACTTTTGATAAGTCTACACACAACAAAACGACAATATCACAGAATAGGTAGTAGTCTTGAAAAAGACTGTTTATATAGGACTTTAAATTAGTTCGTATCAAAGGCGAGCTACGTGACTCGGGTGGTAGATGATTTATTATCACAGTTACAATATCAAATAATTCAAGGCGCAGATGTCTATCTCAAGTAATAAGGCTATCGAGTAACTACTTATCAAAGGGGACAGAGTTCGGGTCCCAAAGCAATACAAATAACTAGGATGTGGCGGTCTCGTTAGAGATCGGACAAGTGGTGTTAGTACGCAAAATAATGAGAGATTAACATTAATCAACGTTTAAAGAATATACCAAAAATAGATCTCACAGCACTGTTAACCTATAAACTACGGATATTTCGATTTCGAAATAGTACTACAATAACTTTTGTAACACTGGGAATCTTGTTTTAGCCCTGCGTCAGAGATCTTTGAATGCTGCTTAGACGACGTAGGAGGACTGAAGAAACAAATCAGCCAGAAATACTTCACCATTGTTAGCCCAAACAAGCTTCCCCCTATTTTTTGCTTTCTTTGCCATCCGTCTGAAGTTTTGTTTGGCAGAAGTCATAAATTTTGTCACATGGGAAATGCCTGTGTTAGACTTGTTAACTGCCGTTTACATTACGGAAAGGCCTTTCTCATGTTACTAGTGGGACAAAGGACCATGTGTGTGTGTGAAAATTTTTACCTGAGATCAGGGTCTTTTGCGGTAATCTGTGGCATTGTGGGAATTCTTGATAAAATTTCTCCCGCCTTTACTGCTCAAGATAGAACCTTGAAATCTAGCACACATATTTAGTCTACCGAGTAGTATTTATCAGATTTTTTGAGATATCTAAGTTCACACAGGGCCGCTCCAGAAGGGCCCAAAGTATGAAAAAATGTTTTTCCCCGACCTTTTCCCTTTGACCTCACTTTTCCCTCTTTTGGTATATGGTATGGGCATGTAAGTGGTACCATTTGAAAGCTTAGACATTTTTGAACACAAAACGTTTTTGTTTCATTTGTCTTCAAACAACAGTAGTGAGGAAATGGTCGTCTTTGTAAACCCTTACGAAAACGCTTTAAATGACGCCGTAAAAGAGGGGCTGCGACATTTAAATCCCTCAGTAGTTTAAAGGTTAATATTCATGTAGAGGCTTCAGTGAGTTGGAATACCACTGCTATCAGCCGGTTTAGATTACTGAACGATTATCGTATTAAAAATGCATCATGCCGCTATCATTAAGCGAAATATATTACCGTTCGTTAATAAATGAGATCATTCGAAATCAAACAGAAATAACAATTGACCAATAGAGAGAAGCGCTTGGAATTTGCTCTATCAACATTCATGTAAGCTATACCTAAAAATTAAAAAGATTTCAAAGTAATTTTTAAACTACATGTGAGTTGATCCCCTTTACAGTTAAGCGACTTGATGGAAAAGGAAATGTAAGCGATAGGTACATTGAAATACTAAAGAAACGGTTGTAACCCACCTGAGGTCCTTGGTCTACCACCAGGCATTCTAACGTCGAGATGGTGAAAACTTCTGGGATACTACCGGCGTCACTGTAGCCATCCCGTACACACCAGATCGCGGATGTTACAATTACTCCCTTGTATTTCGAACACAAAAGTAGGGAAGAAGGACGACTTCAAGGACTACATACAAGATGATGTCGTCACTGGACTTCGTACAGGATTAGAATTCTTCTGAGTATTGTAACTTCGCACAGGCTAGTCTTCTCCTGGTCCAAACGTCTTGGAATAGAGGTGAGACGAATGGTAGAATACAGCACCCAATAGAATAGCATCCGACGGGACTTCACTCCACAGGTTTCTGCTTCCCCAGTAGACTATAGCGCTCGCACGCCGATGAATGAGGCGTTAATAGATGTCTCGAGGAAACGAGGAGAGATTCGGATAAGTAAATATTGTGAGAACTTGACGTAAGCGACACAAGTAGTTCGAGGTGGAAAGAGTTTTATTGTCTGGCTCGAGTAACTCCGTAGAATTTATACAACAGGATACGTCCTACATGAGGTCTCGAAAAAAAATATGTAAATCAGTATTAGCACAAGAAAACTGGAAATGCTGATTAGGAAGTGTTTAGGAGCCACAACGGTTTAGAGTTAGTGACGGATCCTACTGGATCCGCGAATATCAGAGTTCTTGGAGATTGATAGGAAAAATCCTAATAGCAGCGAATAAGTTCAAGGTAGGGCTGCATACTCACAAATAGTACTGCACAGCTGAAGTTAACACTGATGAATGAAACAACGATAACACACGCACTGTTCGTAATAAAGCTAAGAGATGGAATTCTTAACTTAGGCGACCGTGGTACTAAAGTATTCGTCAATCAGTTCATACGCCGTAAGATGTTAATTAATAGTCAGTACCGACACAACAGAGTCGGTAATAAGGCGTGACGGGAGATGAACTGTCTCTTTTGGAGATGGAGTTCGAAGAACTCTCCGATAGCAGTTCGGTGCCGTGACGGACAATAAATCCTCGACGACAACTTGGTAGTTTTTCCCCGAACGGGAGAGCAACGAGCACATGGCTCGGGCCTCGGCGACAACACAGTAATTCCTGCCCGCGTCGTAAAGGTTCGACACAGTACCCCCTAAATGGGAGAGCAACGAGCACAGTGCCCGCACCTTGGCGAAAAGGCAATGATTGCCTCTCAAGAGCGAGGGTGCAATAGCTTTTTGTTAAAACCTTATTAATTGCACCAGGCACTACGGCAGTGTCGGGTGTGTAAAGGGGTAAGCTCTAGTCTTACCTGATTGGAGCTTGATTATCTGTAAAACGAAATTTGGATTCTGCGTTTGCGCAGAAGAACGAATAGGTGATTCGTAAGTGCTTCCTGTACATTAGATAATGTTCTTATACAGGGTTCTGATAATTTTAAGAGGTTAGCTATTTGACCTCATGTGTGCAAAGAATTACATCTGGTTACAGAAAGTGAATATTTAGGATGTCAATTTTAATTACTTCACTGATAACTAAGCATATTATGTACCAACTAAAACTTGAAAAGTTTAAAAGATCAAACTTCAAACATGCACTGTGGAAGTAGTAACTTATAGTCTATGACAAATTGTATGACGAAAACTGTCACAAACAGAGTGAGCAATAAAATTTATAATCGAATACTCGTGAGCATGATGCAAGGAAATTAGACTTTGTCATACAGTATATATTAATGACAAGTAAAAATAACCTTTTCACTTCTGGACAAAATTTAATTCCGAATGTACTTGTCTTTTCTCTTTATTTAAAACTACGATAATCAAAATGAGTATCTGTTACTTTTCTTAAAAAAGAAAATGTTATCTTCTCCAGACGGAAGGGATGATAGGTTAACTATTATCGTCAAACGAAGTCAACTTTCGAAGGGAGAATGGAAACAGACACAATAAAACAAATCTTTCAACTGAGAAGAAAATAAATGTCCTATATCGTAATTAGCAAAGCTAATTCTTGTTAATTAATTAATTTTCGTGGAGCACGTTAAAAATTTTGTGCAATTTTGGACCATGGATTTTCCCGACGCTACATCATACTAAATTTTTCTAACAATATTTTGATGTTTTCACAGGTTTCCTTCATGTTAGTTACTTAAGCCAAAAGTAACGAAGGAAATTTGTTGCCATTGCGCATAAGGACTGACTTCAAACTAGTTTTTGAAGAGTCAATAAACTATCTATTCTGTACTTACATGTTCATGTCCGAGTGTATCAATGACAGCACAAACATTGTTACAGTAAACTTACTTTTCATTAGAATAGTAGTTCTAAAACTCTGCATGACGATTTTGAAAGACACACTCTTTAGTGTCACGATGGAGCAGGCCTTTAAATCTAGAAGCAAAAAGTTTTGCCTGCATTTTGGAAAGTTTTAAATACCGAACGAGGTCATTTAGTTCATCCTGAATTATCAGATAGGGCTCGAATACAAATGTGGTTCATACATATGTAGGATCATCTTTCTCTTCTTTCTGTACTTCAGTAGTTGACCCAAGTACGTAATTTTCATCTACAGAAGATGAGTTGGATTTTGTGATATTGGTAATTGTGCATTGTGTGGAACTGGCCTAATTGCTGGTGGCAAACTAGAGTACTGCACTGTGTGCTTAGATTTACGGATTATTCGTTTTATCTGTGTCATACAAAAATACATGTTTTAGAATCTTAAGATACTTACGCAACAATTTTTATAGAGGTAGTTAGGCTACGGGTATTTAATTTGAAGTACTCACCACCTATCTCTATAAAAAATGTTGCGTAAGTACCGCAGGGTTATGAAACATGTATTTTTGAATAGTGCACATATTAGTTCTTAAGTGAGTTCTTGACCCGACTAGGGTAAATCCCATAGTTTTGGAGCTATGGGCCTTTAAAATTCAGTTATTCATGTTTTCGGTAGCGTATAACTCCGAAACGAATCATTTGTGCACGTACGTTGTTCTATACTTTTTGTCTGATCATGTCTTCAGTAATCACCTCCAAACGTTGTCGGTGTTGTTTTGAAACACCCTGTATATTTTAAGATTATATATTTGTGTTACAGATTCCGCTAGCTTTGGTCAATTTGTTTTATTAGCAATCTCGAATTCGATATATTTTGAATTGGCAGTTCTCCTACATTTGGTCAGGTAGACTGAGTTCTATCGATCAACATGATCCAGTGTGATCAACAGATATTGGACTTTTAAGCTTTAGCTTTAACGATATTCGAAATTTCTCATGGGCAGGTGAATATCTAGCTAAAGGAAACATTTTAAGGAAATTTTTCGGGGAATATAGTCAATCATAATCCATCCTTTCTGTGACCTATCGATCAGTAGAATAGTTTAGTAGCATCGAAGAAAATAGTAACCACACTGCCCCAAAATCAAATATTTTAATGAAAGATACCAAGCAAAGTTATTTTTTTATATGTTGTCTTTGAAGAATTTTCTTCATTAAGGGTAAATTTACTTCCATAATTTCCGTTATCTTTGATTGATTTCAATCTCAACAGTGGAGATAATTATGGAGGTTTAAAGATAATATGGACCATATTTATGAAAACTGAATACTTTTATGGAAATGATGTTGGGAAATTATTTTATTACCTCATTACGTATTGTAATGTTCAAACTTACATGTTGAATTTCATACTCAATTCTTTTTAGATTTCAATTAGAAACAATAAGAATTTCCTATTGTTTCCGCAAGAAGCAAGAATTTCCTAAGATTAAACTAACTACCTGCCAATTTTTATTGAGACCGGATGAACATCAGAAATGATGTCGTAGAACTGATAGGTAGATGGACAGACACGCAAATGCTGCGTTTGTCGAAGAGTAGGAGCTCAGTTTCAATTACTCTAATTCAGTCGATTCAGTTATTCCAAAAGTAGGATTTTGTGTGCATATACCAGGTACATGATTTATGTGTACCTAAATAAATGTGTTCTGTCGATCTTACATAATAGTCTGCGGTATAACTGTCTGTTTAATAAATTCCCGATGTGTCCCCTCAGAATTTGTGTAAAATTGACTCAAATGCAAAGTTCTCCGCGGCTCAATGTGTATTGTACTAATTTTAGCAGCCTATATCAGTAATTTTCATATATTTATGGGCCTTCATATATCTGGAATTTAATTATACACTACTATAACGCAGACACAAAACTGCTTTTAGTTTCTTTAGATGTAATTGGACATGAATGTGGGCATATGCAAAACAAATTGGATCAAGTACTGTATCTTCGTCTATTCGCGAAGTAGCTGGAGGGATTTAACTTGCAATACCTTCCCAACGGTACAAACTACGTAAAATGCACCACACCAGTGAATTTCAGAAAAAAGTGCACATTAATTTGATATATTGCTTGCACCCATCTGAAAAACTGAAAGTTGAATCCAATATGGCGGATCCAAGATTGTGGTCAGGGTGGATAACGTGTCAGAGAAGCAGTACTTGATTCAATTTGTTTTCCATATGCCTACATTCATGTCCAGTTACATCTAAAGAAACCAAAATCAACTTTGTGTCCGAGTGTTATTGTAGTGTATGGCTGAATATTGGATATACTGTATGAAGACCCATAAATGTACTAATTACTGTTATGGGAAATTAAAATTAGTACAATACACATTGGGCCGCGGGGAACTTTGCATGTGAGTCAATTTTATACGAATCCAGAGGGGACACTTCGCGAATGTACCGTGTTAGGCCAATATCATCGCTATTATGCAATGCCTTGGAATGTTTTGTATGGTCAGTGCGTAAAATCCAACTGTTCAAGTTGTTATATTGGATGAAGCAGTGATAATTTGTGGTTTTCCATCAGGGACAATGGGACAGCATACCACAGGCTCTCTTGAATGCTGTCATCGACATCATCTCAAAGGAATAATGAATGATTATGGATGTGCAAGATTCTCTGCTGTCCGTCTGACCGCATGTCTTACGTATCTGACCAGAACTCTCTGCAATAATAGCAATTTTCATTTTTCACCTCTCTCTATATAGCTTTGATTCTTTCAATTTGGTTTATCATATCTTGTTCTTAAACGTGGCGAGTAATCCCAGCATCTTTCGACAATAAAAAAGGAATAAATGATACTGTACGCATATATTGCCCCATGTGCAAGACGTAGTCGGATCGACCAATAACCGGGACGGTCTGTCACCAAACATTTGGCGGGCCAACGATGCTAGATGCGGCGCTACCGTTACGAAATTACACGAATGCTGTAATTTTACCGCCACGGCGGTAATAAGGCAGCGTCCGCCGTTTCTTCTCCTTTGAACCGCTAGTGCCACCATTAATCCGCCATATAGCCGCTTTGAATCCTTCAGTAACGTCACACGGGTTCTTCACTGCCGCCTTTAATCCTCTACTCCCAATTTTGGCAACAACTTATTGGTACTTAAGCGCTGAAACCTCTACATTAATAAAGGGTCAAAATATAAAATAACTACCACCTCGGTGTGGTACTTGTATGTTTAATATCAAAGGCATCGCCTTAAAACCATGTCAGAAGTAACTCGTACTTGTCAGTAAGAATTTTATTTTGGAGTTTATTGTTTGCAAAGCGCAAAGCTTTAGGCAGTATATTCGACATTTTTACAGTAACAAATAACGTAACTTGTTCTGCTGTAATAGGTCACAAAAATAATTTTGTAAGCCTACGAACTATCTGACAATAGTTATGCTTCCACCTGTTGGTCTTATATTCTTAGCTCAGAAAACGTTACCGAGTTCTCGCGATCAGTTAGTGGTCATTCGTCGAAAAGTTTGTATAACACCGCCTGTCGGAAAAACAACAACTACCATTTAACTTTACGACCACGGCAGCCGTTTCGCTTCCGCTTCGGTGGATTTCAGCTTCGAACCGTCATTTTTCCTTCACTTCGGCGGTAGTGAATTGATGATAGTTGGCGGCACTTTGCACATGGGGTGGTCACTTGACGTACTCGGAGCATATTCCTAAAAGGTATGGGTACATATTTGTTTGTTTCTTAGCAATTGCGAAGCAGTGTAAAACTGTGCTACAGTATAGTATAGTACTATAGCTGTGCTGTACTGTAGTAAAACGTTAAACAAAGGGACTTGATATTTCACATTTAGAAAAAAAAAATTGATCGGTGTTAAACAAGAGTTCCAGCTTGAACAGGTCTTCTCGTGCAAACAGCCAGGTAGATACTGTTATATCTTGCGACATTTCGAGGGCTGACATCGTCCTCATCTTCAGGCGAATATGATGGGGCAACAGAGTGTATGGAATATATACTTCATGGAATATATGTGTGATTGGATGCTTCTGATTAGTGATTAAAATGGCGGGAGATATGATTGCTATCCATGTTTGACTCAGTTGGAATCCTGTATCTCTGTTAAGGTTTGTTTTTTCTTGTGTGATTGCAACAGCTTCTTTTACCCTTCTTTCCCAAACTCTTGAGCATTTTACTATTATTTCGGTACCTGTGAATAAAATCTTGTGTTTCTGTTTGATGCTATGTTCAGTCAGCCCGGACTTTTCTGATTGGTTTAGTCTGATGTAGCAGTTGTGTTCTTTGCATCTAGCTTCAATTGTTCGTCCTATTTGTTTAATGCATGATTTACCACATTCACATGAAATGCAGTAAACTACAGAAGTTTGGAAGCCCAGATCGTCTCTGGTTGGCCACAGGAAGTTTTTTTTAAATTTTTGCTGGAGGTTTGTATATTGTTCTATTGTTCCTGGCGAATAGTCTGCTGAGCTTTCCAGAAGAATTGCCGTGTATGGGAGGCAGCTTGTGTTCTTCCGTTCTTCATTCATAGTTTCTTCTTTATTTTTGTCCTTGTTGTCATTTTCCTTTGTTCTGATCCTTTTCAGGGCCATATTTATTTCTCTCATTGACTATCCATTTTGGAGCATGGAGGTGAAAAGGTGAATAAATTACTCTGTTAAACAATCCTTGTCGGAGATGGATAATGCTCTATGTGCTAAGGTGTTGAGAACTCCAAATCGTTGAGATTTGTGATAGAAACTGTTTGTATTCAGATACAAATCTGTATGTGTTGGTTTCCTGTATACTCTATGGCCTAGACTGCCATCCGATCTTCTGTACACCATGATGCCAAGAAGTGGTAGACGGCCTTCTTGTTAACTTCCATCGTGATTTTAATATTTGAATGCTGGTTGTTGAGATGTTGCAGGAATTCCTGTGAGCAGTTGCCTCCATGTGGCCAGATAGTAAAGGTGTTATCAACATATCTATAGAAATATGTGGGTACAAGTGGTGCTTTCTTCAATGTTTGATGTTCAAAGTGCTCCTTATAAAAATTGGCTACTACGAGTGATAGTGGAGAACCCATGGCGGCGCCGTCTATTTGTTCATTGTACTGACCACGGTATAGGAAGAAGGTTGAAGTGAGAACATGTTGAAAGAGATCCAATCAAAAGAGTCCAATTACACATACACGAAGTATATATTCCATACACTCTATTGTCCCATCATATTCGCCTGTAGATGAGGACGATGTCAGCCCTCGAAACATCGCAAGATATAACAGTATTTACCTGGCTGTTAGCCCGAGAAGACCTGTTCTCAATACGTCACCAGAGAAGCTTCAATAGATACTTAAGAGTTCCAGCGTTTTGAACACCTTAAATATTTGAACAATATACCATAACATATGATTTAGTATTGAGCAAAACGCAATTGCCTCAGTACTATAACATTTAAGATGACTTTACATTGTAATTGACTGAATTGACGATATACTTTGATAAGTATATCTAATTAGTTGAAACGTGGGACGTAAAACTCAAAGATTTCATTTAATTTCTAATTAGTTGAAAAATTATATAACTTTCTCAACGGAAGATACTCCTCTGATCACAATTAATACAAGTATATAAATTTCCTGTATTTCACTGTTACGAAAATATGTTCTGCTTCGTGTGTTCGGAGATTATCGTCTCTTTTCCACATAAGAACAACATGAGGCGTGCTACTACAGTTTAACGGGAGATCTAAATAACATATCCCTCAAAATTGAAAGACGTTTCTCACACAAAAGGCAAGAGATTTAACCATCATACCACAAGAGAGATCAACGTCTAAATATTGTCCAAGATTTGTTTCTTCGATTTCATGTTTGATGTGTTATCACATAAGTAAACAATCGACTTATGTTTATTTACTGGCTAATTACTGGGGTTCTCTCAGAATTCTAGACTTGACTAGACTACACTAGAATATTTGAATCGATTTAAAGTGAGCAGTGTACACAATTGGATTTAATAAAATGGACAGTGAAATAAGTAAACATCGTCAATAATTAATTTATTTGAGTCGTTTCGTTGTAAACATTACTTAAATATTTTGGTTGTGAATCACGGTTAAAATATTGCTTTCGAGCTGAATTCTGTTCGTGTTCGCAAATGAAATACTCTCTCTCAGAGCACTCGGCAGCTTTATAATTATAGGTTCTTTTGGACGTTTCGTAAGCAAGTTTTAAACACCTTCCACTCCCTTTGATATCAGGGTCGTTTTTGTCTGTGTGGTTGGGAGACACAGGACGAGCACTATTAGACCACATCCACAACAAACCAGGATTTAGGCCTCCAGTCCAGTAATCTTGACCTGAAATGAAATGACATGACAAAATTGAAGAAAAAAGTCAACCGGTACATTCCTTACAAAGTAAATAATGTTAAATCGAAAGTTGAAAGATCCATTATTAAGTCTATTAGGCTAAAGGAGATGAATGATTAACGGAAAAGTTTAACCATTGGAGCGAGGAAACGGGAGCACCTTTCAATGATTTGCAGAAGGATGTTTGGACAGAAGTCAACTATCTTACTGAAGTTTGCTTATAAATATTGAGTGTACATTCACTGAGACACACTTATATTTTTCTCAAATTTTAGCTAAACTGAAATGAAATCGTTGCTTTTGCGTTCCATGACTACGCGTTGTGTGAAAAAGGAATAAATGAACAATTGGATATGGAAAAAATGTAGAACTAAAATATATATATAGACGGGATTATATCTACAAATACACTGACGTATACCGTTGCATAAGCAACCACACCACAGCAACATTTAATCATTTAGTGTCGCTTACCAAACTTCCAAACCTTCCTTCAATTTGAACATACCAAGTACACAATACAATTTCATCATAGGCATAAACATATGCATTAATACTTTTCTGTGCAGATTTCTTCATAATACATTTATAATTATTAATAGACTTCGAAATTCATGTTATTTTATAAACTTGATAAAACAATACTGACAATTTATAAAATTAACATATCGAAATCATATTTTTAAAGTTTAACGTCCCACAATTATGCTCTTTATGCTAAAGGAGACGATTCATTAATGAGAATAAATGATTACCAAATAATTATGGAACGATGATGTGGGAGGATATGAAAGAACCTAGAGAGAGAAAAAACACGGACAGGATGTTTTCGAACTCGAAATTATTTTTAAGTGGCAAAAGTAAAAAAAATCAGTTTAATTTCACGAATGTCTGCATTAGTTAGTTTAATTTCTTACTTTGGTAAAATAAACCTCTTCACAAGCGTGCGAACCAGTAGAGGAGTAGAGACAAGGGAGGGAAATGTCCTGCCTAATGTACTGTGATACTACTAAAACTGCTCTCGAACAATACACATTTATAGACAAATTCAGTATTTAAAAAAGGCTAGAAAGGCTCGGTTTTTATCTCCTTGTAAAATCTAGAGATTTGCTCACGTTTATTAATCTCCTTGAAGTACACGTATTTTCTTTCTACTTATAATATGTTTTTTTGATTTTGGCTACATTAAATTGATGTGTACTTTAAATGACTTTTAAGTAGAAACGAAGTGCTTTTAAAACAATACAACTGGGTGAAGCTTTAAAAAGAAATCATAAATATTTCATGTGGCAAAATACGAAATTCAATATTTGAAAGTGAAAAAAGTACTCTCATATAAGTATTCTACTAAGTATTTTCGAAAAACAGTAACTAAATTCAAACACGAACTAAAGAAAGTAAAAAACAAAACTCTAAGTGAAGTGAAACAAACAGAACTTACTCTTAATTATATGTTCGGTGACCAGAACTATTGTAACTTTCAGCGGTATATCATTTCCTGAATTCACCGTTATTTCAATATTTTTTGCAACAAATATTTCTGTCTAGACATTGTTATCGACAACTATTTGTCTGCGTTCTTCCATTGGGACAAATAATGTATATTAATTATAGAATGTCTCGCTTAATCCACATCTTTTATTAAGAAAAAGAGAAACAATATTAAACCACTTCAAGAAAGTGCTTGAAAACAAAATAATAATAATAATAATAATAATAATAATAATAATAATAATAATAATAATAATAATAATAATAATAATAATAATAATAATAATAATAATGCGGTTAGAAACAAAATAATTCGTTTTGTTATCCATAAAAAATTGAAGTATGTGCCAAGTAGAGATGCAAGGAAGCTAGATTTTCAGCCCCATAAAAGCCTGCTTTTTGAAAAAAGAAAAAAAACGGAACTTTTTACCATTTTCGTCTCATGATTTTCTTATTCAAGTACCACCATTGTTTACTGGAATGAATTATACAATTAAAGACGTGCATTTTCAACACTCACTACTTATGGGTCCTATACTTAGTCCGAGTCTATTTTTAATTTATTGATGTTTGAACTGACAATTCATTGCAGTTCAATGTATGTAAGCTCTGCGACCTAACATATCACAATTGTATTAATGGTTGTCTAATACTTTATGAAGTTTGGGTTATACAACTTCATAGTGTTTTACTGTTTGCCTAAACTAAAACTAGCAAACAAGAAATAATCATCGTAAGCCAAGAATCAGATTTAAACCCTTTTTTGTTCTGGTTTATTATTTTATATTAAACCTCTTTCTCCGTCTGAGAAACACTTTATTGTAAACTTCAGATGGTCTATTAAAATTAATACAAGGTAGTTTAAAAATATTGTTATAAAAAGCAACTTTAGGTATGGATGCTACTTAAATAGTAGTCAAATAGTAGCCTATATCATTTACAAAGGTTATTCTTTCTTTAGTGTTATATTGTGCCCATATATCTGAAACGAGAAACTTAGGTATAACATCTTAAAAATATCTCGTTCGACTTTTAACGGTCTCAATAAATGGTATGTATATTGATACATAAAAATGTTGTGTGTAACCTCCGATATAAAATGTATATTGGTCCAAAAGCGTTACTATCTGAAATTTAATTCCTGCATAAATTGCAAGTGACAATTTTATGTTACTGAGTCTAACTATTGCATTTTCAGAACAGTTGTTGCTAACATTATTAAATTTTCTCTAACGTAAGACATGTTATTGTGGAACAATACCGCAATTGCTTTACAAATAATTTATTCGAATAGAAAACCCATTTTGTCCACCGATTGGTTTTTCCTTTCCCATCAAGTGGCTGAATACATTTGATTATTGAGCATCTCATATTTTTTTCTTCCTTCAGAATACATTTATCAAATGCTTTTTCGTGTTATAATGCCAAAAGAAAGGTGAAAGTATTGTTATTTCTTAAGTAAAGTTGAAATACTTTTAAAAACCGTAAATTTTCTAGGAAAAAAAACGAGAAAATCTTCGCTTTTTTTCAAAAGCCATTTTTTCTGAGCCCTTGTATTTCTAGTGCCAAACAAAACAAATAAATGTTTCCTAAAATTGCCATTCAAACTAATTTTATATTAGGCATTAATTTGTTTGACTTGACACAGACTTCAATTTTTCGTATTGATAATAGTAATGAATTATTTTCTGCTTTTAAGCGTATTATTATTATTATTATTATTATTATTATTATTATTATTATTATTATTATTATTATTATTATTTGCTGCCTTTTAACGCTTTTGTTGAAGCTGGTTAATGTATTTTTAAACGTTCTTATTTTCTGGTTTTGATGCGCTTTTGAATTCGGCATTTAGTCTTCTGCTTATTTCACTTTTTCCTTACCTCAGTTGAACTTATGCATAAACATGCACGCGATAAAGTCAGTTAATTACAATATTAACATTGTTAGCCGTTGGGAAGTTTCATGGACTAGCTCTGAAGACCTATCATTAGATCCTGATGAAATTTTTTTCAAACCAATGAAAACGGAAGTAAGTCAACGAAACAAGAAGTAAGTTAATGAAATTGGTGAACCCATGTTGAACTTGTGGGCAAGGGCATAATTGACTACTGTGGTTCCAAATACCAGTTTTCCAACATCATCAGAACAAATAGTTTTAATGTAAATCAATATTCTCTTGGTTTTCAAATACTAAATACGATTACAAACATGTATAGGGACTATTGAAGAACATAGTTTCAGTTGAAATGAGGGGTATAGCCCTCTCTGGTTACAATGCCTACACATTAAAATATGAAAAAAATGTATTTGTTAACTTTGTATATTTCTCTCAAACAGTATAATTTAAAGTTAACCAAATTTAATATTACCGTTTTGAACTATTCTTTATTGTAATTGGGGGAATGAGTGGCATATTTCCTTCCTAAGAAAATATTTTACATAGACCTATAGTAAAGCAATATATATGGGTATGCTACGTATGCAGCCTTCTGTAGGTAAAGCACTGCCATGTCTTGACAAACTGTCATATTAAGATGTTCAGCGGTACTAAATGTTAAGAGATACTCACCTTGCAATATTATTCAAGAACAAAAGTGGATTTTTGGAGGAAGTTATGACGTCACTGGTAACAGCTGGTGCAAGCATCATGACATGCACATACTGTATATGTGACTGGTACGAAAGGCGTTAATGCTGTAAATCGTTGAAGGATTTCATGGTCAAGCTCAGCAAGCTCTTGTTAAATCCTCATGAAATTTATATGGGACTGCCGGGAAGGTATATTCCTTCAAACAACATGAGAATAATGGAAATCGATGTGCTTATGTCGAAGTTATGCATAAACATATACACATATTGTAGCCAGTTAACCACGGTTGTCACACTTATTCGTTGAGGTCTAGCTCAGAAGATTCTCATAAAATCCTGCTGATATTCATATACGACTATTGGTAAAATATAATCATTCAAATGAAAGAAAGTGTGATCAAATTAGGTGCATTTATTGAAGTAATGCAAGAACATACTCACAGCACACCCACCCACCAAATATATATAAATGGGCTGAATTAACAACTTTCTCCTTTTCTTGAAATCGATTAAAATCTTATGAATATTTAATGTATTTTTTAAGAAAGTATTTATATACATACACTTTAACAAAAAGAAAGAAAATTATGGAAGTTTTGACGCTCAGATTAGAAAATCAGTTTGACTTCGCTGAACCAAGAGTACAGGATGGATTTAGAAGTGTTTAAAGAATAGTAGATCATATTCAAGTAGTGAGAGAACTGATAGAAAGGTCAAACGAATTTCATTTATTCTTATGTACTGAGCTCACTGACTATGGGATAGCTTTCGATTCATTGGAAGACATCGACGTTTATAATACATTAAATCAAGTAATGTCGGAGACGTTGGTACAACAGGGTGAAGTTATTTCTCCTAAGATTTCTGCAATGTTCTTGAGTATGTGTTCGATTTCTCATATGGAAGACTGAGGGAATAAATGAGAATAGAAAACACATCGGACTCATCTCGGTTTCGCTGATTATATCATTCTCTTCCTAAACAGCAATACATATCTGCAATATATAATAGAATAACTAAATTTGAAAAACAAGGAATTCGAGTTGAAAATGAATACAGAGAAATTAAGGTGATGCTGAACAACCTCGCAATGAATTCAAAGATTGAAGTTGAAAATAAGTCTACAGGATTAGAAGAAGTGACTACCTACGTCTGTCTGGAACAGAGGATATTCATGAATTCACAGACGTATTAATTTAGACTAGAGTCTATTCAGAGGCAACACCTTCATATTGAAAATCCAGATTTCAAAATGTTAGAAACGTAAAATTTTCAATGAATATATTCCGCCTGTTGTGACATATGGAATGGAGATGTTGACACTAACAAAATTAGAGAGTCTGCTGCTTACACAATGAAACATGATGATATGTACAGTATGTTAGGAATCATCTACAAAGATACGAAAAATAACCCTACGAATCAGAAGCATGACAAAACTGACGAATACTATAATAAAAATCAAGGCTCATTTGGGCTGAACATATTGTAAAAAGAAATATTGAATGATGTGCAAAAGGAATTCTTGATTGGACACCAATATATTAATACAGGAAACGATTCAAGAAATTTCTTTATATGTGGTGATGTAATGGAAACAGCAAGCACTGCACAGTAACATGGAAAATAACAGACAAAGAAATATGGTTGTGGAGAGGAATTGAAGAGACCTTTATCTACCAATTGATGGGCAACATCTGACTAAGATGATATAAAACAAATGAGCGCAAGGTTTATGAAAATAATCCAAAATAAATTACAAATGTGATACATTAACAAAACATTATGTCAATGTGAAAATATATTGGAAAATTAAAGGAAATATACATTGAAGTGTTTCTAAAGAACATATAAAAACTAACGTGTACACAATCAACAAGTTGACCACAACGTATAATCAACAAAAAAACTGCCCCAAGATACAATTTTGTTACAAAAGCATCATCATAATCATAGATATTCTGCCATTATTGGCAGGTCATTTGCCGCAGCTAAAAAGTTTCCATGCTCCACGGTCTTCCGCTAACCTCTTCGTCTTCAGGTATGATATTTCTGTTTTTATATCGTCCATTAATCGTAGCCTCCTTCGCCCTCTCCCATTCTTTCTTCCCACCATACCCTCTAGCACGTCCCTCATGATACAAGTTCTTCTCATACAATGTCCTAACCAGTTTCTCTTCCTCTTCTCAATAATACCTAAAAGTGTTCTTTTCTCCCCCACGATATCTAATACCATTTCGTTCGTCTTCCTCTCGACCCAACTAATTCTTTCCATTCTTCTCCACACCCACCTTCTACTCGTTTTTCATCATTTTTACGTAATGTCCATGTTTTCGCCCTATACAATAAAACACTCCACACGAAGCATTTTATAAATCTTTTTCTCAACTCTTTATTCAAAGTCCCACAAAATAAATTTTTCTTCCTCTTAAAGGCTTTTTTCGCCACTCCTATTCTTGCTTTTATTTCACGTTCACACTTCATGTCATTACTAAGAATACTACCCAGATATCGAAAACTATTCACTTGTTCTATTTTCTCCCCTCCCACTTTTATATTTGACACAACTGCTTCGTTCCAATCACCATAGCATTTGTCTTTCTAACATTTATGTTTATCCCATATTGTTCAAAGCTCTTCCTCAAGTTTTCTAACATCCTATTGATTTTCTTTTCAAATTCTGCAACAAGCACTATATCGTCTGCAAATCTTATGCATCTAATCATTCTAAACCAAATTGCCGTCTTCATCATGCAGAATCTTCTTTCACTATCTCTTCTAAATGGATATTAAATAATGTTGGCGAGAGACAGCATTCTTGTCTAACTCCTAACACTTACTCCTTATCCTAACATTTACTTGTTGGTTCATATATAAGTTTCTTATGAGTCTTCACATCTCTTTGGGTTCGATTTCTTAGCCATCGGTATCATGATTGTTTTCAGGAAGTCTTTCGGCTAATCTCCTGTTTCATATATTTCATTGCAGAGTCGAAACAATCCTTTCTTGCCCTTGTCTCCCATATTTTTATTGAATTCAATTGATATATTATCTATACCGGTTGCATTTCCATTCCTAATCCTTTTCAAACTCATCCTGAAGAGCCCTGAACCCTTTATCATCCTCACCTACTTCATTTTCTACTTCAACATTTAAGCTACACGGTTTATTCCTACTCTCATGTAAGTCTTCAACATACTCTTTCTCCTTTCCTATGACCTCACTTCTCTCGCTGACAACCTTCTCATTCTTATTTTCTACTGTCATCATAATAGCCCCTTGTTTCATCTTAGATTACATTGATTTCATCTCCCTCTACATTTCCTCATATATCCCAACTCTTTCTAATTCTTCTATATTCTCACATTTTCTTTTGTAAAACCCTTCCCTTGCTCTGTCTGTTTTCCTTCGTAACTCAATGTTTAAATTTCTGTACATAGTTCTGCCCTCTTCTGTAACAACCTGTTTCCATATAGGGGGGCGCAGTGGCTCAGTGGTACAGCGTTCACCTCCGATGCTTGGGGTCCCTGGTTCGATCCCAGCTCGTGCCGTGTGGACTTTGTGGTGGACAAACCCCGTGATCGTGGGTTTTCTCGGGGTTCTCCCGTTTCCTCCCACTTTCTTCATTCCACCATTTCACTCATCTCTCATCATCACTGTCTCCTTTAGCCTAACCGGCATAAGCGTGGGACGTAAAACTTAAAGATTTATTTCCTGTTTCCACGTCTTCCTTTCCCTCATTTCCTGCAACAACTGTTCCGTAACCCATGGTTTCTTAGCCGTTTTGTTTTTAACGGTAACCGACTACTTCTTCTGCAGACTAACGACTACTTCTTGTATGCAAAGTTTTAATATGTTCCCACGTCGTTACTACCTGCACTTATTCTTTTCTCGTTTGAATACAAAAAAAGCAAATTATATAATAATTAATATATTTGAATATTACAAGCAATCTTTTTTTCACTAGAATCTAATGATTTGTTAGCAAAAGGATCGCTGAATATGATATAATAAAATACTTTTTGAACTGAGAACAGACACTACAAAGTGTCAATTATTAATCCATTGTCCTTATTTTCCATAATACATGTTGGGATGAAAATCAGATGACAGTCCTGACACAGGAAAGGCTGTTGTGTTGGGATCACCATTGTCCGCGCCCAACATGACTGTTGGCAACTAGAACTGGGAATTGTCAATGGGAATTGAAAATAACATTGGGTTGGAATAAAGAGATCAAACTTATATATGAAAGAAGTAAATGTTAGAATAGGGGAAGAAATTACCAAAGAGAGTGAAATTGAAAGGGGAGATCGAAAGAGATGTCTCTCGCCGACGTTGTTTAATATTATATCTATCTGCAGAGATACTGAAGAAGAGCTGCGTAATAAAGGCTGTACTTCGGCAAAAAGTAGATTAGTTAGGTGTATACGTTTAACAGGTGATATGGTGCTTATTGTGGAATCTGAAAAGAAAATCAATAAGATCAGTACCGTGCCGTGTGTAGGGGGATAAGGGGGCGAGCAGGGCGACGGACCCGGGCGCCGAAGTAAGGGAGCGCAAAATTCGAGAGGATAAAAGAAAAGATATACATAAAATGGAAGGAAAAGTAATAAAAAGTGCTTAAGATCAAGGAAAAGCAGGGTTTATCTTTGAAAATTTTCTTACGCTTATCGTCAACCATGGTGGAGCTTCGGGGCTTGTCTGTCGACCTCACTCATATATGCAGCGGGAGCTGTCGTATACTCTTGCCCCAGGCGCTGATTTTCTACGGCAAAACACTAAATACTATGTCAACAAACTTAAGGAAGGACTGTGAAGAATATAAAATGAAAGAAAATATGTTACAAAGACAAAAACAACGATGTTTGGAACGAAGTTTTCGTTGTGAAATATACAAGTAGGAAGGTAGAAAATAAGACAGGTTGACCAGCTTCGATGCCTGTGTAATATTCATAGTACTGACAAGAAAAGCGAACGTGATATACAAGGAAGAATAGGAATGGTGAGAGAAGCATTTAGGAGGAATGGAAATCTAGGAGGATTACAGAGTGGAGAAAGACTCACAGAGTGCTTCGTGTAGATTATATGGAGAAGAAACATGGACATTACGCAAAAGTAATGAAAACAGACTGGAAAATTTACAAGTGTGGGTGTGGGCAAAAATATAGAGAATTAGATGGGTGGAGTGAAAAATTATTAAGAGTGTGTGAGAAAAGGTGGGGAGAAAAAAAACATTTTTCAATGTAATTGAAAAAAAGAAATAGAACCTGATTGGATTTTGAGTGAGAAGGAACTATATCGTGAGGGACGTGTTAGGGATATGGTGGCAGGGAAGATAGGAAGGGGGCGAAGGAGGCTACAGTTAATGGATAATATCAAAACAGAAAAAGCGTACTTGAAGATAAACAGATTAGCTAAAGACTGTGGTGCATGGAACTTCTCAGTTTGCGCCAAGTGGTCTGTCAATAATGGCACAATACCTATGATGATGAAGTCCAATGTTTTCTACAAAGATGCATCTTCTCTCACATATTGATGATTAACAAAGTTCACTTTTAAGCGTTTCCAATTTTTATTGCATTTAACGAATGATCTTCCAAAACAAATATTTTAACTAAGATCTGATTTTTGGTTAAGAAAATACTTCAAATAAGTCATTAAATGATTTGTACAGTTGCGAAAGTTATCTAAGGATGAACTGATTATTATAAGTTAACGAAGTAGTAATAAATGTTTTATCTCCACTAATAAAGCTTTAAAAATATTTGGAAAAGTCATTATAATGAATAAATTGCATGAATTAGAATATTAATAATTTCTGTTTGGTTTCGATCCTGGAAATACTTATCTATTATATAAAAGAGAACGCACAAATCCTTTGTTAGCTCATCACGCTAATACGGCTGAACCAATTTCTTTCATTTTTGGGGGGTTATTAGGATTTGGACCCTAGATGGTTTTTATCATATCACTTTAATTTTTAATTACCAGTGTCTTGAGATAATTGACCAATAAAAATAAACGTATTTATATGCAACCCGCATGACCGTGTCACTCGGCGGGTTAACATAAATGACAGGCGATATAATGTTAACATTTACTTGAAAGCGAAAAAGTAAAAATTATCTAATTAACAAGGTTTATTGCGTTCCGGGGTGACCCCAGCGAAGCGGGGTGAACGCTGCTAGTTATTTATATAACTTAAAGTCAAGCTAGATACATTACCTACGAGACTACCACTACTTTTTAGATAGGAAACTACATCTTGATTTTCTTCAATTGTCTCCAGCTCAGCTAATTTGGCATTCATACCACTACAAACAGCGTTTGCCGCTTTCCAATTGTATCGCCGATTGTGAACTGAGCTAAAGTAATAACAACCATTTCCGGCAGCAGTAAAATTAACAGGACACGCAGGTGCGCCTAAGAAAGAAGTGAAATGACTAATTAGAAATCATTTACAAAATTCAAAAATTGATAGCAGACAGCAACTTTTTAATGTAAATATGTTTTTCAACAATCTTCAAAGTGATCCCAACACTTTTCTTATTGTTTGTATCTGTATTACTGTATTACAAACAATAGAATAATTTTGATATATCTATATATATCTATATCTATCTATCTATCTATCTATCTATCTATCTATATATATATATATATATATATATATATATATATATATATATATATATATATATATACATATATAATTTACTGCAAAATGCTTACTAATAAAACTCCAATTGATCAAAGCAGTATATATATTGTAAGATTACACATTTGTGTAACAGTTTCGGCTATGTAACATAACCTTCCTGAGACACATTATGAGAGAAATATTCAATTTTGACAACTAATATACAATGAGAATGCAAGACACGCCCACTTTCTCTTTACAAAACTTAAACTTTTAATTGGCTCTTAAAATATTTTTTTAATTACTGTAGACACTTTCTTTTTTTGCCTACCTGTTGTGAAACTCTTAATTAGGTGTTTGTCACTTACACTATCAATTCCCTATGCCCATATGCTGTTTTCCATAATAAAATGGAAAAAGGAGGTGTTGAAGGCCCTAAAACTGATATGGGAGAATAGTGTATGCATGATTGGTAAGAATAAAAGAGGAGCTAAGCATAGGTTCGAGACTGAGTCCGGTACTAGCAGAGAGTGTAATGAACAGGTGGGAACAGAAAGTAAAAGAAGGAGGACAAAATATTATAATGTTCTGTAGATATGTAGATGATTAGCTTGGAATATGGAAACTAACTAAGATACAGTTGGAGAAATTTGTTAAAATAATTGAGGACGAAGAGAAAGGGATTAGGCTAGAAATGGAGATAGAAGAAGAGAGGAAAATCAACTTCATGGACATGACTATAGAAAAAATAGGAGGAAAATTTGAAACGAGATGGTACAGTAAAGAATGCGATGCCGGGATATACTGGCACAAGAGAAGTGAAGAGAAGTGACAGACAGACGAACTAAGAAGAATGTTATACAGAACATTAAAATGAGAATAGAAATTATAGATAGCAACGAAGAAAGAAGGAAAGAAGACATAGAAATACTGTGCCAGTTATTAAAGGGAAACGGATACAGAAGAGAAGATTTAGAAGAAAGAAAAGAGGAAGAAGCAGAGAAAGGAGGAAAAGTATGGATTGGTATTGAAAGTTTAGGAGAGAAAACAGAGATCCTGAAGAACCTGTAGAGGAAGAAAGGGATTAAAACATACAGGAAAGGAGGCAAGAGGATAATAGAGGAAAGAAAGAAAAAGAGTTGAGTTGATTTTAGTTTAGCGTCCCTTTCAGCAGCGAGGCTATATGAGACGTGGACCTACTGATTAACGTGGAATCCGAACCACATGAGCTCCCGCCGGGAATCGAACCCGGGTCTTCCACGCCAAAGGCGCGTACGCTAACCGCTTAGCCACGGAGGAGCTAAGAAAGAAAAAGAATAGGAGATAAGATCAGAAGAGGAAGTAGTAGGGTAGCAGGTTAATTGTAAAGAGTGCGGTATGAAGTACATATGGGAAAAAGGAAAGAGATTAGAACAAGAGATAAAACAACATAGGGGTGATGCTAGACTAAATAGAGAGAACAACGCAATATATAAACATATTAAAGAAACGGGACATGAGATAGATTGGGAAAGAATAAAAGGATTAGAAAGGGAGAAAAGGAGTGTAATAAGAAAGTGGAAAGAAACCCAGTGGATTAAGAAATATGGGAAAGAAAAGTTGATGAATGTCTAGTGGACTTGTAATAAATGAATTATGGGAAAAGATGATAGACAAAAAAGAAAGAAAGAATTAAAAGGATCAACACGAGCTGTTGGAGTAGGCGTACTGTGGAGAACAGCAGATAGACAACAGCGAATAGAAAGTGTAAGTGACAGACACCTAAATAAGAGTTTCATAACAGGTGAGCATAAAGAGAAAGTGAATACAATAATTAAAAAATTACTTTTTAGAGCCAATTAAAAGTTTATGTTTACAGTAATTTTAAAAAAATACTTTTTAGAGCCAATCAAAAGTTTACGTTTTGTAAGGAGAAAGTGAGCGTGCCTTGCGTTCACATTGTATATAAGCTGTCAAAATTAGATATTTCTCTCATAATGTATCTGAAGAAGGTTATGTTACATAGCCGAAACTGTAACACAAATATATGATCTTAAAAAATATATATACTGCTTTGGTCAGTTGGAGTTTTATTAGTAATCTTGATTTTTTTTCCAAAGTTACAATGAATAATTTACATGCAAAATGCTATTGAATGAACTAGTAGTTGTTTTAAAGGCCTTTACATAGTGCGGAAATGTGAGTGCTTCACAATTATGACGATATAACCTGCGCTCTTAGTTTTGTGGCCTAACTAAAGAAACTGGAAATTTTTAAGAGTGCTTAATAACATTACGTAAAAGTCATATTATACCCTACTAAGTTTGTACCTTTCGTTTATCATATTCATAGCTTTTCAGTTAATCACTAAAATTAAAAACCAAAAAGTGCTTGCAAGTGTAATGAAGTTGTTTTCAAATTCCATAAAATCAAGTGCTTGTGCTAAATGCTAATGTAATTTGTAAAGTGTTTCATTTTCCTTGTTCGAAAACATATTTACAATTACAACGATACTTGTCTATGTTAGCCAACATAGAGAAGTGGTGAAGTTACAGAAACTAACTGATTGAATTGAGGCTTAGCGTCTCTTTCAGCAGCGAGGCTATATAAGATGTTGGATCTATAATTTAACATGGGATCTGAACTACATGAGATGAGTTCTCGTCGGAAATCGAACCCGGGTCTCCCGCACTGATCGCAGGAAGTAAGTGTAAGAGCAAGATTATTACAGATCTCAGTAGTTTTAGGCTGTAACCACACATTTTTGTCATCTCTCACCCAATGAAAAATTTCATGACGAAATAAATCTAAATTCTGCAATGTAATGAACTCTTCAACTGCACGTTGCAGCTCCCAGTGATCAGTTTTTTTTTTCTGACAAGAAGTGATCGAGATACGCAGAGAGATTGAAACAAAAGAATAGGGTGGTTGAAGAAGGGTTTCATTCATAATGTAACGCATTGCGAGTTTGCACTGTCCTTTGAGCGGCATTTGGATGTACATTATCAAACAATGTGAGAATAGTATGTTTCTTGACGGGCGCTGGATA
Source organism: Thermobia domestica (assembly GCF_964235325.1). Lineage (NCBI taxonomy): Eukaryota > Metazoa > Arthropoda > Insecta > Zygentoma > Lepismatidae > Thermobia > Thermobia domestica. The sequence continues at coordinate 208,457,574 of NC_137461.1, forward strand.
ATTGCCGATAATTTTTTTGTGTATTTCATGGAATTCAGCACTGCAACAATCGAGATGCCTAAAGCTAGGGTGAACTAGCCTCATTTTTACCTATTTCTGGGTTTAGGCATGAAATAATTTGAGTTGCACATATAAATCTTATGCCACACGACTTAATTGTAGAAATGGATGTATCGGTCGCGAGAAGTCCATGCTACCTACCGTATCCCTTGGGTACTGGGTTCCAGAGTAGTCCCTAAAGAAACAGTTGAATAAAATCTGTCAAAGCTCGTGTCTTGTCCAAGAGCAAATTGACAGTAAGCGATTTGATATAAATAGCCTCAGTGGTTTGGAAACTCAAGTTTAATCCTACTTTTGTACACACACTTGCATATATACGACTGGGAAGATGACGATCCATAAGCATTCGCGCACACACAAATAAAAAAGGGAATATTACCTTCGGCGAATCCTATTTATTCAAAAGACGTGTATATATATATAGTAAAGGAAAGGATATAATTACACACAAAATTTTCACTTAATATAACATGAATGCTTGAGCGAATGACACTGCGTACACACTTGAGAAATATAAAACACTTAATATCATGTATATATATATAGTAGATGAAAACAGAGAATATAGTCCTTTGGTTATTTTTGTTATCACATTCACTAAATCACTATTCACGTTGAAGTTGGGCTTTCACTGCGAAATAGGGCAATGACTGTGGGAATTGAAGGGAACACTAACTTCCGACAAGGCTCTGCAACTCCAAAAACGATGCTTTTTATAAAGTAATTATTTGAACAACACTTCGTTCACTTTTCCAGTTGATGCTGTAATTATGATTTCACAAAAAAACTTAATACTTCTTCATAGCCATCACATACTAGCGCATAAGGAAGTTTGTCTGCCGGAGACTTTTCGTTCCTCCTTTACTCAATACCAAGTGCCAACTCCTCGCTTCTTCCAACACTTAGGAAAATCCTGGTTGTCATGTCTCTGGTTGGCAGTGTATTTTAAAATTTAATAAGAGAAATACAAAAGTTTGTATATCCCTACAGGATACAAATATAGTTGTAGTATATTTAATAGCTCTGGCAACACGTCTTTTAGGTTCGTGGGAGCGAAAAATTGGAGATTGCAATTAAATAAGTGTTGCAGACCAACTTTAAGGATAAAGTCCGTAACGGATGGATTTTTCACCTCATAGTTCGATACACAACAGTTTAGTAAAAAAGAATGCACAATGGCAATTGTGGAGGTTAACTATTCTGTCTGCAATTCATACAGACTGTGAGCGCACGATAATTGAGATAACAAAACGTTAGTGCGTGGGAATGCAACGTTCAACGTGCACCTGCGTGCAATGTAACAATTTCGTATCTAAAAATATTACCAAACGTTAATAATTATAGATATGAAGAATAGGCTCAGTAACGAAAATCATGAGTTGGTAACTTCACTCAAGGAAAGAAATAAGTTTGCTGTTCCGAAGCACTCTACTAATGAGATAACCGTTTGCTTCAGAAAGAGTGATTTCTTTGTATTATCGACGGCGACAGTGAGTCTGAGGAACACCTGCAGGCAAAGAAAGAACAGAGTTTCTCACCAGCTCGGAAGCATTCAGAGCGAAACAAGAAAAATTTCTCCTTTTCCATGAATAAAATAATTTTGCATGAAGTTGAGAAAATACACAGTCTGTCCCAAAAGTGCAACGTTGTGACCATGCTGACGGTCATATCCATTTCTCGAATGGCAGCAGTTCGTTTCAAGTTGCTCTTTTCAGTTATAGTGAACAACGTAGCAAATCAATATAGCATCTTTTAACAAGCATTTGGACTGTATAATCCAGTTGGGAGGAGTAAGTGCGTTAAATGTATCGTCAGAATCAGTAACTATATTAAGCGATGAGGAATATCACGGAAGTAGTGAATCTGAAGATAGTAAACTTTTAACATTTTTCTAACGTTTATGGAATTATATTTGTATTAATTCGGAAAAAGTAATCTCGGGGGAAAATGATTGGTTGTCTTTAACCACAGTGATTAACTCAACGATGACATAAAACAAAAAGATAGTGCATGCGGTTAGTGAGTTATATCGTTTATGAAGACTGTCATATCATTCCGTCCGCAATGAAATGTAAATCAAGAGTACTTATCTCTAAAAAATAAAAACAAAATCATTTTCCATAATATTATCACTTATTTCACTTTGGCTGAGTATGGTTTTAATAATGCTGTCGTTTAGTTTATTGTTGAGACGTGTGTTTATCAGCAATAACATTCTTAACACCAACGGTTTTTATGAAAAAAGTAGATTGCTAAACTGTCTGTAAGAATATGTTGCAATTCTTGGTGACTCGTACAAACCGAAAATAAGGATTAGATGATTCCGAGAAAAATAAAAGCAAAAAACGGGTAACGGTTATTGTTCGTGTAAAACATTGCAATATTTCTTCCATTTCCAAGACAAAAGAAGAATGTATACCGGTATAGGGCGTTCGGTGCACTAGGAAATAAAATTCACTTTCTCTAAGAGATTTTATACTTTATAATATTTAAGATTTTTATCAGAATCTGAAAGATACATGTTTAGAAATTGTAAATAACATTGATAAGATTAAAAGTAGTGTAAATGTTTCCACGCAATTAAGCGGAAAGCCTGTAGCCAGAAACTTCATTTCGGGTAGGTTCCGACTGTAGCAATTTTTAAAAGTTAATGTAAGAATTAGTGTTTAATCTTTAATAGCTAGTATTTCCCCCTTTTATCTTAAATTTCGGGACGAATCTGATTAACATGAACTTCAACCTTGGCTTCATCTCTCAGAGTATAGTACATATTTTTGTTTATTTTTCTCACAACTTCGGTAATGCGACTTGTTTATCTTGTGCTCTGAATGAACCAATATTAAATTTGAAATTAAAATGAAATGAAATTTTTCAGTTGTACGTCCCATAATTATGCCGGATAGGCCAACGAAGATGATGGTGATAAAAATTGAATGGTAGAATGAAGAAAGTGGGAGGAAACGGGAGAACCTTGAGAAAATCCTCTCATACGATGTTTGTCCAACACAAACCCCACTTAGCGCGAGCTGTGATTGAATCAAGGACCCACACACTTCGAAGTTGGGAGTTATCGTGTTACTATTTCCAGATTTATATTTTGACATACTTATCATATTGCTAATACAGAACTACTATGGTAATGAATATGCGTTTTCTTCAGATGGTGTCACGTCAGAAGGGCCCGGACAAAAGAGCGAGAACAGAAAGGCCCGAATCAAAACGGTCCCGCGTCAAAGCCCCAGTCATAAGGCCCGGAGTCAAAAGGGCCCTGGGTCTAAAGGGCCTCGTGACAAAACGGTCCCGCATCAAAGGGCCCGACGTCAAAAAGGACCCGCGACAAAAGGGTCCCACGTTAAAAAAGCTGAGATAACCTGAAAAGCCTCAAAAGTATAAAAACGATTATTAGATGAAAAATATTCTGTGGACTGTACCTTATTTATTTATGTTGAAAGAACATTCATGTGAAAAATATAGGATTAGTAAAAAGTATTGCGACAGACCAGCAATGACGATCCGCTTGTACGGAGGAAAAGTGAATGTTGCAGGTGGGTATTGATGCGAAAACTGCATTGAACGGGTTATGGACCTCAAGGCAGATACTTTGGATTCTTCGATATTTGATATTACACAATATTTTTTGAATGGAAAAGGCTGGAATCTTCCCACAAATGAGAATGAGAACTCATTTTTTTTTTTACAAATCTATCTATATTCGTTTGCGAGATAGGGTGCTACGTTTGACATTTTTTATCCAGTAGATCAAAGTATCAGGACAGGCAGTGAGACACGTAGACGGAGGAAAGTAAAAGGTTGCAGGGGTGTGTTGATGCAAAAATTGCATTGAGTGACGTTGTGGACATAATGGCAGCCATGTTGGATATCACACAATATTTTTAAATGGCCAAGAGTATGTTTGGCACATCAATTTAGGCTTGAATCTTCCCACAAACGAGAATCGGATTTCTTTTTTTTTTACTTATCCCCATTCTTTTACGAGGTAGGTGTGCTGTCTTTAACATTTGTATGTAGTAAACAAAAATATCAGAACAATCCAGTAATAATGTGGTGAAGGAACAGCAAACATTACAAGTGTGTGTTGTTGCAAAAACTGAATTGAATGGAGGTGCGGACAGTGTTCATCACATAGATATTCAGATATCATGAACCAAACTACCATAAACTGTCCTCAAAAGTTATATTATCCCTTCAAGTTAATACAGGTAGTATTTAACAGCAAACATACAACGATTTATAACTTCCTTTGAGCATTTCGGGATGGCTGCTACAATTTTCCTGATATAGTATGGGGAAATATTGTTCCACGCTGTTACGTAATGCTTTTCTTAAACATTCTTTCACCGTATAGTTTTGGTCAACCGCAGAATCACCGTGGACGAGATCAATCGTTTACTGGGTATTAGCGTGGGCACCGCCCACACCATAATGCATCAACACTTAAACTTTCGAAAAAATTGTGCGCAGAGGGTTCCCAACCAACTGACCGCCGAACAGCGCAATACTCGAACGGCGCTGTCTTTGAGTCATCTGCAACGTTATCATGAGGAGGAATACGGCTTTCTGTCGCGTATTGTCACAGGGGACGAAACATGGTGTCACCATTTTGAACCGGAAAGCAAGCGTCAGAGGAAGCAGTGGAAACATGCGACTTACGACCTCCAAAGGAATCAAAGGCCGTGAACACCAGTTCTGGTAAGGTCATGATGTTCTTCTCTTTTGACCACAAGGGCGCACTGCTTGTCGAGCTCCTGGAACGGGGTACCACCATCAATGCCCAGCGTTATCAATCCACTTTACAGAATCTTAGACGAGACATCAACTCGAAACGCCCAGGCATGTTGTCTAATGGCGTTATCCTCCTGCATGATAACGCCCGCCCACACACTGCCAATGCGGTGAAGACGACATTGCAGCAGTTTCGGAAAGTTCTGAACTTTCACCTTGTGATTTTCATATGTTTGGATCTCTAAAACAAGTTATTCGCGGACATCGATTCGCAACGAACGATGAAGTGTGTGACTGGATCCAGGCCTGGATCCAACAGCAGCCTACTTTCTTCTTCAAGGATGGAATCGACCGGCTGGTGTCGCAATGGGATAAATGTGCCAACAGTTTTGGCGACTATTTTTGAGTATGTGTACTGTGTATCACTACATGTGTGAGTATGTGTACTGTGTATAACTACATTTTTGAGTTAATACAATCGTTACCGTTACTTTACACTAGTGAACGGGTTTCATTTGAATATCCCTTATATCTACTGTATATTCTCAATAGAAAAAACATTATCACCATCACTCTTCTGTATCTCTTTAATAATATTTAACTACTTTTGTAACATTTTGCTTCTAATTTGTTTCGTATTTTATTTTGTATTTGTTTGTGTTGTATTCCGTTATTTGTAATTTCTTAATACATTTGGATAAGGTTCAGGCGTTAGAGCAGGAGGGATAACTTTGACTCTTCAATAAAGGAATTTTCAATTTCAAGAATGACCTTAAATTTTAGGATGTCCGAATTCCACACAGATATCGGATTTCATCCATCCTTTTTTTCTTTTTAGAAAAAAAAAACTTATTTGACAATATTTGAATTCTGTACAAAAGAATTCTCTTGTGACTCTAAATTAGGGCATCAATGTGTTAAGAGCTTACTCACCATTGTCTGATCCGGACATTACGTAATACAGCATATCTTCCGTTCGCTGGAGTCTCTTTTCCAGAAAGTTCATTCGATGAACTAGTTTCTCAATGGCACTAAGAAGATAGATATCGGTTTCGGATACATCTTGAGATAAGCTAACACCCCCTCCTCCTCCCCCTCCTCCAGGTCGAGGATTTGTCATTACTTTCTGCACACGGGACTGGATACCAGACAGCAGATCCGTCAAAGAGAAATTAGCATTGTCCGTGCCAATTCCATCTTTTATTTCAGGATAATCCGAATTCGGAAATTCTGAAATTATAAATCAAAATATATTTATTAATAAAATATATTTATTCATATTTTGGATTTGAATAAAATATACATTAAACCCATTCTTAATTCTACATGCTATTGAAATAAGCCACATCAGTAAAAATTAAAAATATTATCACATATTATCACTATAAAGTAAGGAAAGAACAAGAATTAGTACATTTTGAAATTCAGTTCTCTTAGTACCTAATTAAATTAAAATTTTAATATTTATCGATGCTTATTTCGCTAATAGCTGCCACAGTTTTAAACAGAACTTATGCATTATACTACATTTCTGACTTAACTGTTTTTTTTAATGGAAACTATACAAAAATTCATACATTTATTAAGCACATACATATGATTCATATAATGGCTATGTTCCGTAAACGGCCATAATGTTATCCTAGTAAACTCTTACAAAGCACCTTAGAGTGGTCAAATAGTGTATAAAGTATGAAACTTTCTTGCTTTTCATTACTTTTAAAGCCCCAATTTTTATTAAGTCTGTGAATAATTTAGTTCATAGGCGTGACTAAATCCCTAAAGATCTATCTTGAATCCATATTTTAGAACTAAGAAATGATATTCTAATATTTAATTATACGAGGTTGATCAGAAAGTAAGGTTACAAAGCCTGCAGTAAAACGCGTATAATTATTAAAACGTGCATTAAAACGTATACATATATATATTATATTATATATATATATATATATATATATATATATATATATATATATATATATATATATATATATATATATATATATATAATTTCATACAACCAATACAGCCAACAGACAGCACAAACAGGTTATTATTCGAATTAGTCTCCATGTCTGTTGAAACACTTGTCGCATCGTGGGATGAGATTGAAGATTCCCCCCTGGTAAAAATCTTGTCCTTTCATGTTCAACCTCATTGGCACGAAATATTTCACCTCCTCGTCTGAAGTAAAGCGATGGCGTCCTAGGTGCTCCTCGTAGGAGGCGGGTGGCTGAACCTCTGGACAGTTGCCAACTCCATATATTACAATTATCGCACATACTTCTTTCCTCTACAACATACGAAACTCCAGAAATATCGGCTTTGTAACCTTAGTTTCTGGTTCTCCCTTGTATATAGGTACAGTAGAGCGTCGATTATCCGAACGTCGGTCAACCGAACGACCGCTTAACCGAACTGTGTACTCGCTCGCACCTGTTACTCTCCCACCCTACCGTCCATCATCCCCCTCACTCCCAAACCAAGTTTCCCACAGTAGTCGCCGCACTGAGCCACCGCTGGCGGAACATTGCTTCTAATGGGGCCTTCATAAGGCGTTGCCTTTGTACGTTATTTTGTAACACTTAAAGAGATCCCTGTTTTTATGAATAAATTTACTGTACAGTACTTCTTTTTGGCAAATAAACATTTACAGTTCGATTATCCGAACAAACCAGTTTTCCGAACACCCATGTCCCCCAATTACTTCGGATAATCGACGCTCTATTGTAATATGAAATAGATGGGATAGATAAGATTATGTAGAATATCTACGTTTTGGCTCACGTACGTAATATTGTTTAGTGAGAACTCGATAAACTGTTATCGACATTCAAGGAGTATCACGGGGAAAAGGAATGACGCAGTTGTCGAAGCACTTAACCGAAAAAACTTGTGCTCGTAGAATCTTCTGTTTTAAAAATTTTCGAATACTTAATTGATTGTTACTCACACTTATTAGTTTATGAACTATTGACATTGCACTAATCTTAAACTTTATATATTATTCTAAATCACTTATAAAAATCAGTCAAGATGATATTTGATATATTAGAACCGAAATAAAAAGGAAGTGAATTGAAGTATGAAAAGTGGTAGTTACCGTTACATTGCACCAAAATGCATTCCACTTACCTATTAGCTTTCGTTTGAAAATCATTTGAAAAATCGCGAATTTTCTAATAGATGCAAAATGTGTGTGTAAAAGTCACGCGAGTGATATATGATGCAAAATAACAGTGCCTACATTTCTCTGTAACTTTCGGTTAATGTGACTGGTATGTGCAATATCTACGAGAAGTTCCAAAATAAGCAGTGGGAAAGGTTCCTAATGCCCACTAAATTCTACTCTAGAAGGAAAGAAACATCTGTTCAACTTAACATCATACTAAATGAGTCGAACTCCTCTTCAACCTTTAGGTCCATCCCTTCTCTCAATAAGAATTTTTGAAATAGAAATAAACTTCAATGCTTCGTTTGAGTTTTGTTCAATACAAAGTTTAGGGAATATTGGTATTTAAAAAACGAGAAGAAAAAACACATTTGCAGTTTAATTATTGTTGTCAGTTTTACTTTAAGTCAACAATAGCTTGTGCTCAGTCATTGGTCTTCCAAGCCTCTCAGGGGAAGCCCCGCTGTTTGGGAACCATTGGCCTATTAGATGTGTTACAAAAATCGGAATATGGGACGTTGTAATTTATCAACCACAAAAGAATAAGCATCCACTGAAGCTAAAAGTTGGCGACGATATTATCGACCACCACAGCTACGTATGACCTGGGATCGATCTTTTACACCTAAAGTAAGCTAGTAAGCTCCCTGTAAAAGAGGATAATTTAAACACAAACTAACAAAGTTCAGTTTGTCTCCTGTGTGAGAAATATGAAGTGTATACAGGAAATAGAATTTTCAAAATACACTATAGGCATGTATGTATTATTACGAGTATTACATACTAGAACAAAACTTGGATTAAATATACGTACCCAGTGGTGTTGATGATGTGAAGACACATACAAATAAAATGAATACTTCGTAAAGGATGAACATTATTACGTTGGTTTGCCAGGTTACCTAGGACACGAAATTCAGTTCTTTTCTTAAATACCCTGTAACAATAAGAATTTCATTTTAGACTCTGATACCATTGTTAGGATATATTTCAATCAAATTCATTTGAAAACACGACAATAATTCTAAAAAGTAATTTGGAAAATTTCAGAATGCAGGCTATTTCCATACTTTTTAAATACTCAGCTTTTGTAGATAAAATAGCAATCTTATGTGGTTGCAATTTTGCGACATAATCATTGTATAGTATTTATTAATTTATAACTGTGTTTTTGACAACAACAAAACTAATTCTATAAATTCTTGTATAGCTTAGCTCACGAATCTCTACCGCATTTTTCTTCGTTGGCTTCAATCGCGGCAGAAAGAGCTAAGCTTAACTAATTACACCACTGACTATTATAACTGCCAGTGGCGTATTTAGGGGGGGGGCTTCCGGGCTTAAGCCCCCCCCGAAATCTTACTTACTATACTAAAGTATATGAAATATCTTGCAGAATTTTCACATTTTCAGGCAAAGCCCCCCCCGAAAGAGGAAAAGCCCCTCCCGAAACAAAATCGTAAATACGCCACTGATAACTGCATTAGGTTGGGTTCAGTTTTTTGCTGGTATTACAAACGCATGAACATATGGAACTAAACTTGCACATAACATTTCAACAAGATGATAGTTGGTAAGCCTGTTGAGCACTGAAACAGGCTTTTTACTGTGTAGTTGATTCACGGAAAATGTCTCCAATTTAAGACTAATCCCCATTGCTTCGAGCGTGTTGTTCAATGAGTACCATCGTGTATATATGATATTATAAGTCGTTGTTTGTATATTGTGTTATCTCGCTACATATTGCATATGCGAAGAAGGAAAAAGTGACCTGTGTTAGAAATTGGTTTAAATTAACTAAACATATCAAATCTGGAACTGCTGAAGGAAATAAGTCACTACATCTTTATCTCCATTCATAGACCTACTCCAATTCCCCGTCAATCTCGGCGTTCGAAAATGCCTTTCCTTTTCCATAGGAAAAGATCTTGCATATCATACTGAGTATGGACTAAAATTAAAATTGTAGTACAAAACTTTCAGATATTCAGCGATTTGAGCCCGGGCAGCTGGGGCCGGAAACCAATGTGATAACCACCTATACCGATTACTTACTTGATGTCGCGCGAAAACTGTTAGCTACTTGAAAACTTTTCGTGTAAGAGGGTTTCAATATGTTCCTCAAGTTGACGAAGAGGCTTTAATGTTAATATTATAGCTTATGAAGAATAACATCTTTCAGTTTAAGGTCCCTAATGCCTATTAGGCTAAGGTTTAGAGATGATTAAGGCAAATACTGCAAATGATGATGGAAGAATTGATTGAATGAGAATGTGGGGAAGAAACAGGAGTACCCAGAGAAAGCCCACGGACACAATATTGTCCATCACAAATTTTCTTGGGCGGGATCGAGCCAGGAACACCACATACCAAAGGAAAGCGCTCTAATAATAAACCATTGTGTCCTCATCCTAGGAAGAAGAAAAATGAAAGACGTTATTTTGTAATTCCCAGGAATATTAGGTTGCAAAATATTTTAAAGTAAAATATACTTAGCAAACACATATTGCGTTTAACAAAGTAGTTTAATTTGTCAAATTTACCAGAATAATTTTTAGAGCAGTGATTTCGTACGAAACTCCCAAGTGGAAGAACTGGGAAAATTAATTACCTGAATTAATTTTCTTAACCAAATTTTATCTTTCAGGTAATTGTTACTTAAGTCTATTATTGCTTTATTATTGTTATTATTAACGATCATTAAAACCCCCAACATTTCATTGATTGAAACAATTTTACATCAATGACTGCAGCGTAAACTAAAATGTAACTTCTGCAAAAACTACTTTTATACGTTGGAAGAGTTGTAACTTCTAATTATTCGTTTCAGACTCAGTTGTGTCTGACTAAACAATACCTAATATAAAGCATAAATGCATTTTACACAAGTTAAAAACGAGTTTTTTTCTTTCTTTTCAAATGAGTATTTAGTGAGGTAACACATTATACAAACAACGAATTATAATATCTTAGAGATATACGGTGGCACTCATGAAAAACATGCTCAAAACAATATAGATTATTCTTAAATTGGAAACATTTCCTGTGCATCAACTGTGCAGAAAAAGGTCTCTTTCAGTGCTCGACAGGCTTACCACTCTCGTCTTCTGATTGAAATGTTAGGTGTATTGGTTCGTGTTGGTCTAGGGGTGATATAAGCAAAAGTACAGGTCCTGACATAATGGAAAAAAATGAAATGAAATCTTTAAGTTTTACGTCCCACGGTTATGCCTGTTAGGCTAAACGAGACGGTGATGATGAGAGATGAGTGAAATGGTGGAATGAAAAAAGTGGGAGGAAACGGGAGAACCGCAAGAAAACCCACAAGCACGGTGTTTGTCCACCACAAAGTCCACACGGCGCAAGCTGGGATCGAACCAGGGACTCCAAGCACCGGAGGTGGACGCTATATCACTGAGCCACCGCGCCCCCTTGACATAATGGAGATATGGCAGTTAGGGGTGCCCTATTTCTCTCGCTGACTGTGCCAACATATAGTTTCATCTCTTATTTAGTTCATTTGTAGACTAAAGAGAATGGAAAATGGAATTTTCTCCTCAAATTTAGTAATGCAAACTTAAATTACTATACATAGTCACATTTAGCATCATGTTGATTAATTGCTGTTTACACTAGAAACGTATATAAAAGCCAGGTACCTTTCCCCCTGAAAAAGTCAGAACTCCCTGGAAGAATTTGCTGGCCACACCGCTGATTAACAATCGTTTCTCGGTTTTACAACCTCAATTTCACGGATTTTGGAAGGATAGACGAAATCTGGAATATCCAGTTCAGTTTGAAAGTCTTCATTTGTTCAACATACTGTACTATGGTGTATATTTACAGAATAGAGGTATTTCGAACTGTCAGATACGACAGTGTACTTGATTAAAAACAAATAGAAACAGGACTGCATTATTTTTCTTTCTTTTATAATTATTGTTGATATTAGTAACTGCACACTTGGTTGGTTGCTTGGGATGCTCTATAAGACGTGGAACTACAGCATAACGGGAGATTGAACCACATGATCTCCTATCTTGAATCAAACCCGCGTCTTCCGGGACAAAGGCGCATATATTAATCATATAGCCACGACCTCTTGCAGATTTTGTGTTGGAACTTATAGTCATTCAGGGGATGACCGACATTTGGGGGAATACCCACACTTCTAAGCTTAAGGGTCATCACTACAGCGCAATTAAACTACAACTAATTTTAGTTTTTCTGTAATATCTTCAAAACAAGACTATTCGAAAAGCGGAAACATAGTGAACTAGACAATACGATTTTGTATGTGATACCGTTATCACAAATCATCTATCTGCTTTTGATTTGCAACTGTAGATAGATTTAGCATTTTTTTGCGGATTCTGTAAATACAGGCATACCAAAAGCAGATAGGTGAATTGTGGTAAAGGTACCACATGGAAAATCGTATTGTCTAGTTCAGTACGCTTCTGCTTTTCGAATGTTTTTACTTGTTTTGAAGATATTACAGAAAAACTCTAAAATTAGCGGTAGTTTAATTCTGCTGTACTGAAGACCCTTAAAGCGCTGACAATTCTATCTGGAAGTGAAGATGACGTAATCAGTACTAAGTGAAACTGTGAGGTGTATGGAATGTATATCTGTAAAAGTTTAAAAATGAGTAGAATAATTTGACGAGAAAGGTCTAAGTTTATGAGGTAAGGTGTGAGAGATGTGTGAGAAGTGAAGGGTCATTGTAAAATTTGAGTATGTTTTGTCAAGCCCTTGTTTAGAAGTAAAAGTTGTATTGTTCAGTATTCATTGTGGACAACATACAGCTGAAAGTTGTGCAATTACAGGTAGTTGGTTCATCAGTGTGCAGTGTTTCTAACTTGCAAAAAATATAGTTAAGTGCAACATATACATTCGGGGTATTTTCAACACTCACGTTTGGAGCACTTTCGACAGAAGCTTTTCCTCCCTTTCGTTGTGATTTTTAATAACTATATATCAAAAATACTACATTAGTATTAACATATAGAAAATAAAATATCTGCATTCTTTTTCCATTGCATGAGATGCTCCTGGAATTTGAACAAAATGTCTGTAGCCATAGAGGCCGTAAAGAATGCAATGCTACTTGCTACTGCTTCAAGAGCTTTTCTAGTCCCTAGGATACATTACGTGATAGGTTATTGAAAGTTCACTGCAGGAAACATTTTGGTGAACATACATCATTTACTGAAGAAGATGAACACGCACTAGAAGAAAAGTTAATTATATTAGACGGGTATGGGTTCATCCAAGAAAATGAGATGTGGTACTGTAAAGCGAAAAACAATAGTGCTAAACCTTTAACATCTGCACAGAAAAAATAGTAAGATAGAAAAATCAAAAGGTAGTGACACATAAAAGAATGTACAGACTTAAAAATGTTGCGAAACAGAGTAATAAAAATTAGAAAACTCAAAAAGAAACTTATTATGCTATCTGCCGAGGTTAGTTTACGGCAAAAACAATTCCGCTGATTGAGTCTAATGTACAAAATATTTTCATCGGTTTAACGAGGATTGTGGTCTTCATCCAGACGATCCCTTCTTTATGTCAACAAGGTGAAATCTCAGACAAATATGAGTACCAAGTTTGCTCTTTCCTGTATATGAAGCTAACACTAATATTTTAATATATAACAACACTTTTGGTAACATATGATTAACATAAATTAACAAATACTTTATCATGAAGTACAGAATTTTTCTGCTCTCTGCACTAGCTCACATTTAGTACATTATTTTTTAAAAGAAATTCTTGTTTCATATATTTCTTGTAACTGAACAAAATTTGTGATTATTCTTTCCCTCATTTGTAACTCAGTGACATTTTATAGAATTTTCCGGAGCTGTAAAAAAAGGTATTCTACATTCCTAAACTTCGTGTGTTTGTTTAAAGTCCATGAACTACTTTACGAACAGTAATGTGCGTTGTAGAATTATTAGTGACACTATCATAGTACGTAAGGTTTTTATGTTGATGTCGATATTACCCCAACAACCTGTCTGTCTTCCCCATAGAGTTGGCGAAGACCGACACTTCTTCATCATTCATTTCAATTGTGCCTCCACAGCCACACATTGCTTTTGTGTAACATATATTGTATGTGTCAACCAGCTGAAACAATATTAACATATGCCAACTTATTGGACCAAAATCCGGGCGTTGACATACACAATTTTTATCCACACATAGCAGAATGTATTAATAACCATATTAGCATGGGGGCAATTTAAAGAGTTTCTCATAACAACTTAACCATTTAATTTTAGGTAGAGCAATTAATTTGTTAAGATTGATGGTTTTGATTGTAGAAATAAAAGTAGAGATATCAGATCAGATAATTACCCAAAACTGGTGCTGTGGCCTTACGTTAAAATATATAACAACTGTCATATTGAATTTTGAAGTTGGTTAAGAATGAAACAAATTTGGTGACAAAGTCGAATAATAAAAGTGTGTTATCAAATTGTAACCAGCATGTACTCACCCAGATTGTGATCAGCGAAGATTTGAGAGGTTGATCCTTCTTATCTGATAGTCACTTCAAAACTCCCTCGAGTTCACTACTCTTTTCGTCCACCTACCTTTTCTTCCTAGTTTTTGGTAGCGTTATTTCTTCCGCTTACAATTACATTTTCAGAATTACCTCATAACTTGAAGTAGGAAGTGTTTGTTATTGCCTTGACACATTGCTACATAACATAAGTTATATTTCCTACTGAAAGAATGTTTTTGTCTAGACATAGTTCTGAATTGTTACGAGACTTCCTTAATTTCTTTACACGTGTGTGTGTGTGTGAACGACCTAACAGCATCAGACTGGGAATTGAGTTTTATTTGCATTTAATAAATGAAGGTTTACAAAATATTAATGTCAAAATTAATAAAATATTATTTCTCTTTACCAAAATGCTTTAGTCATATTACAATATACTTAATCATGGGTTATATTTCGTTTCTTTAATAATTCATTGTAATCTTGTAGTAGCGTTAATGTCCTTAGCGTGTCGGTATTGCCCCAAATGAAAATATGGATAATCGGCAACATTGGATCGCTATTGTCCCCAGCAAAGGATGAGTTTATGTCCTTGGTCAGCAGCAAAGCTATATCAGAAGAAGACTTACGACTTAAAGCGGTATCCGAACAATTGTAGTGCGTTCGATGATCTACAAGAAATCGAAACCTGATCCCTGTGCAAAGCACGCGCTGTATCCACTATACCAGCAAAGATATCTGGTAGCCTGAGACGAAGAAAATGATTGAAAGCATAAAGTATTTTCATGAAAGAGCAGTATTGGTATGGTCATTATGACGAACTTCCAGTTTGCTGTAACTTGCATATTCAACTTGATTTAACATTCTTAGTATGTCCAAATAAACGTTACTACACATTTTTCGCTTTCCTCTTTCATTTCTACGAAGTTGGGTCAAATCTACGCAAACACAGAAGTAGGGACGAAACAGCGTAGAAACAGAATTGGCGTTTCCCCTAGCAATAAATCTTTGATAGCAGACTGAGAGCACGGCGACACCATGTGAGAGAAAATTTCAATTCAGAGTGAAAACAAGATTCTTTTTATTGGAGACGATTACCGACATTACTTCCGGTGAATATATCATAAAATCAGGGGTTTACATTTCCAGAGTCTACATGACTGCTTTCAATAAATAAATAAATAAATAAATAAATAAATAAATAAATAAATAAATAAATAAATAAATAAATAAATAAATAAATTAATTAATTAAAATAAAAAAGCTGTATACTGGGATGGAATTCTACTGCATGCAAACTTAAGTTAGCAAGCTTCGTAAGCTATAGAAATTTATATGCTTCAAATATTTTCCACTTCTTAATTAATCTTGTCTCTTACGGGGTGAGAGACTTGTTAACTTAAGCTTGCATGCAGTAGAGTTCCATCCCCGTAAATAGTTTTTTTATTTTAATTTATTTTAATTATTTTAAATTAATTTACTAATTAATTTATTTTAATTTATTTACTAGGTGAGAGGCGTTCTTGTGTCTATTTAGGTTATAGGAAATGCATACAACCTCAATTCTGGTTTACGGATCGTCTTTACATGCTACTTGGAGACATAATCAGCCTTACTCAGAAACGTTTCTACATATGTTTAGCGTCGTACTATAGGGTGACCAGATTCTGACAAGCGTAAAGTAGGACACAAATATGATAGTTTACTGCGTCGGCAACATGTATATGCTTATTTAATTTAACATTAACCTTAAGTTAATTATTCGTTGTTGTTAAAAAGAAAAGTACTGAACAAAAGTATTGAAATAATTCAACACAAATCCAAATGCTTTGATGAATGACAAAGTGGTTTATTTTATTACGTACAATGAAACTTCGTGTAGGGCTAAAGAATTTTTTAAAACCGATTTTCGGAGCGTGAGGTTATTTTAATGAATGCGGGAAAATTTAGACCGGGAAGAGGGAACTTCTACTTAACTTGGTTAGCATCACCGTCGTAAGTTAAAAAAGAAACCTTTCCTACCTCACCGACATCTCATCAAGCTATTTTCAGTAAAAACAATGCAAAACAATGGTTCGTTGAATGTTCTCCTTTCCTGATTTTTTGAGGAATGTTACAAAAACAAAGCAATTCATCATTCAGGAAAAGAGTGCCTGTGATTCAAAATGTGAATCAAGAATAAAATATTAAAATATTGCAAATAGGTTAGTTCAGGACATTTTAAAAAAATAGGACATTTTTCGATTTTCTAAGTGTCTTCGCAAACACAGGACAGCTGTTTGAAAAACAGTACTGCACTGCGAAAATCGGTACGTCTGGTCACCCTTCGTACTGAGAATTTACTAACACGTGATTAATCGTTATTTCAGAAAAAATGTTCCGGGACGGGCCTTAGTATTCCATTGACACTGCTGGTACTATTCTATTTATTATTATATTATAGACGTATACTAAGGCCCGTCTCCTTAAGAAATCAAGGCAGATGATAAAACCATGAATCTTTTGTAATCTTCAAGGGACGTAAAAGACAACATTATGCTGATAAGGAGAATCCTCTATGAGGGAGACCCAAGGGGGTTACGGAGGGTGACTACAAAATTTTAAATATAATCTATATCGTGTGGTACCTCGTTTGAAAGGTAATCATGTGTAGAAACCAGTTTTGGAAACTGAATGTCGCTAGTGTGTCCCTAGCCAATTTGGCGGCCATTCTTAAAGTACGGTCGAAGAAACATTGAAAAGCTGTAAGCAGAGAGAGAAAAATGGTACGGTTGAGACATACCACATTAATGTAGGATATACTCAAAGTATGCACCGCTCATCTCCTGGCAGTAATGCAAACGTTGGACGAACTCCTCTCGAACACGGTTAAGTCATTATCGTTATGGAATGACAAACATCAAATATACGTTGGCACAACTCCGCAATGCTGTTGGAGTGCATAACACCATAGTCTTCAAATACCTCAGAGAAAAACGTCGGGCGGAGTACGATCTGGTGAACATGCTGTGACCATTCAATGGTGCAGGGACGACCAATCCATCTACTCTGACACACGCTGTCTAAATAATCACGTACAAGGCAGTGAAAATGGGCAGGACAGCCGTCATGCTGAAAAACAGGCGGAATCTCTCCAAATTCTTGTGGATTCCCTTCCACTTCTTCCGCAATCAACGGTAGAATCAAGTCCTGTAGCATCGCCAGGTACTTCTTACCTACTTGTTTTCCAACGATGAACAGAAGTCCGATTATGTGATTACCGAAGATTTTTGCCAGAAATTCAGCAAATGTGTGTGTTCCGTTTTGCCTTCACAAAATACATGAGGATTTGTGTCACACCAGTATCGGCAGTTATGCCTGTTGACCTTGCCAGTCAAGTAAAATGTACTCTCACCGCTAAAACACACGTTTGTCAGCACAATGGTCCCACGAGCCAATACCTGACACATCTGTTCATAAAACACGATACGCATATCGGGATCATGTTCACTAACTTCTGGACCATATGTAGTCTGTATGGATGGAAGTTATGTTTTTTTTTTTTTTTTTTAAGAAAAAGATTCGGTGTGTCGTTGTGCGTGACACATCACAAATTTAAGCCAACGTTGTTATGGGTTGTTGAGGATGCATAGTCAACTCCACCAACACTTGTATCTGTGTCTCCTCCGTAGCAAAACTAGGGTTTCGAGGCTTTGGGGCATTGGTCATACTGTCGTTAAAAAGTTGAGTAATAAATGGCGTACAGAAGAAACACTAATCGGGTTGCGCATGTTTTGTTCATTGAACAACCGTGTTGTTGCACTGTACGAAAGATTCGTAGCACCAAAAAGTAAGACAATTTAAATTCTTTGTTCAAGGACCACATCATGTCTGCAATGTAGGAGGGTCAAACGTACCAGCACAAACACACGTGTACTGCCTTCAGACCTACTGCTCCGGGTTCTAATGTAGTGCACTATGAGTTGGAAAATACATCTGATAGTGGTGCAAGAGGAAACAGAGCGACGTTGGTCAAGTACGTGTATCCAACATCAAGACGCCACCACAGGCAAGTCATCCTTATGAACTACATCTCCTCGCCCGCAAAAATAGCAGTTCGACAGTAGCGCAGTGTTAGAGCGTGCGTTCAGTTCACGTGCGGTCCGCGGTTCAAGCCCCGGAGGGTTCTTCTTTTAGTTAATGTTTTGGCAGTCTCTTTTCTATCCGTTTAAGCTCACTATGCATGTTTTCTATTTGTAAGACTGTTACAGCGCTATACGTGTGGTACGTATATTGAGCATTCGTTCCCAACTAGGAATACGTTAGACCATAGAGTTGGTTGTGGACACGTTCTGGTCTCTACTCTTGATTACCTTTCAAATAAGTACCACGCGACAGAGGTTGCTATTTCAACTTATGTAGTTACCCCACATAACTCCCATGGACTCCCGTCATGGGGGATTCTCTTTATCAGCATAATGTTGTATTTTATGTCCCTTGAAGGCTACCAAAGGTTTCATGTTTCTATCTCCATTGGTTTCTTCAAGAGATGGGCCTTAATATTATTCATAGAACGTACTTCGACCTACTTTACGGATGGCCACCATGTTGAGTAGGGACACGCTAGTGACATGCAGTTTTCAGAAATGGTCTCTACACGTGCTTACCTTTCAAACAAGGTACCACAAGATGGGAGTTGCTATTTAAAATTTTGTAGTTACCCCTGTAACTCCCTTGGACATTCCTTATAGGGGATTCGTCTTACGAGCATAATGTTGTCTTTCATGTCCCTTGAAGGTTACAAAAGGTTTCATGTTTCTATCAGCATTGATTTCTGAAGGAGACGGGCCTTACAGTTAGTGTTGTTCGTGGGACGCACTGTGAATTATATACAGAGTCCGTAAAGTTTCACAACTCAAAGTTAGATTGCGTATATCTTTTGCACCAAGAACGATAAAGACATGAAACTTGAAACAAATATAAGCGTGTTCTATGTAAATATTTTTGAGATGATGACCAACGTTGGAATATGTAACATTTTTTTTTGTAGTGACGAAAGAAAGTACCAAAAGTGTAAAGTAAAAAATGTGCAAAATAAATAAAATTAATATTCAATTACAGAAAACTGATTTCCTGCGGGTGAATCCCTGTGTATACGTGCAGTATGTATGAACCAGAGATGGTCATCCTCCCTCATTTTGCCCTCATGAGGGCCGCCCTCACCCTCACCTCACCCTCATTTTAGTAGATGAGGGTGAGGGCGTTGGAGGGTGAGGGCGATAAAGTAATTGAGGGTGAGTGTGAGGGAGGGTGAGTGTGAGGGCGTCAATGGAGGGTGAGTGTGAGGGAGGGTGAGTGGAGGGCGTCAATGGAGGGTGAGTGTGAGGGAGGGTGAGTGTGAGGGCGTCAATGGAGGGTGAGTGTGAGGGAGAGTGAGTGTGAGGGCGTCAATGGAGGGTGAGTGTGAGGGAGGGTGAGTGGAGGGCGTCAATGGAGGGTGAGTGTGAGGGAGGGTGAGTGGAGGGCGTCAATGGAGGGTGAGTGTGAGGGAGGGTGAGTGTGAGGGAGGTGAGGGTGAGGGTAAGGGTTCATAAAATTAATTATCTTGCAATTTTTCATTTCTGGAAAATATATTAGAAAATGTAATGTAGTTTTTTTCTTAGAATTAATCGTCGTTCACAGAAAATCGTCATATCAATATTCTATCAGTTTCATACGCTTTTCATGCGCGAAGACAAGATGTTTCTCATAGCTTTATTACTTTTCTATATTTATATATTTTCACTTTATAGAAACAATAATTACGAAATATATAAAAATATCTACTGCAAGTTTTTGGCTACCGAAAATTTCAAATTTTAACAAAAGTAACTCATTAAAAATACTAGAAGTTCTCAGGAAATTATGTTTTTTTTTTCATATATTCGTTCAGAAGAGAAACTAATAAATATTCATATATTCATTCATTCTGAAATTGTAACTAAGAAAAAGCTTTATTTCTTCTTCTAAGAGAAAAATATATATATAAGAAAAGTACAAAGCTGCAAGCCGCAATAAATAACTTTATATTTAATTATCAAATAAAAAGATGTTTCCTGCTTTTGGCTATATACCTACTTTTAGATTTCCAAACTACGCTATGCATATGAAAGGGAAGTCTTATAGAACGGCTCTGTTCGTCTGTGTGTCTGTCTGTCAACAGGTATCACATCAAAATCGGTAAGAGCTATTGACAAGCGGTTTTCGGGAATCGATCCAGCATCCCAATAATAGGTTGCATCTCCTTCAACAACCTCCTACTTAACAGGTACCCTCAAATCACCTTGGCAGTCAATCTGTTAAACCGGAAGTGGTAGAAATCGGAAGTTTCCGGTTTCAAATTAAAGACCACGAGTAAAAAACGGTAATAGCGATCGGCAAACGGTTTTCGGAAATAAGTGGATATGAATGGAACCACCTTAACTCCTGCATTTCTACTAAAACTGGAAGTGGTAGGATCCACTACTACTTCAGGTTTCAATATTTATTTTCATAAACTTAAAAGGGTAAGAGCTATCGACAAACGGTTTTCGGGAATCAATTCTGCATTGCCAGAATAGGTTCCATCTCTTTCAACAATCTTACTTAAACGGGAAATGGTAGAAGTCGACCATATCTGGTTTCAACAAACATATTCATAACTCATAAACGAATATAAAACATAGCTAGCGATAAAGAGTTTTCAGAAATCGATTTAATTCTTAAGGGGACAAACCACCTGTACTCCTGTATTTCCACTAAAATCGGAAGTGGTATAAATTCACTACTACTTCTGGTCTCAATATTGATATTCCTAGACCTAAAACGGTAAGTGCTATCGACAAGCGGTTTTCGGGAATCGATTCAGCATCCCAAAAATAGGTTCCATCTCTTTCACCAATCTTCGAGTTAAACCAGAAGCTATGTTGAACCACTTCTGGTTTCAACAATATTGGTCATAACTCAAAAACGGTAAGAGCTATTGAGAAACGGTTTTCGGGAAACGATTCGTCATTTCAATAATAGGTCCCATCTCCTTCGACAACCTAATATTTAAACCGTAAGTGGTAGAAATCAACTACTTCAGGTTTCTACTATTTCCAGTTCTACTAGTTTGGAAGTTTACCGTAGTTTCATACTGTAGAACGATACTCGCTTGTTCTATCATATAATTCTTGTGTTATCAAATACTAGGTTTATTACCAGGTACTCAGTAATATTTATATATTTTCTCATTACAGTACCTAGAAAGTTGGAAGATTATAATTTGCTGTAATGTCATATTTCTATTCATGGATTCAATCAATATCATGGCTTAATGTGGAGTTAATACTTGATAGTGAATATTTGTTTAGAATGGAAAATTTTCAGAAATGGGAAGTTTTAAGCGGAAAATTTTCCACTTCACATCACTAGATGCAGGGATGGTTTCAGTAGAGTAATTGTTAATATGTACATTTAATGGACGGAACAATGTAAAGGAGATTCTTTCTTCTAAGGTAGAAAATGTTTTATTTGTAGCTGTACTTTATTTGAAGGAGCGCCAAGTGAACTTTGTGGTGGACAAACACCGTATGCGGTGGTTTTCTCGGGGTTCTTCCGCTCCCTCCCAATTTCTTCATTCCTCCATTTGATTCATTTCTCATCATCATCGCCTCTCTTAGCTTCGGAGCATAATCATGGGACGTTAGACTGAATATTTCATTTCATTTTATTTGAAGGAGAACATTTCTACCCGGCGATTATCTGAAGCAGAGATCTTTGGGTTATCCGGGTTCGATTCCGTACCGGACATAAGTTCCGCGATAGGGAGAAAAGCTCAATTAAATATAAAACATAATTGTATTTATAATGATTTACATATACAATTATAGTCCTAAATTTACACAGTTCAACTTTTTTATTATTATTAAATTAAATATTTCCCTTTGTCTTTCGTGACTGGTGGCTTGTTGGCAGTGGCGTTACTAGGTCTAATTTGGGGTGTTCAAGCCTCCCCAATTTCTTACAAGCCCAGCTAAATTTCACTATGTTACATACTTCTAGAAAAGAGGATACTAAGAAAATCTACCGAATTTGCACCCAAATGAAACAGAAGGTGCACACACACCTTAAAATTCAGCATCTTCACAGAGTAATTGATCGTGGATTATTAATATTCTGTTACTATATGAAGAGCCCCCTTAAAATATGAACTATTTCACAGGGCAAATTTTAAATAGGTGACTTTTAAGGTTTGATTACTTTATAAGGTAATTAATATTTTCTTTTTTTACTGTATTCTAATATTATTACATGCAAATAGGGATGCGCACGAGACAAGATTAGAGGTTGTCTCGCCTCGAAAATATGTTGTGTAAAGTGATGCCTCGAAAAATGTATCTTTTTCTGTTGGAAGAACCCTGTCTCGTCTCGAATCTTGTCGAGTTATTTTGAGAAACAATAGCTTTAATTTAATAAAGAATAAAACAAACATGACTATGTTGCTAAAAATGTGCAAGACTGAAATAGTAACCACAATTCTTTTGCCCCAAATGCTCGCAAATTGTGTTATGTTCTTGATTAAAGATAACCCTAAAATACCGAAACAATGGAATTTTGGAATGTTGGGTACCTTGGCCCCAAAATGGTTTTTCAGTCCCTTTTTAAAAATCCTAGTTACGCCACTACTTGTTGGATGCAAACAGTCAATGATCGTACAGATCACGCCCATACCCATGGGGCCTGAGCTTCCCTGAAATTATGAGTTTGCTTGAGAATGAATTTCGTAATGAAGAGTAATTTCATTCATTCGTCCTTAAAGTTGCTTGTATCCGAAGTATGTTCCGTCCTTCATTTATAAATATGGTGTTATATAAAGTCATAACTTCAATATCTTCTTTCTGCATCTCTTAAGTTTTTTTCACCAAAAGTTGAATATCAACAAACATTTGGCAACCATTATTTTAGATTTTTTTAATCTATGTTCTCTACCAATTGTAAATCAGACATATTGAAAGAAAGGCACGAAAAGTCAAGCTTTATTTCTAAAGAAATGAAATGAAATAAAATGATATATTTAGTTTAACGTCCTAGGATTATGCGCCAAAGCTAAGGAAGACGGTGATGATGAGAAATGAATGAAACTGTGCAATGAAGAAAGCGGGAGGGAACAGGAGAACCCCGAGAAAACCCACGCAGACGGTGTCTGTTCATCACAAAGCTTACTTGGCGCGAGCTGGGATCGAACCAGGGACCCCACGCACCAGAGGTGAACGCTCTACCACTGAGCCACCGCGGTCCCCTTTATTTCTAAAAAAAAAAAATTGAATATTTTGTGCGCATAGCCAAGGACGTACGCACGGGGTGGGTCCTTGAGGTCCGGAACCCCCCTCGAAATCCGGACTTTTTTGTCAATTTAGTCTAATTTTAGATACAAAGTTTAGTATAATTTAGCCTGAAATTGTGTTTGGACATCCCCCCCCGAAATGCTTTGGACCCCTCCCGAAATAAATTCTTGCGTACGTCTCTGCGCATAGCACTGAGAGCGGATTAAGGTTTTTGGGACCCTGCAGCCGACTATTTCAAAGGGCCCTATGTTACGAATAATTTCAGCGCATAACTTTTCTTTGCTGTCTTCCACAGCCTCATAGGCTTATCGAAACACCGAGGAGTATGCTGTAACATTTTAATGTGCTCCAAGTTTACAATAATTAGTTTAATTACATTCATTATTAACAGTTACATGCCTATATACTTCAGTGTAACACATAAATGCCGAATACGAGCCAAATGGTCAACAGTCCCTGTAAAAACACTAATAGAGTAAAAGGAGAAATATCATATACAAATAGTAAACCTGTACAAGGTTACACTGTGATCAAAGTTCCGAATTTGAAGGTCTTCTGTGTGAATGATGTTTGAATTTATTTGTTTATTCATCACATCAATCAGTTTATTTATCCACGCCCGGCGGTGCCACGAAAGTCTGATGTTTGCAGGCACGAGCCCAAGCTGGTGGAAGAAGACTTAACTCTAGCGACACCGCAAGCCTACCGAGCGGGAAAAGAAATTAGCATGGATCTGAAGCCTATACTATAATAAGTTGATTGATGTATTTTAGTATTAAAGAGGGGAATTTTAGGGGACCCCCTGAGCCTGGGCTCCATTAGCTCCGCCTTTAATCCGCACCTGATTGCAATCCAGGTTACTTAAGTTGTCACAATACCTATAGGCCTATTCACTGGGTCTATTAAAAGCAATTGTGTTTGAGTTGTTTGATTCAACAACTAATTATTATTATTTTATTATTATTATTATTATTATTATTATTATTATTATTATTATTATTATTATTATTATTATTATATACATGCTACAAAATAGATTTACTGCTATACTGACACAGACTAAAGCTAGTTTTAAACAACGAACTTGGCTTAACAACAGAGTCACGTTCAATTTTTCCCATTTTCTGTACTACTCTCATTCATTATCTTTGTTAGCCCAAACACCTCGGATGGGAAGGGAAGGTACAATGTAAAGAACCTTTACCTCTGTATGTCTAATGGAATTCGTCATCAGTGTATTTTTAGTTTAGTTCTTTCTTTCAATACCACCGGAATGAATCACCAAGTCTTCCTGTCGGCAAAGAAAGAATGTTCATCGTACTTATGTTAGATTAATACTACGATAACGTTACTTTCAAGTTCTTTTTTCTAGATCTCAAAGGTTCATACTCCACCAGATGGAACAATACGTTATACTGCGTGCTCATTTCTGGTATGAAGATAAAAATAGTTTTCTTTTCAAAACTTTGAAGGCTCTTTATGACAAAGACTGCGAGCAAAACAATGCCCGCCTTTAATCTTAATCCAGTGTCTACTGTGACTGTCTACGAAAATAAAACTTGCCCTTCACTAAAAATAATAATAATAATAATAATAATAATGTTTATATGGAATATGAGACTCTCGACTATGATTGCCTGCAGCAGAGAGCAAGAGGGGACAGTTCACCCCACCCTTGTATTTTTGAAATAGGTTTGGTTCTTTGAAATATACCTAAAAAATATTAGATTTGTTATTTCCACATACTACCCAGCTTAATATACAATGTGTCAAAAAATCAACCTACTAAGTTTGGAACGTTATTTCTTATATCAAATGAAAAAAAAAAAGTTTTGATGAACATACTGTGGGTCAAAAAATGTCTCTTTTCAAATTTATAATCCGCCAAAAATGAGGAAAATCACGTTTTAAAAACACTCTAGCACAAAAGTTATGGAGTCTATCGCACGTGATTCGACGGATTTCGCAGGAACCCATATGCGCTAGTAATAATTATTTGTGTGGAACAGTCTTCTGGTATCCACGAAAAGAGTACCCAATTAGTATTTAAAAGTGTATCCTCGTACACTAAGTTACCTTTTATAAATCGTTACGTTGATATCAGGGGATTGTGAAACGTGGGTATTTAGATAAGAGGGAATACTAGGTATTGCCTAATTTTTTCAACCGCTTGCGAAAAAGTCCCATTATTTTTAAGCTAGGGCGTTTTAATTCTTTTTCGGCTTATAATACTGAAAGAACTCGTTTTAAGACCTATATGTATTAAAACGTTTTACTTTGATTTGATATAAACACTCATCTCCCGAAGTTTCTGTTGATTTTTGACACCCTGTATTAATACTAGGCTTGTATACAAATTTAAAATAACACTGGCACATGAATTCACAGATATATATATGGAAACCTCATAGATGATATAGTAATTAATGTGAAATATGTAAGCATCTCGTAAATCCATCTTTGATGCTCTCAAGTCGAAATTAATTTGACAAAATTACAGATTTACATGAAAAATTAGAGTGTTAGAGCTGAGGGGAGTTGAGGATGAAAATAACACATTTCTTGAAAATTGCCTGAGGTCAGGGGCGTATGCTGTGTTGGACACTCGGTTTCCCCTCCACGAAATCTCGACTTTTCTGTAAGTTTGGCCTAATTTTAGGAGTAGTTCTGCAAATTTTAATACAATCTGTCCTCATACTGAATTTAGGACACCACCAAAAAGCCACGGAGCGAAAAAAACGAAAGGATTTTTTGGTGGAAAAAAGTAATGAAATTGGTAGGTGGAAAGGTGAAAAAAAGCACCATTTTTGGTTTAAATTTGGTGGAATGAAAACTATCTTAATTAATAACACAGTTTCACAAGGGTCATATTTTTGTAATAATTCACTACTCTGAATTCAAATTTGAAATTAGAATTTCGCTACCAGGCATAGTTTTTCAGTAATACAGGGTGTCCCATAAGTACATGACACTGCTAAGTATTAAGAATATTGACGGCATATACGGTATGTATACATGGGCGGCGGTAATTTTGTCACCGGAAAGTTCGTCAGGGTAATTTCGTCACCGGTAATTTTGTCACCAAAATATTACCATATAGGTAATTTCGTCACCGAAAATTTTGTCATGATAATTTCATCACCAGTGTCTTAGAACATAATACAAGTACAATGAATGAATAGAAACCGTTTCTGAAATTGCTTTCTTTAATCTTCAACTGAAGCAAATCGAAATAATAATAATAATATAATAATAATAATAATAATAATAATAATAATAATAATAATAATAATAATAATAATAATAATAATAATAATTATTATTATTATTATTATTATTATTAAATAAATAGTTACATATTTTGTATATCGTATTTGAGATATGAGATAAAAGTTTTTAGTGATTCTGTCAGAAATATTATCAAATAGGAAATTTTGTCATGGTTATTTTTTCATCTTTCTTGAACTAAGTAGAGGCAAAGTAAATGACCTAGACAACTTACGTTATTTTAATCAAACTTGGAAAACAATTCGGTTGACGTTGAACTCTGCAAAATTTAAGTTTCGGGTACTCGACGCAGGAGCAAGCACCAGTGCAAGAAAATAGTGCCAGCTTCAGCAAATGTTAAAAGCAAAGGCAACGTGGGGAACTATTGGGTGTATCACTATTTACAAATATTAAGCTTCGCCAATATCAAAATTTCAGAACAGAAAATTGCAAATAAATATGGGAAGATATGCCAATCCGTTCATTTTCCCGCAAACTAGACGGAAATTTGCATCGTTCTTGTACCGTTCTCTGAGCCCAAACTCTTGAACCTTCATCCACGTCAACTGAGTCATGTGAAAAGAGTGATCTTTTTTTAGGAGCTATTGAAAGAAGAATGTTATATTTCAATATTTCAACTCTGATTAAACATTGGCCAAATTGTTATTGGATATATATGTCAAGAAAGCAAATTTATATAAAGGAAGAAAAACATATACTGTAAATATTTCTAACAATTTTCTTTAAATATAGCCTTATGGAGCTATTGAGAAGTGAAACATGGATGGTGGATGGATTACTTTCCAATGGCTCCTTAAAAAAAAAAAAAATCCTTTACTAGGTGTATGCCTTAATGCAGAGCAAGACACAACATTCATATGAAGAACTGTTTTGTGCGGTGGTGCATCAGTGCAGTGAATTTAGTGAATACCCGGACCCTGTAACTGTGGTTATGGATTTCGAGATAGCGGAAATGCACACTTTAAAGACAACTTTCGGAAACTCAACTCGTGTACAGCATTGCTTTTTTTTTTTTTTTTTCACCTGACTCACTAAACGTGGAGAAAGGTCCAAGGTGGCGAAATTTCCGGTGACGAAATTACCTAAGTTCATATATATATATATATATATATATATATATATATATATATATATATATATATATATACAACACGGCGTATATTTAGAAAAGGAAATTTCCAATGTAATATCTGGCAACACTATCAGTTTCGATTTTCAGAGATTAACAAGATTTTCCACCAGTGTTTATTCTTCCAATGAATCCAATCTAATACTAACTTTGATTCTTGTGAGGTTAAGCTGTTACTTCTACTTACTTAAAACTCAAAAAAAAAAAAAAAAAAAATCTTTGAGGTTTACGTCCCACGCTTATGCCGGTTAGGCTAAAGGAGACGGTGATGATGAGTAATGAATGAAATGGTGAAATGAAGAAAGTGGGAGGAAACGGGAGAACCCCGAGAAAACCCACACACACGGTGTTTGTCCACCACAAAGTTCACTTGGCGAGGGCTGGGATCGAACCCGCGACCCCAAGCACCAGAGGTGAACGCTCTACCACTGAGCCACCGCGGCCCCCTACTTAAAACTCAGGTCTTCATGAATGAGAAATCAAGAAAAACATGAACCAGTATGTTATTAGACGACTGCTTATGTATCAGTAGAGACAACAAAGACACCCACTACAAAACATAATATAAACTAGTAACTTCTTAATCACTATTTCATTCTCAGAGAACTTTTTTGAACATGTGTCTGTACTTATGTAACACCCTGTATTACTGAAAAAGCAACAATGATAACG
This sequence comes from Thermobia domestica, assembly GCF_964235325.1. Taxonomy (NCBI): domain Eukaryota; kingdom Metazoa; phylum Arthropoda; class Insecta; order Zygentoma; family Lepismatidae; genus Thermobia; species Thermobia domestica. The sequence goes on from NC_137461.1 coordinate 208,486,487, forward strand.
AAATTTTGATTTTAGACTTCAATTTAGCATGATGAATTACTATAAAACTACAGATCTAGAACTGTAAATGAAGAATGCAAGGGACATTAAACTCTGAGAGTTGATAACTTCAGAGACGTAACTAAGCTATTTTGCGCCCGGGACGAGATCTTGTTTTGGCGCCCCCTTCCCCAACGTAAAACGTAAATATATAGCTACAGTAAAAAAAATCTTCGTTTTTCACCCTCTCAATCCGGCGCCCGGGGCACGTACCCCGTCTACTAACCCCTAACTGCGGTCCTGGATAACTGACAGGTGAAAAAAAAAAATTAACTGAGTTGATAGTTTCACATTTTGTTTCTTTTTTGGCTCTATATGGTTCTCTATTTCCCATATGTACATACATATGCTATAGATAAGATTTTTTCTAACATTGGCCCAAGCTCTTTTATTTCACGGAAGATAACTTGTGGTTTTGCTTTAGTCGTGAGTACCAACATTTTGTAGTTTCAGCAAATTTTTGTATGGACACGTTAGTATTTATATTCTCCACAATCTAAGATAGGATGGGAACTTCTCATTTCTACATCTATTTTTTCCTGTGATATCCGTTTTGATACCTCTCCTATTATTTTGTGACATATTATACTAGTAAACATAATTTTATGCACTCTTGCATATAAGAAATGGATGCAATGAACGTTAATACTGGTGAGAAACGAAAAAGAACTAATGGATAAGGAACGAAAACAAAATTTGGTACGATAATGAGCCTTGTAGTCTTAGTTCTGGAAAAAAGAGTGGAATAAATCCCGTGTCCATGATGACGCCGGATCCAGTAACTCATCCACGTCCGTTTCTTTCTCCCATTAGCGTGTAGTAATATACGCCTAATACAATTGTATGCATTACTATCACACTTAAGACCAAATCTACAATCGGTATATTGTCCATGTCGAATTCAAATCCACACAGCTACACAGATAGAATGGCATTCCTTTCCCAAGCCGAAAAAGAACAGTTTTGGTATGGTTAAAATCTCTGAAACAGAGCAAGTTTGAAGCGGAAAATCTCAGCAACATTCCGCATACTTCACGTGGTGTACAAGTGGCTCTACTATTAGTTTGTAAATGTGTTCTACGATTGCCATCGGAAAAGCTTTTTTTTTTTTTTTTTAAATTTTATTTTGATGTAGTATGGTGCATATTTTGTGAGGTTTCCTTATAGCCATATTTCTTGGGTTCACACTCAGACGTGAATTCATCTATTCCATTCCAGATTTAAAAGAAAAAAAATCCGGGTTAACTTTAGTTTTAAAAATCTGATTTTCAAAATTGAGAATTTCTCATGCTAGTTGCAATCGAAATTGATAAGGAATAAGGCGATAAAAATATTTTATAATAATAATAATAATAATAATAATAATAATAATAATAATAATAATAATAATAATAATAATAATAATAATAATAATAATAATAATAAATAATATCTCTCGCTTTACCCTGCACTACATCACTAGCTCTGTTGAAACAGTAAGATTTCTTCTCCGAACCGATGGGTTTCTGTCAGTACAGGGAGACTGTCCCCTAAAAGTATTTTTCAAGCAATGCTCTATTTGGCTTAGTCCATTATGGTTTTCATAATGTATGTTTACAAATTTATTTATTTATTTATTTTATTTATTTACGAACATAATAAAATAAAATGAAATAGCCAACATACATTATGAAAATTATAATGCAGTAGGCCAAACAGAACATTGCTTGAAAAATACTTTTAGGAGATAGTATTCTTTTTCTTTCTTCAATACCTGCCTGCCTTTTCTCCTGCTTGCCACTATTTCTTTTTCCATTTCTTACTACGGTCATATTAATACAATATTCTATAGAAGCATTGTAGAATCTAAAGCAAGGGCGTCATTTAGGGAGGGCAGGGAGGGGCAATTTCCCCCCTCTGAGTATGAGATTTATATAGATCTTATCAATAAAATGGTAGTAAATCTGTGAAAAATGCAAAATTTTACTTATATCATGGGGTCTTGCCCCCTCCAAGCAAAACCTGAAATGACGCTCCTGATCTAAAGGCCAAACTTTACTCGATTACTGATTTACAAAGGTTTTGAGTTTATCGTCCCTTTTCACCACCAGTGTTATACCAGATCTACACCTACAGTTTAAGGTGGAATCTTAATTATCGTAATGCGTTTAAAACTTCGCCCATCAGGATTCGAACCCGGTACCACGTGGACCAAAGGTGCACCAGGATAATAACAAGTGTTATATTTTGTTTAAAAAGTTACTTGAACTCTGTTAACTATTCATATAGACCCCGGCCAGGAAGAAGAAAGAAAAGTGCGAAAATGTTATATTCATTGCTTCAGCTTTTTTTTTTCCTAACTGTAATGCACATTCATACCTTCCTTCGATATGGACAGCAGTAACAGGTGCAAAAATGCTATTGTTTTGTGACAACAGACAGCATTTCCAAGAATTATTTTATCCCTCTGTGCTGTGTCTTCAACCGTAAATACCGCGAATTCTTGGTAAATACAAAGCATCACATGATCTGTTCATCTTTAGGGTTTTGCCCTCATGAGGACCGCCCTTACCCTCACCTCACCCTCATTTTAGTAGTTGAGGGTGAGGGCGTTGGAGGGTGAGGGCGATAAAGTAATTGAGGGTGAGTGTGAGGGAGGGTGAGTGTGAGTGCGTCAATGGAGGGTGAGTGTGAGGGAGGGTGAGTGTGAGGGCGTCAATGGAGGGTGAGTGTGAGGGAGGGTGAGTGTAGGGCGTCAATGGAGGGTGAGTGGGAGGGAGGGTGAGTGGAGGGCGTCAATGGAGGGTGAGTGGGAGGGAGGGTGAGTGTGAGGGCGTCAATGGAGGGTGAGTGTGAGGGAGGGTGAGTGGAGGGCGTCAATGGAGGGTGAGTGTGAGGGAGGGTGAGGGGAGGACATCAATGGAGGGTGAGTGTGATGGAGGGTGAGGGTGAGGGGCGTCAATTGAGGGTGAGGGTGAGGGAGGGTTAGGAAAAATGACCATCTCTGGTATGAACACTTACCCATTGGTGCAAAATTGTGACAAAATTCATGCAGTGTTGCCATGTAAAGAGGCTATCTAATACAAGTCAGTAAAATAGGTGTTTTGACAGAAACGCGGCCCCTGGCAGCACTGTTGTAAAATTACTGCAACAGATGTGTTTTAGGTTAGTTAATGATAAGCAATGAGAATTTACACATAATTAATAACCTGAGTTTTTATCGCAAAATTTGCGATAAAAAAATATCCACCTGGCATCTGGCATAAAATCACAATATGAATTTGTAAAGAAAAATCATTCTCAACTGTGGGTTTTCCATGGCATACTTTCATACAATTCAGTTCAACAACCCTTGCCTCCTGATTGACTATCCTAGCTTGATTCTTGAACATGCACAGTTTGTGACGTCAGACACGTGACCTGTGTCATGTTGCTGAAGAGCGTTCCCCACTAGACAAGGTCATTTCATCTTAATATTCTAAGTAGTGGGAAGTTAACTAGAAAATCACTTAAATTATACAACCGTTTTGATTAAATAATCTGGACAAATATTTGACCAATTATAAGCAAATTTTATTATTATCTGGTTTTGGCTGGTCAGAGTGAAGCATTTGTTGACATTTTAATTTGAAATTTTGTTGCATTTCTTATCCATGATTACACTTCTGTGAGCAAACTTAATGCTATCACATATTTTTTAAATCTACAATGTTTAAATAAATTAGAATATTTATAGTATGTTATTTTAATGTTTTAAAGTAGAAAACTTAACACATACTTACGCAAAGAGTTCGGTAAACAAGGAAAACAGTCAGTATCTTCCAATAAAAGCGATTATTGAGAATACAAAACATTCTATTGTATAAGTGTGAATGGTAGGATTTCAAAATCTAAAGCAACCAGAATAATTTTTAATAGATCTCTTAAGTCTGAAAGAAACTTTTCCCCAATTTATTGAGCTTGAAAAGCTTCGAAGTGGGGACTCATATAAATGGTTTTCTGCGAGATTTTTTGTTTATAATAAGGAACAACTTAGAAAGATTTTCAGAGATTTGGTCAAGACGAAGCTATACATATATGTGTGTCATTTTGTTCATTTAAAGTATGATCAAATGTAATAAAAGCAAATTTATTCTGTATAAATTTGGATCTCTAGTAGATCTATAGCCACATATCTATTTCTAAAACCTAATAAGGCGGCATTAGCATAAAATCATACAGTTTGGTCATAAAAGTGTTATCATGTATGTGAAATTCTAATCTACAGACGTGTTCAAATTATCGACTCACGCTCGAAAAATGCAAAATTGATGTAGGAGTCCTAATTTCAGAACTCTAGAACATTTAATTTAATGATCAAACCTCCAATATAGGATCCTTCATTTCTTTACTGTACAGTTGAAGTGGTGATATCACTGTTGAACAGCAGACGGTGTTAGTGAGGGAGGAAATTCTGAAAGTGGTGTTTCCGTTGTAGATAGCTATTGTGGTTTCTATCAACAAGTTACAGTCTGAAGTGTTGTAGTTGCTGTCGTAAGAAGTTAACGACATTCAAAGCATTCAACAGTTCGAATGGGCCAGTTTAAAATGATCGTGACGTGCTTCGTGTATCAATTTTTTTTTTATTCTGTGTAGTCCTGTAAGGTAATTGCAACATAAAGGGAAAAGAAAAATACCTATCTCAGCGTGAAATGGAAATTAACAAAATACTTCTGGTGGAAATAACATATACATGGCAATACATTGCTAGTAGAGTTGGGATAAAACAAAAATCTGTAAGTAGAATCTCTGTTGAAATGAGCAAAAGCCAAAATAGGGTTGGGAAGTGTGGACGAAAACCAAAGCTATCGCTAAGAGGTAACAGAAAACTAAACAGATTGGTTCTGGGAAACAGAAGTGCAACTTCTAATAGACTTAAGAATAAAAATGGCTGAGTATGGAGCAGACATTTGGCCTGAAAATGTTCGAAGGATTCATTGTGCCGAGGGAATAAAAGCACACGGTCAAGGAAGAAAACAAAAATTAGAGTCTTCTCCAATCATGGCAAAGAAGCATCTCGAATGGGCAAGAGGCCTAGAATATTGGACTGCTGACGATTGGAAAATAGTGTGTTTCAGTGATGAATCATGTATCTTGGTGTCTGATGAATGTTAACAATATGTGCGTCGTTGATCTGGGAGGAATTCAAGTTGGAATGTCTTTAATAAATCGTGAAGCATCCTTCTTCAATCATGGTCTGGGGTGCGATCTCTGTCTTTGGTCCTGGAAGACTGTATATATTAGGGAGGACAATGAAGCACTACTAATACCTACAATTTCTTCTAGAAGGACTGCTTTCCCAGACTGCACTCTGGTTTGATGATGTACAATTCATCTTTATGCATGATGGAGCCCCATGCCACCAGGCCAAAGCTGTGACAAAATTCTTCGAGGGCAACGAAATTAGTGTTCTTCCGTGGCCAGGCACTAGTCCTAATATGAACCCGATTGAAAACTTTTGGAGCTTCATGAAAGAAAAGCTAGAGAAGAAGCACATTAGAACCAAACTTCAATTGATCAAGGAGATCAACAATTTATGGTATCACGATGTTGAATTGAAGGCAAAATGTGCTAAACTCGTACATAGGATGCCACAAAGGATAAAAGACTTAATAAAGAATAAGGGATTTCATAAGAAATATTAATCTTGTGTGAAAGAGAATTTTCTTGTAAGTATTCAATTTCATTTTTTTGTTTCCAATTTGGATATACACACTTTATGGTAATTATATTTGAATGTTGCGTACGCATTTGTTTTATTGATATTGAAAAACATATGCCACACCCATTAGAAATTAGGACAGAGTTACAAAGTAGTAATTTGGAATAAGTTTGAACGTATTTTCTCACGTAATATTGTAAGAAAAGTAAAATATTCAGAAACTGAATGTTAAGTCTAATAATTTGAACACGTCTGTACGTGTAGCTTTAAATGACAACAGATACTTGTTTTTGATTCACCGAATCTAGATATTGTCAACAAATATTTATTTTTGCATTGGTCAAAATTTTTGACCACATTATTTAATCAGAACTTTTGTATAATTTAAAAATCTGAGTTTTACGTCACAGGATTATGCCGGTTAGGCTAAAGGAGACTGTGATGATGAGTAATGAATGAAATGAAGAGAGTGGGAGGAAGAGGGAGAACCCCGAGGAAACCCATGCACACAGTGCTTGTCCACCACAAAGTTCATTGGCTGGGGCTAGGATCGAACCCGGGACACCAAGCACCAGAGGTGAACGCTCTACCACTGAGCCACCGCGGCCCCTTGTATAATTTAAGTGTGGTTTTCCAAATGGTTTTCCATTAATCGATGACGTGTACATTAATTTTGAATTTTAAATTTAACTTACTTTCTGTATTGGTAGTAATACACATAAGGGAAATATTTATTACGTATATATTCTAATTGATAGTCATGAAATTAACAAAATGACAGAAATATCACACACCAAAAAGCCTTTCTAAGTTGACGTAAAACATTTGAAAGAAAACAAGATATAAATATTTGTTCTTACACTCAAAGTGCACTACGGTAAAGTGCAAGGTAATAGTGTGCGACTCATTAGAGTAGTTTTTACTGCAAAATCAATGTTACAATGAACGTTTATACTTCAGCAGTAACCCACTTCAAATGAAGGGATTCATCGTATATTATGGTGGGTCCATTGGCGTAGCTAGGATATTTTCCTAGGGGGGACCATTGTCCCTTAGTTTTAAAAATTGGAAGAATCTTTTAGAAGACCTTGTTTTATATGAGTGCGAGGTAAGGGAACAAAGAAGGATAGTAGTAGAAAATGGATCGATCTGTGACAACCTAGGACAACTCACGAGCCCCTGGGAAATTGAGCACCGTACACCGTGAGCCCACGGTCTTTTACGACCTCCATTTTAGGGGTGAATTTGTTCCCTTTTATGAGCACTTTTTAGGGGGTGTACTCGTTCTCTTTTACGAGCACATTTTAAGTGGTGAACTCGTTCCCTTTTATGAGCATATTTTCCAACCCCTACGAACATCACACAGCAGAGCAGATAACACATAACACTACGTAACACACAGCAGAACAGATAACACATAAGACTCGTTCTCTTTTATGAGCACATTTTTCAACCCCTTAGCATCAGACTACATAGCGCATCAGACAGAGACTACGAAACATAGCAGGGCTGAACATAACGAACATAGCAGAGAATAGGGGTGGTCTCGATTACGAACACACAGCAGCTTCAACCCCTATTTGAACATAGCATGGCTTACGTGAACCCATGGTCTTTTACGACCTCCATTTTAAGGGTGTACTCGTTCTTCAATCCCTACGAACACATAGCAGAGGTGTATTTGTTTTCAACCCCATAGCATCAGACTACATAACATAACAGAACTAGTAAAAGAGTATGGTATATTTTCCAACCCCTATTTGAACATAGCGCATCAGACAGAGACTACGAAACACAGCAGGGGTGAACACACAACCACCTCCATTTTAGGGGTGTACTCGTTTTCCAACCCCTATTTGAACATAGTAGAAATTACATAAGACTACGGGGGTGTATTCCACCCCTATTTGAACATAGCACATCAGACAGAGACTACGAAACAGTGAAGATTAGATAACACATAAGAGTACATAACATAACAAGGGTGTATTCATTCCCTTTTATAACCACTTTTTAAGGGGTGAACTCGTTCTCTTTTATGAGCATATTTTTCAACCCCTATTTGAACATAGCGCATCAGACAGAGACTACGAAACATAACAGGGGTGAACTCGTTTTTACGAACACACAGCAGATACGAACACACAGCAGACCAGAGAATACATAAAATTCATTCCCTTTTATGAGTACATTTTAAGAGGTGTACTCGTTCTCTTTTTATAATTACTTTTGCAACCCCTATTTTACCATAGCAGGAATTACATAAGATTTTTTTCAACCCCTATTTTAAGACAATGATTACCTATGTAACATAGTGATTCGATACGCTCTTTGAACCGATTTGGATGAAACTCGGCATATGGGGGTTTTCGACCATGCTGATTACGAATATCATACCTATTTTTACCTGGGTCCTATAGTTTATGTGGCATACGCCCTTTGTATGACACTTAAAACCCAATCACTCGTAAACGAAGCCACATATTGAGGTGCTGTTTCTACATTTAGTAATTGGTCATCAACTACTACAAGTTCCAAAAATAATGACCATCGAGGTCGAAGGTCAACATACTTAAAACCTAATAGCCCGGAAACGAAGTCAAATATTGAGGTGGTGTTTCCATATTTAGTAATAGTTCATCAATCACTGCAAGTTTCAAAATAATGACCATCGAGGTCAAAGGTCAAAATACTTAAACCTAATAACTCGAAAACAGAGTCAAGTATTGAAGTGGCGTTTCCACATTTAGTAATTGGTCATCAACCACTGCAAGTTCCAAAATAATGACCATCGAGGTCAAAGGTCAAAGTACTTAAAACCTAATAACTCGAAAATGGATCCACATATTGAGGTGCTGTTTCCACATTTAGTAATTGGTCATCAACCACTGCAAGTTCCAAAATAATGACCATCGAGGTCAAAGGTCAAAGTACTTAAAACCTAATAACTGGAAAATGGATCCACATATCGAGGTTCTGTTTCCACATTTAGCAAGAGGTCATCAACTAGTACAAGTTCCAAAATAATGACCATCGAGGTCAGAGATCAAAATACTTAAACCTAATAACTCGAAAACGAAGCAACGTATTGAGGTGCTGTTTCCACATTTAGTAATAGTTCATCAACTACTACAAGTTCCAAAATAATGACCATCGAGGTCAAAGGTCAAAATACTTAAAACCTAATAGTTTGTAAACGGAGCCACATATTGAGATGCTCTTTCCACATTTAGTAATTGGTCATTAACTACTACAAGTTCCAAAATAATCATCATCGAGGTCAAAGGTCAATATATTTAAAACCTAATAACTTGAAAACGGAGCCAAATATTGAAGTGGTGTTTCCACATTTAGTAATTGGTCATCAACCACTGCAAGTTCCAAAATAATGACCATCGAGGTCAAAGGTCAAAGTACTTAAAATCTAATAACTCGAAAAAGGAGCCAAATATTGAGATGCTGTTTCCACATTTAGCAAGAGGTCATCAACTAGTACGAGTTCCAAAATAATGACCATCGAGGTCAAAGATCAAAAACTCGAAAACGGAGCCAAATATTGAGGTGCTGTTTCCACAATTAGCAAGAGGTCATCAACTAGTACAAGTTCCAAAAATAATGGTAATCGAGGTCAAAGGTCAATCTCATAAATGAAACCACATATTGAGATAACGTTTCCTCATTTAGTAAATTTGTGTGATCTATTCAATTTTGTACAAAGCAGAAAAAAAGTGAAGAAGGAATAAATTTGAGTGGCTTATTTACTTTTGTATTAACAAGAAAGAAAGCAAAGATATGCCATTTTAACTAGCTGAGAATTATAGGTCTTCTTGTACTAATTAAATAAACGAAGGAAGATTGTACCAATGAGAAATGTCATTTTTCTATACCATGTTCTAATATTTAAACAAACGAAGGGGTGAATTTGAGTGACCTATTCAATTTTGCACCAACGAGAAATAACTGCGTATTTTAAATCATTTTGTACTATTTAAAGAAACAAACAATCGGAAAAATTTAACCGGTTCAGAAGTTCAATACTATTTTGTACTCTTGAGTGAGCTTTCCAATTTTGTAGCAAGAAGGACCATTTTTTAAACTAACTCAGAATTTCATTTCATTTTTGTAATACTCAAATTTGGATGGAGTGTTTAGTTTTGTACGAACCAGGAAAATTTGATTGGATTATTTCCTTAGGTACCAACTGGAAAAAGTGAAGGGCCATTATTCAAATAAACGAAGGAATAGATTATTTAGTTTTGTACCAACTAGAAAAAAAGAAGTGAAGTATAAATAAAATTTAGGTGGACTATTTTCTTTTGTACCAACTGGAAAAGAGAAGAAGAGCTACTTTAACTAGCTCATTATGTACTGTTTAAAGAAACGAAAATTGACCATTATGTAACTTTTGAACTACTGAAATGTTCTATTTTTGTATCAATCAGAAAAAAACGAAGAAGGACCATTTTAACAAGTTCATAATTTCTGTAACGAAAGAATAATTTCGATGTTCTACTTTTTATACCAACGAGAAAAAATGAAGTAGCTGAATATTTAAATATACGAAAGAATAAAGTTAAGTGACCTATTCAATTTTGTACCAATGAGAAATGGCTCAGCAAAAGGCGAAGAAGGACTATTTTATATAATTTTACTACTCCAATAAACAATGGAGTATTTAGTTTTGTACCACCAAGAAAAAAAGAAATTGTACCATTTTGGAGTATTCAAATAAACAAAGGAATAAATTTGAGTGACTTATAATTTGTGTCAACTCTAAAATCAATTAAACGAAGTAATGCATTTGAGTGAGCTATCTAATTTGAAAAACCGAAGTTGAGTATTTTATACCATCTTGTATTATTTCAACAAGCAAAGGAATAAGCAAAAAAAGGATCATTTTATATCATTTTAAACTAGTCTAATAAACGAAGGCGTAAATATGAGTGAGCTATTTAATTTTGTAGCTGAGTATTTTCACGAAAGAACAAAATTGTACTAATCAGAAAAAGCGAAGAAGACCCATTTTAACTAACTGAGAATTTCTGTACCTTTTTGTACTATTTAAACAAACGATGGGATAAATTTGAGTGACCTGTTTTTTGTACTAACCAGAAAAATCGAAGAAGGTCCAATTTAGCTAACTCAGAATTTATATACCTTTATACTAGCTCAATGAACGAAAGAACAAATTTGGGTGTTCTACTTTTTTATACCAAACAAGGAAGAACCATTTTAACTTGCTGAGTATTTTATACCATTTTGTACTACTCAAATAAACGAAAGAAAAAGCGAAAAAAGACCTTTTTAACTAGCGCAGAATTTCTGTAACGCAAAAATTAATTTGGATGGAGTAACGAGAAAGAAAGCAAAGATATGTCATATTAAATATTTAAAAAAACGAGGGGATAAATTTAAGTGATCTATTCCATTTTGTACCAAGGAGAAATGCCATTTTTATCTAGCTTAGAATTTCTAGTGCATGTTGTATTATTTAAACAAAACGAAGAGCTAAATTTGAGAAAGTGAACATGAACCATTTTACTCAAATTGGATGGAGTATTTAGCTTTGTATGAACCAGAAAAAAGTGAAGAAGGACCATTTTAACTAGTTCAATATTTCTGTACAATTTTTGTACTACCCAAATAAACGAAATTTTATTTTTGTACCAATCAGAAGAAAATCAAAGAAGGGTCATTTTAAATAGCCAAGCAGAAAAAAGGAAAGAATTAACACTTTGTACTAATCAAGTAAACGAAGGTATAAATTTGTACTAACAAGAAAAGGAGAAGAAGGATCAGCATTCTATACTTTTTGTGCCATTTATTGGGGTGTCCTATTTCCTTTTGTACCAACGAGAACCGTTTTTAACTGGCTTAGAATTTTATGCCTTTTTGTAAAATTTGTATCAAACCGAAAAAAGCAAGGAAATACAATTTTAAATAGCTCAGCATGTTATAACTTTTTGTGTTTTGGTCTACCCAATTTCTTGACCATATTGTACTATTTAAAAAAACAAAGGAATAAATTGGTGTGACCTATTCACTTTTGTTACAATCAGAAAAAAGGAAAGAACTAACATTTTGTACTAATCAAATAAGCGAAGGAATAAATTTGAGTGGCTTAAGCAAAGAAGGTCAATGGTAACTAGCCTTTTTGTGCTATTAAATTTGAGTGACCTATCGAAGAATGAATAAATTTTGTTTGCAATTAAAAAAGCGGAGAAAGTCTACTTTCTGTACCAACCATAGAAAAACAAATTTGTTTGACCTATTCACTTTTATAGCAAGCAGAAAAAGCACGAAAAACAGGGAAGATGGTGCTACATTTTGTATTATTTTTGTGTCATCCAGAGAACAATTTAAATTGACTCTACCGTCACTAAGTAAGGCTTATAAAATATTTCAACGTAAGATTTAACAAACCAGAATTGCGTCATAATTGTTCTCTGGCAATTAGCGTGTAGAACAGCAATTAGCGTTCTAAAGAAAAAAGAAGAAACAACATGCTTGGCCAATTTGAATCACAGCAGAAGAGATCATATCAAAGTAAGAAAAGTTTTCAAAGTTCCATGTTCCACACCATCTATAAAGAGTGCTGCAGATATTTAAGCAAGGTTACGAATGCGCTACCTAACAGTTGTATTGCTAGTATAGTGAGGGTCCTAAGGTACTGCCTATTGCTCAACGATTCAATTATTTTTTTTAAATTTTCTTTCCTCGTCTAAATTCAAAAAGACTAATATATATTTTTGCATTTATGGATTTTATTATAATGGAATATAAATTTATGGAGTATATTTGGAAAATAATAGAACATACATCATGATTTTGTATTGCCTTGAAACATATTATTAAACACGGAGAATGCATAGAATGCTTTTATTCTAGGTATATAAATAGATGTATCACATTTGATTTGTTTTTGCTGAAGAGCATGGAAATTGTTTATGTTTCACCTAGAGAAAAAGAAATTCAGCGTGAAAACGAAAAACCTATACTGTTAATTCACCCGTCTGACCCCGATTTGCCAGATGAATTACGTGATAAAGTGAGAATCATATATCCAACACAGGAAATAGAAGAAGTGTATTATTTTAGACGGTATAATAGATATAATGATGAAATACTCCCAGAAAGTGATGATGACAGTATTTCAAATATTACCTGTTTTGAAGTGGAAGCTAATGAGTGCGGGTGTACTAGTGAAAGTATTAGTAATACATGTGTTATACAATTATTTAATGAGTATACACCAAATTCAGTATTATTATGTGAAGCATGTTCTAAACATAATGAAAATGAAAAAGTTCACAACTGTTTGCTGCAGTATGATTACGAATTATTACAAAGGGTGTGGACGATCTTAATTAAACGTGAAATGAGAGAGAAAATCTATAAACTTTATTTAAAGAAGCATTTTAAAGGTTGCAATATTAAGAACACTTATACTGTGGAGAAAAAATTTAATCTGGTATATGAATACATTACAGAGTGTGATTATTATATCAAAGAATTAGTAGAAATGTTTTTAGAGAAAGATAAACAATTATTTAATTCTGTAAATGAACACTGAGACACTGTAGCATATGCATTTGATTGTGTATGAATAGAAGAACTTGAACTGTTAAATGAATCAATTTGTAGTATTGTAATATTACAAACATTGGAATAGCACATGTAAATACTGAATTACCGGCAACTGAATTGTCAGTGAGAGTCAATTTAAATTGTTCTCTGGATGACACAAAAATAATACAAAATGTAGCACCATCTTCCCTTTTTTTCGTGCTTTTTCTGCTTGCTATAAAAGTGAATAAGTCAAACAAATTTGTTTTTCTATGGTTGGTACAGAAAGTAGACCTTCTTCGCTTTTTTAATTGCAAACAAAATTTATTCATTCTTCAATAGGTCACTCAAATTTAATAGCACAAAAAGGCTAGTTACCACTGACCTTCTTTGCTTAAGCCACTCAAATTTATTTCTTCGCTTATTTGATTAGTACAAAATGTTAGTTCTTTCCTTTTTTCTGCTTGTAACAAAAGTGAATAGGTCACACCAATTTATTCCTTTGTTTGTTTAAATAGTACAATATGGTCAAGAAATTGGGTAGACCAAAACACAAAAAGTTATAACATGCTGAGTTATTTAAAATGGTATTTCCTTGCTTTTTTCGGTTTGATACAAATTTTACAAAAAGGCATAAAATTCTAAGCCAGTTAAAAATGGTTCTCGTTGGTACAAAAGGAAATAGGACACCCCAATAAATGGCACAAAAAGTATAGAATGCTGATCCTTCTTCTCCTTTTCTGGTTAGTACAAATTTATACCTTCGTTTACTTGATTAGTACAAAGTGTTAATTCTTTCCTTTTTTCTGCTTGGCTATTTAAAATGACCCTTCTTTGATTTTCTTCTGATTGGTACAAAAATAAAATTTCGTTTATTTGGGTAGTACAAAATTATACAGAAATATTGAACTAGTTAAAATGGTCCTTCTTCACTTTTTTTCTGGTTCATACAAAGCTAAATACTCCATCCAATTTGAGTAAAATGGTTCATGTTCACTTTCTCAAATTTAGCTCTTCGTTTTGTTTAAATAATACAACATGCACTAGAAATTCTTAGCTAGATAAAAATGGCATTTCTCCTTGGTACAAAATGGAATAGATCACTTAAATTTATCCCCTCGTTTTTTTAAATATTTAATATGACATATCTTTGCTTTCTTTCTTGTTACTCCATCCAAATTAATTTTTGCGTTACAGAAATTCTGCACTAGTTAAAAAGGTCTTTTTTCGCTTTTTCTTTCGTTTATTTGAGTAGTACAAAATGGTATAAAATACTCAGCAAGTTAAAATGGTTCTTCCTTGTTTGGTATAAAAAAGTAGAACACCCAAATTTGTTCTTTCGTTCATTGAGCTAGTATAAAGGTATATAAATTCTGAGTTAGCTAAATTGGACCTTCTTCGATTTTTCTGGTTAGTACAAAAAACAGGTCACTCAAATTTATTCCATCGATTGTTTAAATAGTACAAAAAGGTAAAAAATTCTCAGTTAGTTAAAATGGGTCTTCTTCGCTTTTTCTGATTAGTACAATTTTGTTCTTTCGTGAAAATACTCAGCTACAAAATTAAATAGCTCACTCATATTTACGCCTTCGTTTATTAGACTAGTTTAAAATGATATAAAATGATCCTTTTTTGCTTATTCCCATGTTTGTTGAAATAATACAAAATGGTATAAAATACTCAACTTCGGTTTTTCAAATTAAATAGCTCACTCAAATTTATTACTTCGTTTAATTGATTTTAGAGTTGCCACAAATTATAAGTCACTCAAATTTATTCCTTTGTTTATTTGAATACTCCAAAATGGTACAATTTCTTTTTTTTCTTGGTGGTACAAAACTAAATACTCCATTGTTTATTGGAGTAGTAAAATTATATAAAATAGTCCTTCTTCGCCTTTTGCTGAGCCATTTCTCATTAGTACAAAATTGAATAGGTCACTTAACTTTATTCTTTCGTATATTTAAATATTCAGCTAGTTCATTTCTTCTCATTGGTATAAAAAGTAGAACATCGAAATTATTCTTTCGTTACAGAAATTATGAACTTGTTAAAATGGTCCTTCTTCGTTTTTTTCTGATTGATACAAAAATAGAACATTTCAGTAGTTCAAAAGTTACATAATGGTCAATTTTCGTTTCTTTAAACAGTACATAATGAGCTAGTTAAAGTAGCTCTTCTTCTCTTTTCCAGTTGGTACAAAAGAAAATAGTCCACCTAAATTTTATTTATACTTCACTTCTTTTTTTCTAGTTGGTACAAAACTAAATAATCTATTCCTTCGTTTATTTGAATAATGGCCCTTCACTTTTTCCAGTTGGTACCTAAGGAAATAATCCAATCAAATTTTCCTGGTTCGTACAAAACTAAACACTCCATCCAAATTTGAGTATTACAAAAATGAAATGAAATTCTGAGTTAGTTTAAAAAATGGTCCTTCTTGCTACAAAATTGGAAAGCTCACTCAAGAGTACAAAATAGTATTGAACTTCTGAGCCGGTTAAATTTCTCCGATTGTTTGTTTCTTTAAATAGTACAAAATGATTTAAAATACGCAGTTATTTCTCGTTGGTGCAAAATTGAATAGGTCACTCAAATTCACCCCTTCGTTTGTTTAAATATTAGAACAAGGTCTAGAAAATGACATTTCTCATTGGTACAATATTCCTTCGTTTATTTAATTAGTACAAGAAGACCTATAATTCTCAGCTAGTTAAAATGGCATATCTTTGCTTTCTTTCTTGTTAATACAAAAGTAAATAAGCCACTCAAATTTATTCCTTCTTCACTTTTTTTCTGCTTTGTACAAAATTGAATAGATCACACAAATTTACTAAATGAGGAAACGTTATCTCAATATGTGGTTTCATTTATGAGATTGACCTTTGACCTCGATTACCATTATTTTTGGAACTTGTACTAGTTGATGACCTCTTGCTAATTGTGGAAACAGCACCTCAATATTTGGCTCCGTTTTCGAGTTTTTGATCTTTGACCTCGATGGTCATTATTTTGGAACTTGTACTAGTTGATGACCTCTTGTTAAATGTGGAAACAGCACCTCAATATTTGGCTCCTTTTTCGAGTTATTAGATTTTAAGTACTTTGACCTTTGACCTCGATGGTCATTATTTTGGAACTTGCAGTGGTTGATGACCAATTACTAAATGTGGAAAGATCACTTCAATATTTGGCTCCGTTTTCGAGTTATTAGGTTTAAGTATTTTGACCTTTGACCTCGATGGTCATTATTTTGGAACTTGTACTAGTTGATGACCTCTTGCTAAATGTGGAAACAACACCTCAATATGTGGATCCATTTTCCAGTTATTAGGTTTTAAGTACTTTGACCTTTGACCTCGATGGTCATTATTTTGGAACTTGCAGTGGTTGATGACCAATTACTAAATGTGGAAACAGCACCTCAATATGTGGATCCATTTTCGAGTTATTAGGTTTTAAGTACTTTGACCTTTGACCTCGATGGTCATTATTTTGGAACTTGCAGTGGTTGATGACCAATTACTAAATGTGGAAACAGCACCTCAATATGTGGATCCATTTTCGAGTTATTAGGTTTTAAGTACTTTGACCTTTGACCTCGATGGTCATTATTTTGGAACTTGGAGTGGTTGATGACCAATTACTAAATGTGGAAACACCACCTCAATATTTGACTCCGTTTCCGGGCTATTAGGTTTTAAGTATGTTGACCTTCGATCTCGATGGTCATTATTTTTGGGACTTGTAGTAGTTGATGACCAATTACTAAATGTGGAAACAGCACCTCAATATGTGGCTTCGTTTACGAGTGATTGGGTTTTACGTGTCATACAAAGGGCGTATCCAACATAAACTATAAGACCCAGGTAAAAATAAGTATAATATTCGTAATCAGCATGTTCGAAAACCCCCATATACCGAGTTTCATCCAAATAGGTTAAAATTGTCATAGAAAGGTGTATCCAACATAAACTATAAGACCCAGGTAAAAATAGGTATGATATTCGTAATCAGCATGTCCGAAAACCCCCATATACCGAGTTTCACCCAAATTGGTTAAAATTGTCATAGAAAGGGCGTATGCCACATAAACTATAGGACCCAGGTAAAAATAGGTATGATATTCGTACTCAGCATGGTCGAAAACCCCCATATGCCGAGTTTCATCCAAATCGGTTCAAAGAGCGTATCGAATCACTATGTTACATAGGTAATCATTGTCTTAAAATAGGGGTTGAAAAAAATCTTATGTAATTCCTGCTATGGTAAAATAGGGGTTGCAAAAGTAATTATAAAAAGAGAACGAGTACACCTCTTAAAATGTACTCATAAAAGGGAATGAATTTTATGTATTCTCTGGTCTGCTGTGTGTTCGTATCTGCTGTGTGTTCGTGTCTGCTGTGTGTTCGTAAAAACGAGTTCACCCCTGTTATGTTTCGTAGTCTCTGTCTGATGCGCTATGTTCAAATAGGGGTTGAAAAATATGCTCATAAAAGAGAACGAGTTCACCCCTTAAAAAGTGGTTATAAAAGGGAATGAATACACCCTTGTTATGTTATGTACTCTTATGTGTTATCTAATCTTCACTGTTTCGTAGTCTCTGTCTGATGTGCTATGTTCAAATAGGGGTGGAATACACCCCCGTAGTCTTATGTAATTTCTACTATGTTCAAATAGGGGTTGGAAAACGAGTACACCCCTAAAATGGAGGTGGTTGTGTGTTCACCCCTGCTGTGTTTCGTAGTCTCTGTCTGATGCGCTATGTTCAAATAGGGGTTGGAAAATATACCATACTCTTTTACTAGTTCTGTTATGTTATGTAGTCTGATGCTATGGGGTTGAAAACAAATACACCTCTGCTATGTGTTCGTAGGGATTGAAGAACGAGTACACCCTTAAAATGGAGGTCGTAAAAGACCATGGGTTCACGTAAGCCATGCTATGTTCAAATAGGGGTTGAAGCTGCTGTGTGTTCGTAATCGAGACCACCCCTATTCTCTGCTATGTTCGTTATGTTCAGCCCTGCTATGTTTCGTAGTCTCTGTCTGATGCGCTATGTAGTCTGATGCTAAGGGGTTGAAAAATGTGCTCATAAAAGAGAACGAGTCTTATGTGTTATCTGTTCTGCTGTGTGTTACGTAGTGTTATGTGTTATCTGCTCTGCTGTGTGATGTTCGTAGGGGTTGGAAAATATGCTCATAAAAGGGAACAAATTCACCCCTAAAATGGAGGTCGTAAAAGACCGTGGGCTCACGGTGTACGGTGCTCGATTTCCCAGGGGCTCGTGAGTTGTCCTAGGTTGTCCCAGATCGATCCATTTTCTACTACTAAGGATATATATATATATATATATATATATATATATATATATATATATATATATATATATCCTTCTGTGTTCCCTTACCCCGCACTCATTATCAACTCTTCAAGTTATTTAGTTAGTGATGCGCATGAGACAAGATTTGTGGCTGTCTCGTCTCGCAAATGTGCTGTAAAAGTGATGTCTCGACTTGAAAAATGTATATTTTTCTATTGGAAGAGCCGTGTCTCGACTCGAATTTTGTCAGGAAAATCCTGTCTCGACTCGTCTTGTGCGCATCCCTATATTTAGTTCTCCTAGCACGACACTGTCATGTAACAGTACAGTGAAAATCTATTATATCACAAATTTGCTTAAACTTGTATATTTCTTATATTCTATTGCTACTAAATAACTACCTAAAGTGTACTCTAATTATGAAAACTCATAATTTTCTATTACTGTTTTACTCGTGCAATTCTGAGCGAAAATAGTTTATTTGTAAACGTTAACTGTCATACTCTCAGTTTACTTTTACAGAAGGATAAAAATGGATCTGAAAAGGTAGGGGGACGGATGACGTCATGTCTTCCGCCTTGTCTATCTTTGCCCATTGTATTTTTTTAGGAAGTGGAGACAGTTTTGGAAGTAGGAGATCGGTGTCATGTTGCCATCCACTTTACTTTTACCCCTACTCTTACATCTGATAGAAACACAAATACAGACAATGACATAATTAAAATTATAAGTTTTTAAAAATCAGTCATGGGCTAATATTTATTTATTTCTGTACTCAAAGTAAAGTATAAAATCTCTTAAATTTTACAATAAATCATTGTTGTTTACTAGTGTTGCAGCTTAATTACACAAAACTTGGAGAACAAAAAAGACAAATACTTAAAAAAAATACAATTAGAGAGAAGCAGGTCAACAATACGGGAGGAGAAGACTTGTAGACGCACTTGAGGGACTCGTGCTCCTATGAAAGATGTTACCCATTATTTTTTCAATGAAATATTAAATTACACACCTTACATTTTAAAATTTTCGGGAGAACGTATGATAAGTGGCCCTGATGGACAAGCAGATGTGATTGTAAAAATTAAAACAACAAACATTTAATGAAACAAAGATTCAACCAGCAGAATTGATTGATAATAATGTTGATCACAATATTTTAACAGAGAGAAAGAATAGAGAGAGAGAGAGAATATATGTCAACTCTTGTAATATTCCTGAATTACATATGAGCGTATTATTGTAGTTACATCGTTAGCGTCAACCGTCGGGAAATATGATTACAGCCAGAGGACACTCACGAAGGGTTCCACCGAATCCGGACCCTCAAAACATCTTATTTTTTAAAATGATTGTGTTTCGTCTGTACCAGGGAGCATTCAGGGAAAGTCTATCCGATTAGGACTGTATGATCTTAGTAATTTGACAGACATATATGTACTTCCTTAATAAAACTATACTTGATTTAACAGTTAAGTTATTATTGGTTTATTTCTGAAAAACAAACAAAAATTTAAGTATTTATATTGTCCAATCAGTAAAGTATAAAATTCCCAGAAAAGAGAATTTCCCGGGATTTTCACGTTATATCGAAAATTTCCCTTTTTCTCTTTCTGGTAAATTTACCTATGAAATTTCTCTACATTAGGGAAATTTCCCTCAAATTACGAACACAGCTTGTTATTGTTGCGATATCCATGTAACTTTTACAGCATGAAACTACAATATCAGGTTATCAGGAACATATTTTTTTCTTTAGCATAGCACAAATATACTCCCTTTTCGAAAGCAAAATATAAAAAATGTTCCTGGGATGCACAACCTCCGCTACTTGGAAATTGTTTATCGTTTACTCGGATGCAAATCTATCGTTTAGTCGTGACTGTGTCTTGCAATATTGTACTCCTCCCAACTTTTGATACCTTACACAAAAATGTCTGGGTGCGCGCCTGGTTGCAGTTTATACCTTAAGAATGTAACTACAAACTTCAGTTCATAAATAATAATAATAATAATAATAATAATAATAATAATAATAATAATAATAATAATAATAATAATAATAATAATAATAATAAGAAGAAGAAGAAGAAGAAGAAGAAGAAGAAAGAAGAAGGAAAAGCAACAAACCATATTGAATAGTGACTTTTAAATGGGTATTATATACATGTATGTAGAAGTTAATTGCTTGAGTTAGCTCAAGAGTATGGCTTCTTTTTTCTTTTCTTTCTCATTTTTTAGTGTACCTTAATAATTTGCTCTGGGACTCTTAACTATTCAAACATTACTATGCTATAAATATAATAATAACAATAAGATTGGTTTATCATACATATATAAACAAGAAGAGCTTACTACGTCAATAATGTAAATTACTTGAAACAATAAAAAATAATTTACATTAATGACGCTATCAAATTTTAAAAAAAACATAGTGCAAATTGAGGGGTCGCTATACTGCCCACTATCACATTGGTCCAGGGATTTTATTACATCCAGGCACCAGACCATTTTAAAAAAAAAATCGATGGGCGAATGAATATAGGCACTATTAAATATGTCGAATGCAAGCTTCATTAAAATTCTTATGCGTAAATTGAACATTATTTTCGACGAGTAGAAAAATTCTGGGGAGGATCAGCTTTGCTTCTGGGGGGCGGCACTCCCTGGCCCCCCTCTAGTTCCGCCTATGGGTGGGTCGACAAAAACGCAGTTCTTCAAGCTCAATATTTTAATACTCCTTAAAAAGTTACTTTTACTTCCTATCGAATTGAATTGAAGGTAACAGTTCCACGTGGTAGCTAGCAAATGACGGGTCTATCTTGAAGTATTTTTGTAGATAACAATCAATGGTCGCAACTAATATACTTGAACAGAAATTGTCTCCATGGCCACAAATGACATGTGTGCAAATAATGCTACACCAATAAGATGAAACATACTTGTTTAAAAGGATTCGAATCATATTTGGTTTATTTTATTCGAAGCAAATATCGAACCAAAGATCGAACCTGGAATCACACACAGAGAAAGAAAGAGTATTAGCAATTTTGGCATGAATGGGTACAACACTGACACTCTCCTAGTGTATCATGTGATATGTGCTGCCGTCGACAAACGCTAATAGTGTATTTCATGTACAGTAATTGTGCTATTTTGCTTTGTTGATTACTTACTGCAGAAGCATTTTTCTTATTACTCAAGTAATGCCTTACTGTATGTAAGAGAAATATATACAAAATTAGCAGGTATTCTTTTCTTGGTCCCCGTCAATTGGATAATCCAAGACAGTTCTTGGAGGCCCTACTTAGGTGTATTTTTGTTTCTCTGGACCAAAAAAAATCTTCCTTTCTGTCTTTTTCTCCTGTTATTATTTCGTATTGAGACTTCTTAAAAGAAGGACTTGGTTTTTCCTCGATAGTTTTAATACCGCAGTATTTTGATAGTTTCGATATTTTTCGATATTACGATATGTTTTGATATATTGATCAAGTGCAGATATCGGTTTTCGTTATCCAAATTCGGCACTACTACCACTGCCACCGAAACCAACAGATAGGGGACAAGGAAGGTAATTGCTATTTCTCACAATTTTGAAGAGACGGAACCATCTTCCACTTTTCTCTGCACAATGGTGTTCAGTGCCTACGTTATTTTGTTGTTTGAGCCCATTGATTTATGCTGGGAATTACTTTTTTGTTTTCTTAGTAACCAACTGGATTTTTAATTGTTATTTTACTGATTTTTCCTTAAAGTTTAGTTGAAGTTTAGTATTCTTAAAGGTGTTCTGATTTTTAAAATTGATTTGTATTATAAAATGTGCTCAAAATAGTCGTCCGAAATGGATGACAAGTATACAGAACATGTGGAACACTACCGGTGTTCGTTAAAATGTGGTTCTAGAACATTCGTTGACCAATACGATCAATCTAAAAATATTAAAGTACTTAGGAACGTTATGGCATACAAGGTACATACAATTTACCGATCACGAATCTTTACTTCCAAAAGTTTCACAAAAATGTGTAGGAGGACTGATGAGTGTCTTGAAGCTAAGATGAGTCATTTTCAACATTTACTGTAGAGAAATGTTTCTGTGTATCTCTCTGGTATAATCCACTGCGAAGCGACTTTCTGAACGCACTGTTGTATATGAATTTACAATTGCTTATATTATATTTCATTATTGGATGTTAAAACTGTAGATAACTCAATTTAATTTTCATGAAGTAAGGGACAAATATTTGAAGAAGACACCATTGAAATCCTAGCTCATAGCAAAGAAAATTGAAAATGTAATTCGCCATATGAATCAATGTGCCAAAAATCAAAGATGGCGCAGGTGTACAATATCGTTAAGGTATGTAACCATAAGGACGCTCGTCAGGAAAGGTTTGATGATGAATGTTATTTCACTCCTACTCAGAACTCGTTTCTCTTGCATTTGCACATTTCTACACTAAATACTATAATCACGTCTAAAATAAAGATTCGCTTCTTGAAGAAATCTGCCGATTTACGTAACGATGTCACCTATTAGGAAAGGAAATTCAGCACGGAAAATTATATGGAAAAACCTGTCGAAATCCTTTCATGTAAGATACACAAATGAGGTTGATTTGCAATAGCTATGGTTATATTAGATTGATGAGTAGCGAGATGGATATACTAGGAAATGCTTTTTAATGCAAAATTTCCCTTCATGATAAGTAGCTGAGTTATTTCAATTTGAAGGCATTATATTATTATTATTATTATTATTATTATTATTATTATTATTATTATTATTATTATTATTATTATTATTATTATTATTATTATTATTGAAACTGCATTACATTGAACGACTAATTGATAGCAGTGTGAATAGGAACCAGAATGGGAATTCCGTGGAGACAGATATGTACTTTATAATTGTGCAATCGATTGTGGAAAGCGATTGATGGTTTTCTACTTCCGCGAAAGGATGGGTGACCTAAATCACGTATTTGCGTGAAGCTATGTAAAAGGTGAAAGGGAGGGGAGATGGGCGGAATCATACACAAGTACTCTTTACAAGATCACACGTCTGTGAAGTTGTGGTCACCACCTAATGAATCTTTCTTTTTTTATATTACATTGTTAGTTTACGTTAGATTTGCTACAACTATCATTATTTTCGTAAAAAGCAAGTTTTATTCCAGAAATACGGTTTCCCGCTGAGCAGTGGCGGCCGGTGGATTGTGGTTTCGGGTGTTGCAGTACGAACGATAAGAGACAGAAGATATAAAGCTGACTCATTGACTAATCAGCATAACTTTAGATGCAAATGCTATGTGACATATGAAATTAAATAAAATTCTGTTTTAAAAAAATGCCGTACATTTTATCCGATTAATCACCTTAATTAATTAGTAAGTTCATTCTCCTCTCTTTGATTGGAGAAAATCTGTCTAATACATGCTGGTTGAACTCTGGTATTCTTATTGTTAGGTCTTTTTCAATGGAAAGCATAACCAATGGTGATAATTTTTCTTGGGACATTCAATTTCTTGAAAGTGTCAATTCTTTCTCATGTGGAAAAAAAAACTTTTCGTCTTTTGCTGACGCCATAGGTGCAGTTAATATTAATTTCAGAAGCTTTGTAGATTCTCCAAATATTTTTTCTAGATTATTGCGAACGATTCATTCTAGCAAACTCAGTCCCTGACAGTGATCCGAATTCCTCTTCAGCGTTGACTGAGGAGAGTTCGTAGCAGAGATTAGTATTATAAAAAAATGTACATTGAACACACTTTATTCACAGTTTATCCAGGAAAATTTAAAATAAATTGAGGAAATGTATCTGGTGCAAACAACACTACTGCCATAAGATATCTTGTAAATTTAAACTGGATTTTTTTTTTGAATACTCTCCTTAATTGCCCTTTGCTTGTTTTGTCTAAGCCTTAATTGCAAATTTTTCCTCAGTTGAAAGCTGGTCAAAGTTTTTTGTAAGTTATTTACAGAAGTCATGGTATGCAATTCATTCAAAATTTGTAGGTTATTTACAGAATTAAAGCACACACAATAAAATTAAACCTAATAATTAAAAAAACAAAACAGCTGATACAAAATAGGTACTGGTATATGAATTCCGAATGGCTCATATTCATACATCAACACACACACATGTGCGTAAAAGAAAAAAACTACATTCCAAATCATCCGTCTTGGTTGTTACGCAATGCACGATGAACACAATATACTTCCACATGAAGCGAAACAATGCTCACCAATGTGATATGTTCTGGAAAGGAAACCTCGAAACCCGCCAGATGAAGGATCAGCATGTAACAGAAGCCAAAGATCAAAGAACATTAAAACAAACAGCACTACCAATTCTACACCCAGAAATGTTAACTGGGAGGGGTCCAAAGTATTTGAGGGAGGTCCAATACGCCTACATAATATGGAACCAGTCTTATACTGCACCCAGAAAGACGATAAGTAATTCTTACTTACTGTCATCTATATTTTTAGAAAAAAGGATAGAACGATTATTTCTATAAGAAAAGAAAGAGTACATGATGAGGCGTAAAATAAAATATTTAGCCGACATCAATCGTTTCTCTGTTAAACAAGTATAGTTCGTTAAGAAAGTCTACAAATGTTAGTCAAGTTTTGAAATTTCTGGGAGGTCCGGACCCGGTGGATCCCCCTCGTGGCTACGCCCCTGAGCATTGCTAACTAGTCCCAAATTCAATGTGGCGTTCCCCATCATACAGTTTTATGTGGAAATTATCAAGAGTGTAAAATATACTTATTTTATAAAAGAAATATGTTTATACTAAAATACTATCCATAGGGGCGGGGGGCGATTCTACATACTGACTTGTTAATATTTGATTCACAAGTTACTGTAGAAGAAGCCTTCATTATCAATATAAGCTAAGAATTAACTTGTAAATGCGAGTCTACTTGCATTTGTTTTCTCCTCTACTACATATTTTCTTTCTTATTTTGTAATTCTGCAATCACTTTTTTTTAATTGTAATTATATTAATTTGCTTCAGTGTGGTCCCGTAATTTAAAAATATGAATGCATAAAAACAAATTCCATTTGCTAATTGCTAATGAAAGAAAATTCAGAAATCTTATTTAGCGCGAAAAACCTTCTCGTTCACTGGAAACCGTGCTGTGTTGCAGAAGCACTGCAACGACCAGTCCCTTTAACTTCTGAGATAGGGGAAAGGAGACTTAACATTTGCTCCAATTGCCGCGCTGAAGGAATCTGGTCGTTGTATGTTCCCTGCAACACAATATAAATTAGAGACTCTGTGACGAATTATTTTTCGCTTTTTAAAACGGATTGACGGAACGGACAGTTACAGAAGTAAAAAATATGTTATTTAAAGTGTATTTATGCGAGTAGTAAAATGTATTTTTTCTGTTCTTCATTACAATTGATAATAATGTTTTTTTTTTTTTGAAATACTTTGGTCGTTGCGCAACGCTGCAACACTAACATTAGCCGCCACTGCCACTGAGTATGAAGTTAGGCTATCCATAAACAATTTCCCTAACCTTCCACCTTATATCGTTAATTTATATAAGTTCTGCTAAAACTGTCAATATTTTTGCGAAAATACTTTTATTGGAAAAATATGTGTGCAGGCCAACTTCACACTTCCACATTTATAAACGAATTGCAATATTATTCCATTCATATTCCTTAGTTTACGATAGCTTTGCTAAAACTATCTTAGTTTCGCAAAGCTACACTTTTCATTGGAGAAATAAAGTTTCTGCCTAATGTGAAGTTAGCCCGCATAAAACAATTTTCATAAATTAGTATCTCATATCATTAATATATCGTTAGTTTTGCTAAAACCATTGTTAGATTCGCAAAAAAATATAATTTTTATTTCAGAAATTAAGTTTCTCGCCAGCTGAGAAGTTAGCAGACTCATAAACAATTTTCAGAAATTTCCAACTTATATCGTTAGTTTATTATTAGTTTATGTTCTTTTTCCCAAAACTATCGTTAGTTTAACAAAAAGACATGTATTATCATAGAAATAAAATTTCCCCAAAAAGTGTGAAATTCTCTCGTCCATAAACAGTTTTCATAATTTTTCATCATATCGTTAGTTTATGATCAGTTTACGTTAGTTTTACTAAAACTATGGTTAGTTTCGCAAAAATGCAATTTTTATTCGAGAAATATAGTTGCCCGCTAAGTGTAAAGTTAGCCTGTGATAAATTTTCATAATTCTTGAACTCATATCGTTAGCTTGTTTTAGGTTTGCGAAGACTATGGTTACTTTCGCAGAAACGAGAATTTTATTTAATATAAAGTATCCCGCCAGGTGCGAAAAGAATTCTTTCAAATTGGGCGTTCAGAGCTTAAGGGATTCAAGTACAATTACAAAATTTGAGAAAAAGAAACAGTCTGTGAGCTTCGTTTAAATACATCGAAAAGTAAACACTGTTGTTTACATTATATAAAAAAATATTTACAATATTTGGACATGAATCCTTTAAGCACTGGAACAAGCTTTAGGTAGATGTTCCAAATGACGAAAATTGGACTTGAATCCCTTGTGCAGTGAACGCCTCAAATTTCCTTTTCATTATGGTGGTTTACGTTATTTTCTATTATTAGTTTCTATTAGTTTACTTATTTACTTTACCTACCATAGTTTGTTATTTGTTAATTTGTATCGTAATAATAATAATAATAATAATAATAATAATAATAATAATAATAATTATTATTATTATTATTATTATTATTACTTTTCCATAACACTAGTACAAATTGTATTTAGCTATTGGTTGTATGCTAGTTCCATGAACTATACATTAACATACTAATTTTATAAACATCAACTCTTCATGAAACAGGGTCATTAAATTCTCTTTTTTGAATATATAAAACATAGTTGGGGTAAAAGAAAGATTGAGATATTTATATTTATATTTTATTTTTATATTGAGGTAAAAGAGGTGAGATTTTTATATTGAAGAAACAAGATCAGGTGTTACTTTTGCTTGCCATAAAGAACATTAAACATTCATTACAGTGTAAACTTGCTACTGCCCATGCATTTCATGTGAAAATAAACTATTTTTTATCACCTTTTAAAGTTTTATATATATATATATATATATATATATATATATATATATATATATATATATATATATATATATATATATATATATATATATATATATATATATATATATATATATATATATAAAACTTTGCGCGTAAGAGAAGTATTTTTTTTTTTACTTTGCTGTTCTATATTTTAAAGTAAGTAGGTATGATTGTATTAAACGAGAGCATTTGCTTCTGTACTAAATTCAATTCCAAGTCTGTGTGTGAAACGGAAAAGTTTAATCAAACTTATGTAAAAGAATGAAAACATGCCAGTATTGTTTAAAGTGAAAGAACACTAACTTTCCCTCATTTCTCGATGTCATATGCTAAAGATATGATTGGTGTGAGGGTTTACCTATGGACTCGATTGAACTTACTAGGTATTAATGATGCTTCGTAAAACTTACTAGGTATTAATGATGCTCAACATGAAAATTTTTTCAGTCTTCCAAACTAATGTTTATTTGGCGTTGTAACCTATGTAGAACAATACAAAGTCCCTCGTTTTGCAAGTTTAAATATACGGATACACCACAAAATAATTTTGCAGAATAAACTAGGAAAAAAGTGTGTGTGTGTTTCCGACAGTCATTTTCTTTTTAAAATGTTTGATTTTGATCCAGTATGGTGTATATTTTATTTGATGCTTCAGAATCATCCAATTTAGATGGAGTTGAAGTCAGTGAAAAACAAAGTAATGGATTATCTCCCTCCAGTTTTTCCTTTAAAGTTCCAAGATAATTTTTGTAAAAAAAAATCGATTTTGATATAATATTATGTACAATTTCTTTGAAGCTTTCCGACAGTGCTGATTGTTTGGCTTAAAAATAGGAATGAAGGATGAATTTTCCTCCTATTGTATTCGATGCGTCATGGCTTACATTGAGACCAATTCTTCTCATTCATTGTATTTAAAGCCGATTGATAACGAGAAAATGAACTTTGCCGTACCATATTCCAACTTAAATAATATATTTGTCGATGACTTTCCTAAAATTGTTCTATTTTGACGCAATAAAGTGTATATGTTTTTTGAGGCTTCTTGTAACTCCCCAATGCTTAGGGATCAGTGCTACTCAAAACTAAAGAGCCATTCTTCCTTACTGAACTTTGTGAGTTTTAAAAAGTTTTCCACTTTAGCTTTCGTGAAAAATATCATTTGATTTTGGTAAAGTATGACGCAATGTCTTTCTTGGGATTTCCAATCGTCACTACTGCTCGGAGTTGAATTAGGTCAAATAGTGTTGAAGTGTATCCCCCTAGAACTAAATAAAATACTTTAATAAAATTATTCCTATTCTTATAAAGTATAAAGTGTTTTTTGCTCGAAACTAGAGGCTTACTCGTATAGTTTGAGTTGAAATTATCGAGAGAGAAGGATCACTCACTCCTGCAATGCACAGCATAATTTGCAGCGGAGGAGACTCCGAGGTCTCAGCTACTCGAACACCCCCCAAAATATTTGTAAGGATGCCCAACATTTTCCGAAAGAAGAAAGAAGAAACATAAGGGAAGAGAAAAGTAAAAGAAGAGACAAGGGTAAAAGAAAAAAGATAAAATGAAAAATACTTTGACGCATTATTTTCATAGAAAGATTCCCGTCGATAGAGCGGAGAGGTAGATATAAAGTTTGGGCAGAGACGTTACCAGGATGAAACCGCATAAAATTTCAAAATTGTGGCACAGAATCAAAAGTAATAAAGTATTTTCCACTGCAATGTTTTCTCAACAAGACGACGCGACGATTTCTTTTTAAATGACAAACTGAACGAGCGTTTCTCCGTGCTATTTTTGACTAAAATTGTTCACACTTCTTATTTATATCACAAGTCGGTGTTTAGCATTGCGTGACAAGAACCATGCTCGAGGGTTAGAATCTCTCTGGTTATGCCGCCATATTATATTTAAGAACACGTGTTCTGTTGTGAAAAGAAAACAGAAACACGAGAAAAACATCTATTTTCATGCAAAAATACATAAAACTGGATTTTCCGGAGGGTAGATTTATAAGTACCCCGAGTCCCGTTTAGCATGGTTGTTGTTCCATAGCTCGAGTTCTCCCGCCGCAGACTATGAATTAGAGCACCCCCACTAATTTTCAACACCAGGTGCTACTGATCAACTAGTCTAGAAGCAAATTCCTTAAACAGGTCGAATTAACACTTTTCCGTCCTATATATCTCTTGAATAAAATTCTTGTTTTCAGAAGTAATACTAGTTTTAACAGTGGCAATTCTTGAGTAAAGTCGTATCTGTGAAATTAAAATACATAAATTGTGTATGGTTGGGCTAACTTCATACTTGGTGGGACATTCTATTTTTGCAATAAAACGTGTATTTTTGCGAAACTAACGATAATTTAGCAGAATTGACATGAACTAACGATAGACTAACTACATGAGTGAAAGAATGTTGAAATTGTTTGTGGGCTGGGAACTGCAAAGTAGACCTGAGTGCGTTTTTGTGAAATTAATGACAGTTTTAACAGAAGTAACGTAAACTAACGATACATTAATAATATGAGGTGGAAGATTACGGTAATTGTTAATGAGCAAGCTAACTTCACACTTGGCGGGGAACTTCATTTCTGCAATAAAGTTATTATTTATGGATGTCATACAAACATGGAATAAACTACCTATAACTACGTATACTTTTGCAAAACTAATGATAATTTTAGCAAAACTAATGTAAACTAACCATAAACTAACAATATGTGTTGGATAATTATTAAAATAATTTTATGGGTGGACCAACTTCATAGTTGACGGGCAATTTTACTTCTGAAATAAAATTGTATTTTTGCAAGCAAGAAAAAAAAATAGTTTTAACAAGATTGACGAAACTTGACGTAAACTGAGATCCTGTGGGGTCTCACCATTGCTTTTAAGTGTGTTAAAACACCATTATACTGTCACTTACTTATCATACTTCTATCGAATGTCTGGCGTATCTTTTATCATTCACTAGGAGTTGACGCCAGTTCGAACTTGTAAAAGATACAGGCCCGTATAACGCTGTTTGCGGTTCCCATGACTGATCTACTTTTACTAACGTTTCCCTTATTAACTGTACTAAGCGTAATGAGGAGACTACAAGAGGACATACTCATTAAGATATTACTTTCCTCTTTTTTTCTGCTTCAAATGAAAGTGAAGAGAACACGTGTAGTGCCACTTAATGGAAATCCGATTAAAAAACTATACATATATATAGTTTTATAAGTGGGGCCCCTAATACTATATATAAGCTTTTTGAAGCCAGAACAAACTAACTTTTATTTCGTGCTGAGGGCAATTAGCCCCTATAGGAATAGTGACAACTTGACACAAAGTGATGTCACAGGAAAATTGAGTTCATGTGACGGTTGCTTCAATTTATACTCTTAGTTTGTTGTGGCTAAAGATTCGGTATGAAATAACCGTAACTGAAATATTTTCATGTTTAATGACAGTGCAAATAAAAATGGTATCATTGAGTGTGATTTATAATAATAATAATAATAATAATTATTATTATTATTATTATAGTACAAACACTAGTACAAACTGTATTTAGCTATTGGTTGTATACTAGTTCCACGAACTATACATTAACATACTAATTTTATAAATATCAGCTCTTTATGAAACTGGGTCATTAAATTCTCTTTTTTGAATAGATAAAACATAGTTGGGGTAAAAGAAAGATTGAGATTTTTATATTTTATTTTTATATTGAGGTAAGAGAGGTGGGATTTTTATATTGAAGAAACAAGATCAGGTGTTATTATTATTATTATTATTATTATTGTTTTTCGTTTTACGTGGGTATGAAATGAAAAACAAGTCGTCTTTCATATATAGACCATATATATATATATATATATATATATATATATATATATATATATATATATATATCTGCATTGGTCAGCAGTTTGTGTCAGGTTACAACTGTTTCCATTAGATCTAATTTCCCTCAGCACGAAAGTATAGTTAGATCAGGCTAGTTTCAGGCAGTTCATACCTGATATGCTCCTCCAATATAGTACTATAATCCTTTGCCTCTATCGTTATGCATACAGGATTTAAATGGATTTAAATGCAAAAGGATTTAAATGTTACTCAAAGCTATGAAAACGTATTTTTCTGTCTGAACTTTGCTTCAAATTATATCAGAACTATCAATTCTTCTCCTCTCTCTCTCTCTCTCTCCTTTTTTCTTTCTTTCTTTTCTTTCTTTCTTTCTTTGTTTTTACAACTAACATAAAAGTCGTCTTCAACTAAATATAGTTTCTTTTTGTATCAAAAGATCGAATATACGGGCAAAAAAATTCTTGTAGGCCGTATATCTGGAGAACGACATACAGTGTAGCCAAACCCAAACTTTCATTTAACTCAGTATGATGTGCTTATTCTTTTAAAAATACGAAAACTCGATTTAGGGTCCGTTGAAAAATTTTGTGGCCCCTGATCGAGAAACTAATCATTGGTCAAGATTACAATCTTTTGAACCATTTTTGGATCATTCCTAAAAATCTTGTTTCATTATTTATAGCAAGAAATTCAACAAATAGCTAATCGAACTCGATAGAGAGACGTTGATTATGGAAGATTTACGTGTTGTTTGAATTTCCCAGATATCCCCAACTGACATGAAATAATAATTGTTTTCAAGACTTTTGGTATAGTGTATAAATTTAGGTGTCCATCAAATATGACGTCAAAAACTGCGTGATAAAAAAAATATGATCTTAAAAGAAATATTATTAGTTAAAATCGTTTTGTAGATATTATCTGGCTCATCGTACACCAGCGTTTCCCAACCTTTTTCAACTTGCGGCACACTACATGTGTAACTTGAATTCTCGCGGCACACCCATATATATATATATATTATTTGTAAATATAAAATACCGTGGTATTTTTATGTGATTACTGATCACCTTCTTATAGAGAAGAAAGCTCGATCAGTGTTTTTCCTCCGTGGTAAATCATTATGCTTAGTTTTCATTCTAATTTTAAAATTTAAAAAAAAAAAAAAAAAAAAACAATTGCAATGAATAGGACTCGGGTTTTTAAAAATCTCTTTTCTCTTTCGAAAACTGTATCTAACCTTTAACTAAAAGGGAAGATCACTAAATAGCGAATAAATAAACAAATCTCCTATACTTTTAAAACACAAATGTAGGTAATTTGTATGCATGTTTGCTTTGTTGAATTTATTGATTGATATGTTAAAATTTCAAGTTACGAAATAGTCTGCAACAATAAAGAAGCAATAATGTTCGTGACAATGATAAATACGTTTTTCAACATTAAAAATAAGTAACACAGTATGAAACTTAAAGTTGTAGATTTATGGTAGAGGTTCATAATAATGTGAAATACAAATATATATTTCCCCTATGTCTTGTTATTTGGTTCCTATCGAATTAATAATTGGTTTCGATTTCCTCGCGGCACACCAGAGGCCCATTCGCGGCACACCGGTTGGGAAGCGCTGACGTACACATTTTTATACTTTTCATTTTCTTATGTTTCTCACATTTTTTTTTAAAGTAAGGGTCAGTTTAGCGAAGACTTAGTGTCATAAAATCAATACACAGTAAAGGTTCAAGGACTGATTGTAATGACTATGCCCCAATTCATAAAACTGCTAACAGAAAATATGCGTTAAAGGAAAATTAGTTTTTTTTGAACGAAACAAAGTTATTTCTCTTAATCAATATAGTCTTCAAATTGGTTAAAGTACGTTACATTTGGTATGCAACTTAACAGAAATTTGTAAAAGTATTTATATAAATCTGAAAATGATATTAGTTGTTTTAGATCCAGACGAGACATTTGAAGCAATAACACATGTCATTATCTCGATTCGAGGACCATCTAGAAGACAGAAAACACAAATAGTTTCGAAAATATGGAGTTTCGTAAGGGTTATTTTAAATTTGTATTTGTGATTTTATAAAATGTAGAAACATATCAATATATCAAACCATTTCCAGACGACACCTCACTATTCACTGATAAACATTGACAGAAGTCTTTATTACAGCTGAATTAGAAGTGCAAAAACTAATATAACTATGTACTAACCATTCACTACCTCTCATAAAAGCCCAATGGAAACCACGAAAGTCTAATGGAATGCACTGTCCCGCCATACGTCGTAGAACTGTTCGTGGAGACATCAGGACCCTGCACAAAACCACGAATTCAGGCACAAGGGTTTGGCCATAGTCATGTACAGACTTCTCTGCTCTTGATCCGTGATATGATGCGGCTATTGGGAGCTTTCATGTTTTGCATTGCTTTTTTGTACTTATCGATTAGATATTCACATCGGTAGCACTTCGTAAAATACGAATCCAATGCTTCGGAAGAATATACACAAGGTCACAAGTTGCTATAATTCTTCCGCGATGAAAGGAAAAAGCCTGCTAGAATTACTGCTGCATTGGGCTACTATAATGTTAGACTTTCCGGAAACATGTAAACACCAACACTCAGCTTGTTCTGAACTTTTTCTCTCTGGTCTGCCTTTGATGCTATTTTCATGGCTGGAGCACACGATGGGCCCATCATTTTTACAATTTTCCTTCCTTTACACATTCTGCTAATTTTGAGTCAACATACACGTATATACTATATTGTACTGTACCCAACCATGTGTTATATGTCAACAAAACAGACTACACTTCACTTGGTGTCACCTGTCAACGAAGAAAGAAGACGTCATCTAGACTAGAACCCGAAGAACTGCCTGAAAAGGGGGAACAGAAGCACTTCAGTATCATTCTGGCTTGGAATTGACCATACCCAACTTTTCCTACTCTGATCTGCTGCACTGGGCCGTTGAGTATTCGTAACCAAAAATCCTACTTTGGTTGGCTGCACTGGCCTGTATAGTATTCCAGTACAAAACCCCTTGTTCTCGTTGGTTGCACTGGGCCACGGATCATATTAATAAATCTGAACCATATAAATACAGAAGAAAATGAAGTTAAGATTCAGCTCCGGTCGCTCTTTTTAACAACTTTTTGTTGTACTTAAACTTTAGTGTAACTGTATTATAGTATTTGTAACAGAAAATGGCGGATATAACCACAAAAAATGTATATTTACTGCTGGTATTAGAGAACTTCGTTATATATACTATTGGTTAAAAATTTTCGTACACTCCGGATTTTTGTAAGCGTCTGCTATGATCCTATTATTTTAGCATGAGAACTTTACCACCCTGCCCTGCACCAGATATACTCTCCTTCCTAAAGCATAGAATTTGACGATAGTTGAGTCGAGGTCTGAGAGGTATTGCAGATCATATGTCTAATTATAATTCTTAAAACTGAGAACAAAAAAGGATATTTCATGTAGATATTACATAGAACAAACAAAACTGTGCAACACAAGGCAACAAATTTGTTTTGTTGAACGATGTAGATACAGTGGGGAAATGCAATGACAGAAATTTGAAAGAAAAATCAGTTCTCTAAACTTTTCAGTTCTCTATACCTTATAGATATGCTGGCTTTAAAAAAAAATCTCAAAACGCCATTCTTTCAAAAATGTTTACGATGGTCAATATACTGTGCATCCTTCTCTGCTCAATTGTCGCTCGGTGGAAGCGTATTTGTAATGTTCGTCGTTTCTATTTCAACGAGCAACAATGGAGCATACGAAACAATCTTAAACTATAATCTTTCAGTAAAGTATCATAAACTATCTGCGGAGTTCCTGCATTAAACTATTATCTTTCAGTAAACTATCGTAAACTATAATCTTTGTTTTGATCTTTCAGTAAACTATCCTTAATTTGGGAAGTAAAAGAAAAATTAGAAAAAAATGTTCTTGGAGAATACTTTACAAATCTTAAATTAAACATTTGGTGCGGATAGGTTCAACGACGGGCTCTAGGCAAGAGAACGCATTTCTCGACGAACTGACGGACGGAGGAATAGATAGATGGACACCCGAAAAAAAGTTTTCGGCTTGTAGGACTCATGAACCGTATAAATCCGTTGAAATCTCGAATTATATTTTTCTGCCATTACATTACTTCCTTCTTCCTATCCTCGCTCGAAAATTAAAAAAAAAAAAAAAACTTCATTAAGGAAATATAACTACTAAGTTTAATATTAGAAAGTACAAGTATAAAAATAAGTTGTGTTCTTTATTCGACAATTGACAAGCCAATCTACAACACTTTGCCATAGATACGCT
Source organism: Thermobia domestica (assembly GCF_964235325.1). Classification (NCBI taxonomy): domain Eukaryota; kingdom Metazoa; phylum Arthropoda; class Insecta; order Zygentoma; family Lepismatidae; genus Thermobia; species Thermobia domestica. The sequence goes on from NC_137461.1 coordinate 208,522,432, forward strand.
CTATAACTTAGAGCCACGAAACACACTAAGTACTCAAAATTTATTGTTTCCTTATGTAGACGATTCTTCTGATATGAAGCACGTGTTTTTCGGTGTAGATTACATAATCATGAAATGTTTCTTTTCTGACATACTATGGATCGTTTTATAACCATAGTTTTACTTAAATAATTTCGCATGTCGTTGGCTGTGTTCGTTGATTAAGTTGAATTCTGACACTCTCGATACTGTTTAAGATCAAACTCTTCCCGATCAGTATGGGATGAAGGTGGGGATGAAAAGAGATTAGCATGTAAAATTAATGGAAAATGATCGATACTATTGTCTAATAAAGAGTTATTGGGGTCGCTGAGATGAATAGTGACACACCAAATGCACTTGAAATACAGACTATAAGTTGAGTGATGGAGGTGGGGTTGAGATGCAAAAATAACCGAAACGATCGAAATTAGTTCCAATCCTATGTTTTTGGGATCCTTGGGATGAGTAGCACTTCCAATATTGTTTAATACCAAAATTAGCCCCATGCGCATCCTAAATCGGGAAAAAGTTTAATTTTTTTTCAGAAACCCTATGCAAAGAAATTGAATTTTAGCTAGTTTCGAATAAATAGGGCCAGATTAACTTTTTCGCTCCAATTTCTTACAATAAAAAAATAATAAAAAAATAAATCATGTTATGCGGCAGTTAATAATATACTGAAACATTTGTTGGTGAACAGAATTGTGAGGAGTCTCCGAAAAACATCGTCCTTACAAAAGTCAACCCAGAACTACTCCTTATGCATTTTTTCAAGGTGAATGGCTTATGACATATATTAGGATGATGACGAAAGATATGTTCACGACATATCAAGAGAATCGGAAATTCTAAAAAGGAAAAGGTCATCCCTAAGCTTTAACTGTCCCTTGTGGCTATTTTTATGGAAAGCAATTAACTGAACATTATATAGTCATTAGTGATATATTCATTTATGAAATAGTTCGTTGGAAATAGGTAGTTTTCCAAGTGACAGGAAAAAGATACATATTTGTAAATGTTTTCTATGATGTAAATACATATCTCTATAAATATGGTTGGTACACCTCGTACCCTTCCATGATGAAAATTACCAAAAATATATGCAACATATATTTTTTAACCCTTAAAGGATCCTGGCTTTTTGGGCTATTTTTTAGACTTTCAGTCAAGCAGCTACTGTATCGTCACTATTTATTCTAGGATCATGGTTCATACCTCATTTTCTTCAGAATAGAGCTGGATTTCAAATGGTACCACTTGCATGCTCATACCATATACCAGAAGCGGGAAAAAATGTCAAAGTGAAAATTTCGGAGAGAATTTTTTTTTCTCGAACTTTGGCCCCCCCTGGACCCCCCTGTGTGATCGTAGTCGTCTAAAAAAATCTGATAAATAGTACTTGGTATACTGAATGTGTGTGCCAAATTTCAAGTTTCTATCTTGAATAGTAAGGGCGGGAGAATTTTTATCAAAAATTCCCACAATGCCCCAAATTACCATAAAACACTATGATCTCAGGGAAAAAATTCCTGAGACATCCCTAATTACCCTAGGACTATAATCCGCCAATCATTCTCTTCAGAATAGAACTGTCATTCAGGTGGTACCATTCACATGTCTCCATCATGTATCTGAGGCGGGAAAATGACGAAAAACGGGATTTTTGGGGTAAAAATCCCTTTTTTAACCCTTTGCCCCTCTGGTACCCCCCCTGTTTTAACACTGACATGGGAACAAAAAATCTGGTAAATACTACTCGGTGGACTGAATGTTTGTGCAAAATTTCAATCTTCTACGTGAAAAAATAGGCCCGCCAGAAAAAATTTCCCTACCATGCCCCACTTTTACCCTATACAGAAGTATATTTGGATAAAAATTCACTGAGACGGCCCTAATTACCCTAGAATAATAATTCGACCGTCGTTCTCTTCAGAATGGAACTGCCTTTCAGACGGTATGACTCACGTGGTCCTATCATGTATGTAAGGCGGGAAAATGACGAAAAACGGGATTATGGGGGTAAAAAAATCCCTTTTTTTACCCCTTTGGTTCCCCCCCCTGCTTTAGCACTCACATCGGAACAAAAAATCTGGTAAATACTACTCGGTGGACTGAATGTTTGTGCAAAATTTCAATCTTCTACGTAGAAAAATAAGCCCGCCAAAAATATTGAACATAGGCTTAGAAAATGAGAAAGGAAATTTTTGAATTATGACGTCATCACCTACTATGTCTGGACGCAGGACGGTCTGAAACCATACGTAATGTCTTCTACAAGGCCTCTGGACTTGGAAAAAAAAACGGACGAAAAAGCTCAAACAGAAGAGAAATAACGCAATGTACCATGAAAAACGCGTATGGTACAAATTGTACCATAGTATCCCCAAAGGGTTAAAGAAAACTGAAATATCCATGCTCCTTGTATGAGGCAGGAATTTTGAAAGTTGTGCTTCAAGGTCCATTAAGAAGATGTTATTGCATCACATGATCATATGGATGAGTGCATTGGTTTATTCTCTTGAACAGAGCATGGATATCATGATACAACCTTTCGAAATTTCGAGAAGTTGTTATGCCCCACAACTGGCCATAGCAGTTCTGTTGATATTTGTTTACTTATTTGTTATTTATTGTTTGTGATGACGTTTTGTACAAGTTTAATTTTCTACAAAGCTGGAATTTTGATTTAATTGTTAAAATGTTCACCTGCTCTATACCTTTAACAAGCAATATTACGAATTACATTATTAATATTTATTTTGAATAAGGTACCGTGTATTATATATCTGTATCGTGTAAGATATGAATTACCTTATAATTACTGAGTATCGATTGACGAAATGGTTTTCTTTCTCGGAACAAGAAGAAAAAAATTATTAATTTGAAGTAGAAAATCAGGAGAGTGATAAACAAGTCTACGTTCTCTGTAACTATTGATTAGAAACAAAATAATTGGATTTTAAAAATGTTCAAGAAAGAAAAGCTACATTATATTCTATTAATATAGCGTTAATAACAGCTATTTATAAAATATTTGTTAAAATACTGAAAATATATTTTACTTATGGAGGGCAGGATAATAGTAATTACGATTAGCTAAAGAGTTTCTTCTGGGACTTAAGCCCTTCTCCTTATGTATTATTATGCCGCCAAATAATTGAAAATATGTAGTTTCATGATAAATCATTACGTTTCAACTAAATTTCAATAATTCTGTCTTAATCATTTGACAGGCATGGAAGCTATTATGAATTATATCAACTTAATTATACATTTATTGGCGTAATATTTATGGTCAGAAAAATGCCTACGATATATTTTAATGGCATAATATTTCTAGTCAAAAGACGTGAACAGTAGGGTTTAATAGCACGGCACTGCGTATAATCTATTTGTTATGCAAATTCAGATAGAACAGCATTTTTTGACAGGCAGTTATGAGGACATGTCTAGTTTCCTTAGCAACAAAACAAGGATATGTACAACATAGGCAAAAGGTTTTATTTAACATACAACATGACGATAATATTAAAATACGTAAATATATCAAGGGTTAAATGAAGTGTACTAAATATAATAAAGAAATATGTCTCATGTGAAATATATTCCTTTTCGCTGAACTGTTGTTATCCTATGATGTTAGCTGGAACAAGGCATGGATGAAAGCTGTGAAAGAAGAAGTTAAATCTTGAACACATATGATATGATGCTTGTGTTTGTTGCTTTCAATCTAATTTTGTTATTACACGCCTATGAATGTATCGTTGATTACTTTCACAAAAGTTAATCACTTGCGAATTAGATGAACATGGTATCTACAATGTTAACACATATAGAACAAAGCCACTATATGGATTACAACCCAAAATTAACAATATGAGTAATATTTAAATACATACTACGCTAATTTAATTACATATACTGTAACTCATCTAATGTATGGTTTCTTTGCGAGATATGAGATTAATAAATACGTTCCTTTTTCAATGTAACTTACCTTACTTCTGTTGAGAGTAAGATAATCGATGATGCTATAAAAAGTATGTACGGGAAAATTCATTTATGTGTAACATGTGTATATAGTATTCAATTTCATGTTAACTCCTACTAATAAATTTATGTACATTGTTTCGAATTCTTGATCTTTATAAACAGGATATATCAAAATTTTGTATTCGTATTTTTCTTTAATTTCTGAAGTTCTAATTGATACGTTTCTAGAAAATAGTGTACGTTAAATCCTTTCCTTCAATGACTGTATTAATCCACAAAGTGAATCACGGTTGTTATCTCGTACCGTGCAATGTGATCGAGAAATCTTCACGATTAACGTGACAGCCTCATCACCGAACTTGTATATGAAATAAATAAACTTTTCCACGGTTTTTCTATACGTGGTAGTGACTCAGCATATCTACAAGTGCCAAACGGTTCAGTTGTCATAATGTCGCCTTCGGTCGATGGAATGGATGACTGCTGTGCCAGAAGATCAAAGTGGAGCATTACAAAGTGTATATTGACACACTCTCCAAACTTGGAAGTTGCCAAAACTAAAAATTAGTATATGTTCTCTTGGACTAAGGTATATATTTCTGTAAATTTGGATATCCTTTGCATGAGTAAAAATTTTTCAACATTCTAATTTGGGAGGACTTTGACCTCATATGAGATAAGACTTTATTTTCTTATCTTTTTATTTTATTTTGTGAGACAGTAGTACCTTAGTGCACCACATCTTAAATTTTTCAGGGATACAATGGTCCAATTTAGAATTTGCCAAAAAATAATATTTGGTATACGTTTAGTAAGATTTATTGTTCAACTTGTGTCCTTCCATGGGTAAAAATTATAATAATAATAATAATAAAACTATTAACGTAAGTACTCGTGATCGTAAGTACTCTAGTAGGTGCTCGGTTTTTGTCCTAATTTACTCTCTAGCTTTATTACAGTATGTGATCATATGGATAAACACAGGGATAAATTGTCTTCCATAAGACTATGACGCATCATTTTAAAATTTTTCGCGCCCTCCTCTTTCAAAACTAAAACGTGAAAAGTAAGTGAATGTATTTAAAAGGTCTTAGAACTTAGCATCTTTGTGGACTACGTTAAAGCTCATGTGTGTGTGTGTGTGTGATTGATTTAAAGGTTTAATGAGGACGTCAGTACCAAGGCTACTTTTTCCCACCATAAGATCAACACGACTTCCGTATATAAAAGTTAAAATCGACATATTAAGATATAACAAAAACTACTGCTTCAAAAAGTAAAATCTGAGATAAAATAATAAATATATGAGAATAACAGATATATATCAATAACAATAAATAGTAAAAATATAACAATAACAACAAATATATATCAATAACAATAAATAATTATAATAGTAACAATATAGAAAATATAACAAAGTAAAAACAATGAAACATAAGAAATCAACGTTTAACTCGAACCTTTCCACGTGGGCCTAGTACCGTACACGTTGTCTTCCATCATATCAGATTTAGAAACTGCACATCGCTTACGAACAGATGGAGATTTTATTCTTTTCGGGAAAGGACGACATCATTGAGTTGGCGTATACACTGGCTCAGTTTTATGTTGGCCATATAAGGTGAGCGGCGAAGAGCTGGAATTTGTCGAAAACCAACACTGAGAGAAACACACGGGATTTGGGGAGATTTGGTAGTCGATGCAACTGGAGTTTGACTTCTGGACTTTTGCCAGGAAAATGATCAGTTTGGGTGGAAATGGACGTTTGAGTTGCCACATATTAAAACATAAAAAAAAACTTGTAGCTGTAACAGTAGCAACCCTGTCAGGATCCTGCCGCCTATAGTTGGACAATTTGTCCATGCCGACCAGATTCCGCAGGCGGATTGCCGGCGCCGAACATCGGCGTCTTCCCGCGCGATTTTCGACCGAGACGAATAATTGCCTTGCCGAGGAGTAGGCAAACAGCCGGAAATGAGCATTAAATGCGCCGGCGCCGCCGTCGAAAAGAGGCCGGGATAAGGAGTCAGCAGAAGGTAGGAAAGAGGCCTTTCCGACTGTTTTGCCGACTCTGACGGTCGGCAAAGATGCGGCAAGGGGCATTTTATTTTACGATTTTCGACCGCTTGCCGCCTCGGCGAAAGGTCGACAACTTTGAACAAGTAGATCGTTGTGCCGCCGCGGACGGGTGCCGGCTGCCTCCTTCGGCCCTCCACCGTCGACGGTGGCAATCCTCTTTCCGACTGCGACTTCGTGATGGGGAAAGGACACAGAAAGTGGGAAAGGGTTGCTTTCTTTTAAACGATGCTTACAAGCAAGGTCCACAACGAGGCACACTCAGATCCGACTCAAACTTCGCCTTGAGGACACATAATGGAAAAGAAGAAAAAATGCCAAATTTGAGCTGCCCAATACTAGAAACACCGGAGTTATACTCCCCAACATAACGCACCACGCGGCAATATGATATAAGGTAAACGTCGCAAAATACCCATTTAGGTCGAAATCGGAAAGGACGAGAAGCACCGAGATGATACCAAGATACCTGATATGATATAACACAGACTTGGCCGCCATCTTGAAAGTCGTTATCGTGAATATATCGTAAGGTATTGAAACGTGAAGGATGTCTTGTGAAAGATCGATTTCGGGTAGAATTAGAAACTGAAACCAATGCCCAAACTCTAATAACGTATCGAGCATGGTATTAACGTGAAGAGGAATTCATGCGAGCAGAGTACGGAAAAACAGCTGAAGTTATGTTGTTAACGCGATGAAACAGAAACGGTCAAAGGAACCCAGAACACATGGATGATGCGACAAAGAAACACACACGCACACACATAGAGAGAAACATATACATTTGAGTTGGAATGCTACACACACACACATATATATATATATATACATAGATACAGATATATATAAGATTGTACCTATTGTTGAAAATCTCTGCAGTAGTGGTAGTGAGTAAAGAAATGGGTGACACACAGCTCCCGCAAACACCAAGCACATTTGATCACAGAAAGTTCTGGGCACTCGTCTTTACAACATTCACGCTGTCGTAAATTGAAACAAAAGTCAGTTGTGTTGTACTGGAAAGCAACGTCCTCTGCTAATCCAGCTAGTTTCCACCCGCATTGATGTGTCATATGAAATCGTTGACAACAAAATTGGTTGTGTACCAGTGAATGCAGCTTAAGGACGGTGTCTCGCTGGTGAAGGTTCACGTTGGTATGGTCACGCAATGCCTCCGAAATCCGTCGTACCATGTGTTTATACATACGGAAGTAATACAGATCCAACGGTTGGCACTGCGAAGTAGTTTTTTCAGGTATAATATGGATGCGAATATGATCGGCGGTGAAACCACTTTCATGAAGTAGCCTTGCAAATGTGTCTCTGTCCTTGTGAAGTCCATATGAATCTAGCAACAGAAGGCTTTGTGTGTTGGGAGCATCTGCTGCTACTTGTGGTATTACGCATTCTTTGATGAAAACCGAATACGCTTCCCTTGTCATTTTACCAGAAGGCGTAGAAAATACCACTAAATTTGGTGCGGCGAACATATTGTCCTGAACCCTAGTACTTAAAGCTACGGGTTCCTGGAGAATGACAAAGAGTTTATCCGCCACCACCCCTGCTTTCGACAACAACGGCACCACAGTGTACGTATGCGTCGTTGTATGCATAGACTGGACACAGCCCTGAATGTGCGATGATCCTCTTCTGGCTAATGTGCGCCCACTTGTCAACTCTTTCGCAAAACCGGATTCATCAGCATTTCATATATTTGCATTCTCAAACCCCTCCATGATGGTCTTGGTTTCGTCACGCCACCCAGCAATAACCAAATCAATATCCTCCTTGTCGCGTACGTACTACATTGTGACATATGACGTGATTTTACGGCTCACGATATTGTTTTGTTGTTTGAGTGCCCCAATCCATCCGTGACTAGCATTGAACGTACGGAGACTACACTTCAGAGCCTGCTCCTTTGCCCATAATTTATGATCACTGGACAATGCGGTTATCATGTCGCGCAGCTATAAATTGTTGCAGCACATGTTCTGTGATTTCGCGATACAATTCGCGTTTTGTTTTCAATAAGCCTTTGTCGTGTTGTTCTTTCCATTTAAACAGTGTTCTCACCGAGGGACAGTTGCGGAATCTGTGTTTCATCGAGCGATATGAACGATGTGCGAATGTTTGACGCCCTTTGCCTTTTACGTCAAGCCAGTAGTGTAACATGTTAACTTTGTCCTCTAGGGTATAATATTTTGTATTACCTTCGTTTCCATTCGGCTCATAGTCATTGTCGGACGAGAACGGTGTTGCCTGTGGTTCGGGCGAAGAATCACTCCAAGGCAGCGTGCTGTCACCACTATCCGCGGCATCCTCTTCACCTGTTTGGGCCGGACCGGGTTCGTATTCATCAATGTCAAGAGTCTCATCCACATTTACTTTTGTTACATCGTAGTTGTTCAAAAACTCCAGCATGTGTTCAGCTGCTTTTCGTTCCGCCACTGTCGGTTCTGTCGATTGAACGTACCCTTGTTTTGAAAGCTCCCTTTGCATAACTAACAACACATTGAGAGGGTTCATATTGCAGGTCTACACTGGCGTTTTTAGATGAACAATAGTGCGGACACATTCACTATACAGAATATTACGCGTTTTGACTCGCGTATGCCACAAACACACTATCACTTCTCACGAGTTACCACCTGCTGTCACGCTCACTTCGTTCCATCTGTGCCAGTGAAACCCGTAAACACAATTCGACTGGTCTCACTGTGTGGCAAATTAGCCCTCTCGTGGGAGATTGAAACAACTCATTGAACTCGACTCCGCAGTGCTGCCTTTCACTGATATTGTGATTCTGTTTGGGACCGTCGAAAAATAAAAAATGAAATGAAATCTTTGAGCTTTACGTCCCACGGTTATGCCGGTTAGGCTAAAGGAGACAGCGAGGATGAGAGATGAGTGAAATGGTGGAATGAAAAAAATGGGAGGAAACGGGAGCACCCAGAGAAAACCCACGAGCACGGTGTTTGTCCACCACAAAGTCCACACGGCTCGAGCTGGGATCGAACCAGGGACCCCAAGCACCAGAGGTGGACGCTCTACAACAGAGTCACCGCGTCTCCCGTCGAAAAACAGTGTAGCACATTGCGCAAAAGAAAAGAAACATTCGTAAAGAAATGTCAGCTAGAACATGGCTGGGCCTTATCACCCATGCATACTTTGTTTCAAATACTGTTGTTTAAACAAACGTAGGCCGACATGTCCTTTGTTCTCACGAAACAGCAGGAAAAGTGACTAAGAAACGTACAAAACGTTGCCCAGGAGTGAGTTTCGATCCCAGGTAGGTCCTGATTTTGGTAACCAATCCAATATTATATTACCTACTCTCCCGATGGAGCTGCCTTCATGCTGCTTCACAATAGATAGCCCTTTGTAGTTCCTGTAGTCTTCAAACGAACGCTCGTATCGCGGGTGCAACTGTGGTTTTTATTGTACCAAGCCAGGTCCCAATATCCTTGAAAGACAATGCGCCAATGCAAAGACACTTCCATGTACAGACACTGTTACGTTTACTTGTCGCGTACCATTGCCGTGGCATGTTACCCAATGCCGTGGCGTCTTCTGTCCTTCGCATACACGTTTGTTTTACCCGAGTCTTCTACACTTTCATCATTCCAACATTTCATTCATTTCTCATAATCACCGTCTCCTTTAGCCTGGTCGGCATAACCGCGGGACGTAAAACTAAAAACTTTCATTTTTTTCTTTTACACCATCACGTCCTCATCATTACACATATGTTTTTCGCAATTACATCATTGATTTTCATTTTGCATTTTACCTTACATTGATATATCACACATCCCACTTCTCATTTCAATACCTTGCGCTACATCCAAGATCGTGGCTTTCAAGATGGCCGCCAAAACATTGTTATAACATATCAGGTATCTTTTTGATATCATCCCGGTGCTTCTCGCCCTTTCCGTTTTCGACATAAACGGGTATCTTGCGACGTTTACCTTAGATCATATTGTCGCGTGGTGCGTTATGTTGGGGAGCATAACTCCGGTGTTTCTGGCATTGGGCAGCTCCAATTTGGCATTTTTTCTTCTTTTCCATTATGTGTCCTCTGGGCGAAGTTTGAGCCGGATCTGAGTGTGCCTCGTTGTGGACCTTGCTTGTTAGCATGGGCAGAGATCTTCTCAACATTTATTAGCCCTCGGATACGTTTCTCACGTTGAAATTCTGGACAGTATCAAGATCAAGCAGAATATTCGCCCTTGCAGTTAACACAAAAAGGCTCGGTCATTGTATAGGGTTCCAGATCGTGATTATCCTGGCCAGAATTAGCACGAAGAGCAGCACTCGCATTACACGACGTGCTGATGTGCGGGAAGTATTGACATTTAAAACAGCACAGAGGATTGGGAATATAGGGAGGGACATTAATTCGGTAATAACCAGCATTTACGTAGTCCACGTAGTCCGGAAGTGGAGGCAAACTGAATGTAAGAATTATTGACTGACAAGGGAACATCTTATTTTGATAGTAGCATTGCCCAATCAAACAATGTCTAATCGATAGAAGAGTGAAGAAAAGTGAGGAATCCAAAGTTTTACGGGCCGACACCCAGAAACACAGGAGATACAGAGGAAAGAAGGATCTAGAATCATGTGAAGATAGCAATGCAAAATATACACTGACACACACACACACACACAAAAAAAAACTTCAAAATGATTAAAGTAATCAAAATAACATTAACACCACGGTATAGTAAGCAAACGCTGTACCGACAAACATGCTCAATAACATCATATGTAATGCAATGTTGCCAACTGAGCACAAAATGAAGTTTTGTTAAATGGCACGGAACACAAATCATAACGTCTAGAAAATCTAATTGAGAGTAGAACCATACCTGTGACGTCTTGATGTACAGTGTTGCCAACGCACTGTAATCACTGAAGTACAAAAATAAGGGGCGAAACACAGTGTCGAAGTAGTTTTGTCCAAGTGAAAAATCAGAATAGTATCAACACAACACACGAAACTGAAATGAGCCTGCGAACCACTTGGTCATCAAAGGGCATGTGTCATTTCACTTTACGTGCTGTGTTTTGGCATTATTCCGACATTTTCCCTGTACGTAATTTTTGTACTTCAGTGATAATATTCTTGTTTGTTGCAAAACTTCATTTTGCACTCAGTCGGCAACATTGCATAAAGGGGAGATTTTCTCAATTATTTTTGCAATATCTTGCACCATTTGCAAGATTGAGCCTGCTTCCGGTTGGAGTTTCTAATACATGTATGATCAGTGTTTTTTTTTCTTGCATGCAGTATGTAATAAGCAAATACATTACATACACAACTAATTGATAATGTCAGTGATATATGGTGCTCATTGAGCAAAACACTCCAAACAATAAAGATTCATCTTAGATTGGAGAAATGGTTATCCTTCGTTTTTCATTATCATTTGACCATGAAACTAACGCCTGAGAGATATAAACCCCTATATACAATGACGTGGTGTTGGAATGTATAACACGTAGGATATGTTTTTTTTTTAAATTTCAATACTTCTAGTGTACCCCTGAAAATGTAATAATGGCCATGTTTTTTAAAAATATTCAATTAGAACTGGACAATCTACACAAAATTTGGAATCGACCAGTGAAAACGACACGTTACTAGCACTTGTGGTTTTCTAGATCTCATTCTCGAAATGATTGGGAACAAAAATATAGATCAATATCATCATATTGCAATATCATCATAATGCAACTGTTGATTGAGACAGCAAACTTTTATTCGCAAATAAATGCCAAATCTATAAATAGTTGCGAAGCGAAAGCAGATTGGTGAGAAATAGTAACAGTATCTCATGTAAAATAATATTGTCTAGTCCACTGCGTTTCCACTTTTCGATTACCTGTTAACACTTGTCAAGTTCATAATTATGTAACTTAAGAACTGTAGTGTACAAGATTCATTATGATTGGATCACTAATACCGAAACTGCAATATCATTTCGGTAAATTTTTGACTGTTCCTCGTATGTACTGCAATAAGCATTTTTATGCTCATTGCTATTTCATTTTATTTACACACACACACACACACACACACACACACATATATATATATATATATATATATATATATATATATATATATATATATATATATATATATATATATGGAATGTTGCAAAATAAGTGTTACAACTCTTGGGAAGTGACTCCTGCCACTGAGACAATAAAAAAAGTTCTCTTGAACTTTCGGCTATCGGACAGAGTTTCGGATCTACAAGGTGCCGAAAAAGTGGGAAAATTACTTTCGGACGCTAATAGTTCGGAAACTATCCAACGTAAAAAGGGCGGGTAAAAAGATCACAGAAGAAGTCATACCTAATGTATTGAATTTCGCATGTTTCACAATCCTACAATGCACGCGCAAGGGATTCCCCAAAGGAACGTAGGGAGTCCAGGATAATCTGCCAAATGAAAATTGGTCTAAATGGGTATTAATTGATAGGGTTTCTACCAGGTAAGAATAATTCGTTTGTATTAAGTCGATATCTGGAATAAATACAAAATGGCGGACACCTTCATGCCCGTTGTGTATGGTTGCATAATCGCCAGGTACGGATGTTGACCAACAGTGACGTTCTGAGTATTAAGTGTAGCAAATTTGTACTCAAATGCTCTAGAAAGACATCTGGAGTGTCGGTAGAGCACAACAGATGAAGCAGGGTGATTCACATGTGCGGAAACACTTAACGAAAAATGCTCAGAAATACACTCATACTCAGTAAACGTGAGTTCAAAGCGTCCGAAATGTAAGGATTAGCGTCAGGAACATGAAAGCCATTGCCAATTCACCAATAATATTCGATCAATCCGATGCAATATGATGTACACGGTTGCATACCAATAAGGATGCAAGAACTGAGGTCAAGTTGAAATTGTGCAAGGGGACTCGCTAAGAAACTGGGTAAACTAAATTAATGTCACTAGTGGGATCGCATGATCGATATTGAAAGGTGGTCAATGTGTGTGTTGATATCAACATGTAGCTAATGGACAAATGTCAACATGTCCCACTACTGCTGGGACACCGTCCCATGTGCGAAAACTAGGAAAATAACGTTGCACATTCTGCTATTACATCTGGTGCACTTTTTGGTAGAACGTAACTAGAACACTATTGTATCAATGTCTCTCTTTGTTTGGGACATTGTCCCACAGTCGACAAATATGAAAAGAAATATCTTAATCCATTGTTCAAATTCTGATTGAGCGTGAAAATAACTAACTTGTATCATGTCCCACGTCTTCTAGGACATATGACGTACTCGAAATATAGGAAAACACCTCCTGAAAATCGTATCTTACACACAGTGCACGTGCCAAGACAAAGACGAAAATGAACCAATTTGGCACATGTAATACTATTGCTGGAACACCATACATATAGAAAATAAAACGAAATGAGAAATATGAAGAAAAGTCTTAAAGCTCTGAATGTTTACAAATGTACAGTAGGAGTAAACACACAAGCATGTCGGGAGGCTGTACAAGAGCACTTGCCAAACAAAGTGGGTGCTCCTCAAAGAAATGAATACAGAGAAAGTGAAGCTCCCTCGAAGCCTCAGGGCTAGAACGCTCGCTTTCGCTCGCGTGATTGCAGTTTCCAATTCTACTGGGAGCCTACGGCCTCAGATTCAAGACGAGTAATTATTTTCCTATTTTTCGCACGTGGGACAGTGTCCCAGCAGTAGTGGGACATGTTGACATTTGTCCATTAGCTACATGTTGATATCAACACACACATTGGCCACATTTCAATATTAATCATGCGATTCCACTAGTGGCATTCATTTAGTTTACCCAGTTTCCAAATGAGTCGCCTTGCACAATTTCAACTTGGCCTTAGTTCTTGCATCCTTATTGGTATGCAACCGCGTACATCATATTGCATCGGATTGATCGAATATTATTGGTGAATTGGCAATGGCTTTCATGTTCCTGATGCTAATCCTTACATTTCGGACGCTTTGAACTCACGTTTACTGGGTATGAGTGTATTTCTGAGCATTTTTCGTTAAGTGTTTCCACACATGTGAATCCCCTGCTTAATCTGTTGTGCTCTACCGACACTCCAGGTGTCTTTCTAGGGCATTTGAGTACAAATTCACTACACTTAATACTCAGAACGTCACTGTTGGTCAACATCCGTACCTGGCGATTATGCAACCATACACAATGGGCATGAAGGTGTCCGCCATTTTGTATTTGTTCCAGATATCGACTTAATACAAACGAATTATTGTTACCTGGTAGAAACCCTATCAATTCATATCCATTTAGATCAATTTTCAATTGGCAGATTATCCTGGACTCCCTACGTTCCTTTGAGGAATCCCTTGTGCGTGCATTGTAGGATTGTGAAACATGCAAAATTCAATACATTAGGTATGACTTCTTCTGTGATTTTTTTACCCGCCCTTTTTACGTTCTATAGTTTCCGAACTATTAGCGTCCAAAAGTCATTTTCTCACGTTTTCGGCACCTTGTAGATCCGAAACTCTGTCCGATAGCCGAAAGTTCAAGAGAACTTTTTTTTCTCGTCTCAGTGGCAGGAGTCACTTCCCAAGAGTTGTAATACTTATTTTGCAACACCCGATATATATATATATATATATATATATATATATATATATATATATATATATATATATATACATAAGGGCGGATCCGAGGGGGGCTATGAGGGCTATAGCCCCCTTGACCCTCAGGTATACACTGGATAAAATAGACCAATCCTGTTTTTTACTGGATAAAGCGGCAAACTATGGTCTAGCCCCTCCCTTGATGATATCCTGGATCCGCCACTGTATCTATCTATCTATCTATCTATCTATCTATCTATCTATCTATCTATCTATCTATCTATCTATCTAAAATCTTTATTTGTAAGTGAAACCAAGTATATTATCTCAATCTACAGACCTTTCTTTCTCTCCAGGCGTTGACAGACATGATTACCAAAATTGCTGACAACGTTGTTTCGTTCAGAAGCGTGCTGTGATTGAATTTCTTCTTAAAGAGGACCAATCAACTTCTGAAATTCACTGCAAACTGCAGCGTGCCTATGGACATGTGTGTATGGGTGCCAGCACTGTAGGAGATGGGTGAAACATTTTAAGAATACAAACACGAATATTGAAGATAAGCCCCGTAGCGAGCGCCCTCGAACTGCCTTCATGGGATTCAACAAGGTAAGGGTAGGTGAGCTGATTAGATGAGATAGGCATATCAGTGTGAATGAAATCGCTGCAAAACTTGGTGTTGGACATAGTGTGGTACAAGAAATGATTCACAGCTTAGGTTATCGGGTGGTTTGTGCCCGTTGGTCCCACGTTTATTAACCGGAGACCACAAACGTTAGAGACTAACCATTGCTTAAACTCTTCTTCAGAGATTTCGACATGAAGGTGATGAGTTTTTGACAAGTATTGTGACTGGAGATGAAAGCTGGATCCATTATGAAGAACCTGAAACAAAACGACAGAGCATGGAATGACACCACTTTAATTCGCCACCGAAGAAGAAAGAAAAGACAGTGCAATCGGTAGAGAAAGTTATGGGGAGAGTCTACTGGGATTCACAGAGTTGCATTCTGGTTGACTTTCGTGAGCTTGAACAATCCTTAAATTCTGCCGCTTTTGAAGCTCCGTCGTGCTTTGTGTGATAAAAGTCCTGAATAGATCATCCTTCAACAGGATAATGCGCGTTCGCATACTGAACGTGCAACAATGAAGCAGATAAGGAGATTTGGGTGGAAATACTTCTACATCCTCCCTACAGCCGCGACATGGCACCCTCCGACTATCATCTTTTCGGTTTTGTGAAGGAACAAATGAGAGGCCATTGCTACGAGACATTGGAGAATATTCGGCT
Source organism: Thermobia domestica (assembly GCF_964235325.1). Taxonomy (NCBI): domain Eukaryota; kingdom Metazoa; phylum Arthropoda; class Insecta; order Zygentoma; family Lepismatidae; genus Thermobia; species Thermobia domestica. The sequence goes on from NC_137461.1 coordinate 208,538,455, forward strand.
AGCAATGCATCAGTGTCTACGGGCAGCTGGAGGGTATTTTCAAACTTGAAGAACGATGGGAGAAACGGAGACGATGTGTTAAAGGGAAAGAAAGGACTGTAGATTGAGATGATATACTACGTTTCAGTTACAGATAAAGATTACGGTTTTGAGAAAATGTTGCTCATGACTTTCAGGACAAAAATGTTGCCCTAGTGTAGCACGGAATGACAGTTTCTTTCTCGGAGTGGAGGGGGTTGTCAGATCTGAAAAAAAAAAGAGAGAGAGCATTGGAGCCATCAAATATTCAGTTAGAATTCTGTTCAAATGGGAACAAGACAAGGACGGAATCAACAGAGATTCTGTTGGTAGGTTGGAAGAGGCAAGCGAGCTTCTTCTGTAATGAAACTAAGGCTGGAGCAGTTAAGCTCTGTATTTGGATTTTTTACGGGGTTAAATTTTTGTCTCAATCTTGGACTGTGCTCTGATTAGGCTACGAGGATAACAGCCTGTACTAATGGCTGTTGAATAGGTTCCAAATAATTAAGCGTTGTCTTAGAGGAATACAGCACAGAATAAGAAAATTCTGTATGTATGATCCGGAGTTTGATAGAATTAAGGGTAGGGGTTCGATCCCCGGATAGGGAATTTCAGGCTAAATGGATTGCTACATTAGTAATGAGAATTAGAGTTTTTGAGGCAGCGTCAATTTTGGGCAAGTGCTGTAATTAATTGGAAATTTTTACGTTTAGGGGAAGGCTCGATATTGCAACTGAGAATGTTTAAGATTTTTTATTTTCAGTTAGTTGTGTGTGACCAGCTGAGTAATTGTAACGCAACTGATTTCTTGAAACCGAGAATCTTATGCTCTGGTTTTTGAAAACTAAACTTACAACCGAGCCTTAAATGAAGGTGCTAAATTCCTAAATGAAGGAAATTTTCCTTTGCTAACTTTGTTTAATTTTTGAGTTACCTACTGATTTCGTTGAAGTTTGTCCAACTGATGGCAATCGTAAATTAGGGTCTCCACCTATGATGAATCTGTCTTTATGGAGATTTGAGGTTATGATGGCCTGAAAGTAGACGCATGTTCAAACCACATTTAGAGCGAAAGTTTTAGTTTATCAAAACAAGCTTCTTGATAGAAGCATTCAGATAATTAGAGTTTTATTTAGGTGGAGACCTCTTACTCAAGAGAGGTGAGCCTGACATTTAATCAGAAGATTAGAGAAATCGACTTTTTTAAAAAAAATATAAAGAAATACTTCATTTAGAGTTATTTCTTAAATAAAGAGTTTTGTCTAATTGGATGAAAAGCCTATTTATAAACTTTACAATGAACCTGGGTAGTATATTGTGTAATATTATAATAAATGCTCGTTAATTACCTAGATGATAGCGAACATTATATATATATATATATATATATATATATATATATATATATATATATATATATATATATATATATATATATAAAAGTTCTATCATGATTTAAATACATACTATTAGACAAAATTCTGAGCAAGTTAAAATTCGAATTTGAACGTCGCACTACAAGTGAATGAAGTGGCCCAAATTTTGAACTTGTTCTCTCTGGTTTATTTGAATGGTACAGAAGTTTTTTTGGTTATAAAAATGGACAAAAATTGGACAAAATTTTGAGCTAGCTAAAATTCAAATTTGAACGTCGCACTACAGGTGATTGAAGTGGTCCAAATTTTGAATTGTCCCTCCCTCTTTTATGTAAATGGTACAGATTGTTGTCTGGGTGGACCAAAATGGACAAAAATTGGACAGAATTCTGAGTTAGTTAAAATTCGAATTTGAAAATGTCGGACTACAACTAAATGGACACCAAAGGACGAGGATCAGACATAGTAGTCTTGATTTCAAAAGGGAACTTATGACAGTGTTACAAATAGTAATGTGTTAAGAGCGTTGTTATGTTCCTGTAATTTGTTACATGTGATAGTATCATCAACTTATCGTTGTTATTCAACAGTAATTTCAGAATTTAATCTTACAGATAACTCATAGTCCAAGATTATTGGTGAAATATTATCTTCGAAGCAATTTGGTTGGCCCAATTCTTTTTTAATTGTAGCACTGAGTTTCACCAACGAGGTATTAATATAAGCATACTGCTTGGCTTAAACTTAGTTATTGTTATTAGCATGATTGAAATAATCTGGTGACTTTGTTTCACATTGTTAAAATAACGGTAATTTGTAATCTTTGTAAACTTAATGCTGAAACTAGACACAGTAGAACAATAACTTCTAGTTGTAAGAAAAGAATACTGTCAGAGAAGATGGTGAAATCATATCACGAAGTCATGTCTTACTCTTACCGTTTTTGTTATATGAAGATTCATACTGAAGCCGGAAGTGACAGTACATTTCAACAAGTTCCAGTTACACTAGAGAATATATCCGGGATCGGAATATATTATTGCACTACTGAATCCAAATCAAGAAACTGCTCTCCCCATGAGAGTTTTTGTTCTATGGCGAGCAACGTTAAGACCGGAAACGGTTGATTTCTACTACTTCCGGTTTGAATAGAAGATTATGGGGGGTAACAGGGTCTATTTATGGGACGATAATCGTTTCCAAAAATCACTTCTCGCTGACTCTTGCTGTTTTCTCTCTATGAAAATTAATGTTGAAACCGGAAATATAGTAAATTTATACTACTTTTGGTATTAGTAGAGAGAATAAGTTACAGATAGATCATATCTTTGAAATCCTTAATCGATTGCAGAAAGCTGCTTTTAGCTATCCATGACAATTATCGCAGTACCATATGACTTTTACCGTTAAAATTAAAAATTGTTAATTTCTACCACTCTTAGTTTGAACAGAGGGTTAACGGAGTACATGTAACCTATTGTTCGGACGCTGAATTGATTTCAGAAAACCGCACCACGATATCTCTCACCATTTTGGTTGTGTTACCAATCGCCAGACATATAAACTGACATAGCCGTGATTTGATGTAACGCTTGCGATATTTATGCACAATATAGTTTGGAAATATAAAAAATACGTAATAATAGGCCTATAATAATTAATATAAGCCAATTTACTATAGTAATATTAGAACCGGTTGTTAACTTAATGTTAACTATGTTAAGCAATAGTGTCATTTCAGCTTTTGCCAGGGGAGGGAGGCAAGGTTGTCCACAATGTAAGACGTTTACATTTCTTATTAGTATACATATTATTAAAAAGCATGTATATATCAAACTTCGGGGAGGCGAATGCCCCTTGCTTTCCCTAAATAAGGTCGCTTTTGTAAAGTTACCTGAATGACACTGCAATGAATGTGCTGGCATATAGAGTAGGGTTTGTTCCAGTAGTATGCAAAATGTTTTCCTTGAGAAAAATAAACTTGCTAATTGGATCAAGTCTTGCGAACGTATAGTAACCTTATAACTAAAGATGCCATTTTAACGTTAAATAAATAAATAAATAATATCAACAGGCGGAAGCAAATTCCAACTAATAACTGCTTGATTACACGGAAACAATTCTGACTTTCAACTAGTCTGCATCATTTCTTCCTGCTAGTTAATATTTTTATAGCAAATTATAATACGTTACATAGTGAAGTTTCCAACTTACTATGGGCCTTATGCAGAGTCGTCTTGACGCTTGATTAGTATCATACTAAAGAGTTCGACTAACATATGTTTCCTGCAGTAGTCAGGGCTTCAGTATGACGCTAATCATACATCAAAACGACTCTGCATAAGACGGCATGTGTCTAGCATATACAATAGTTTCTTTATTTTGTGTGTAAGATCGCAAGTTTGATAAACTGATTACACATGCAATTCGAATCTTAAATTACTTGGCTTTTTTTTTATCTCTTAAGAACCTTATGGAAGAGTTTAACAGTACGTTAGAAATGAATCTTTGAGTTTAACGTCCCACAATTATGCCTTTTAAGCTAAGGGAGGCGATGATTAAAGCAAATGAATTATGATGGAAGAATTGGTGGAATGAGAAAGTAGGAGAAAATGGGAGTATCCCGAGAAAAACCACGAGCACGATATAGTACATAACAAACTTATTTGGCCGGGAGTCGAAACAGTGGCCCCACGCACCACAGGTAAGTGCTCTACCTCCGAGCTATCGTGTTCCCCAGCAATACCTTAGAGTTTTAAGAAGTAAATTGATTATAGTTTTGAAATCGATTAGACACGAGTGCCTTGAAAGAAAAATTACATAGAAAACATATACCGAAAACATTAATTTTGAAATGTGAGTATTTTTTCCAAATTTTCACAATAATTATTGGTATTCATCAACACCACCAGCATAACGAAAGAGAAATAATGTTCAATACTTACCAGTATATTTTGTATGTGTCTGAGCATGTAGTTGTTTGTCATCTGTCAACAGCGCTTTCACTAGTCTTCTGATGGGTGGAATGAGCTGTGAATATATGCACCAGAACAACTAAGGATCACCCCTTGCAAAACCACACTCTCACTGCTGAACGACTTTGGTTTTCCAAGCATAACTGATTTCTTTTAAATGTCTCACTAGAGGCGCTAATGTCAAGCATGAGTAAAAGTCCAATATAATGTTAAGAGACTTCAACCGGCCCCTTAACCTAATGACCTACCTTTTGTTTTCGTTTTCAGCAAATAACACATAATTATAATTTGAGGAAATGTTTCTCAGCGATTACACTGGAATTTAGATACTCTGCGCTCGTACATCACACGAAGTTAAATATTGACATTACGCTAAGCATTATTATGTTTGCCAGTATTTAGGTGAACTGTGTGCGTTTGTTCAACGGATATACTGTACTGGACTCGATTCCGAGTTCGAGATAAAGAAGTATTGCAAGAACTGTCTTTTAAGCAAATGTTCTGATGGGACCAAAAAGATTCTTCTTGGATTCTATTTAACATGTCAAGATAAGTGCTCATGCAAATTTTGGCAATTTTGATCGCAATCGGTTTGGCAGAAAAATACGTTTAACTCTTTCCACCGCACTCTTAAGATTTCTTGTAAAATCATAGACTTTAGAATCATAAAACTGCAATTAATTAAAATAGAGATACGAGGTATAACTTATTTAAATTGAAATTAAGTGGCCTTTCTTTCTCTATAACATAGTTTGAATATTTTTAACAGGAGTGAAATAACAAACAAACAAATAAAAAAAAACCTTCCTCAATAAAATTCATTTCGTAATTTTATTCATTTATAACTTCTATAGCGTGCGCACAGACACATACAAATAAATAAACAAAATAAGAATAAGGCATAATGTATTATACTTCAAAATATTATATGAATGTAAGAAAAAAATACAGATTGTTATCACTTGTAGAGAAAAGGGAAAGAGAGAGAGAGAGAGAGAGAGAGAAGTGGAAGATAATATTGATTTTTATATAATTCAAGTTCTAATTGGATTGAATCGCAGTTGAGCAGGTTTTCTTATGTTGCTTGTGAGTTTGCTTGTGTGTTGACTTTCAGCGTCTCCTTTCAGCACCGAAGCTGTATGATACGTGAACCTAAGGTGTAATCCAAGACACTGTGATAAGTTCAAGTGTTCTCTTATAGAGAATAAAGTCCGTGACCCCAGGGATTAACCCATCTGGAGATTCAGGACTAGAAAAAAATCTGTGGTCCCTGCTGACTTCCTCTAATACATTTCTGTGAAAGTACAGTAGGAACGTTAAGGGAATATGTGTCATATTTTTTTTTCATATTTTATTTTTTGATGATTATTGTATCTTTGTGATTATTTTTAGATAGCCAGTTGGGATTTTGATCAGAGTGGAGGCCCCTGTCTACTTGGAGACCCGGGGTTACTGGCCTCCTAAGCCCCTCCATTAATCCGGCCCTGCGTGACCCCATTGCTCTAAAGTCACGTGAGCTAGCCATTAGACCAACAAAGAGGACAGTATGCCTCCTTCTCGTATGCACTATGCTTGGAGATATCTCACAGAAGGAAAGTAAGAGGGATATTTTGAAAACTTTTTTTAAAAAAAAAAACACTATTTTTTATTTATTCGGTTGTTATTTTGTGGCACATAAAAAATTAGGACATTCACTGCTATGCTACAAAGATATGCTGAAACTTTCCTGTTCATAGTATTAATGCAATGTTCACATTATATTGTTTATTTTCCTGCAAATCCCCGAGGTACAATAAGGAAGACACGGGTAGCTTGAAGACAGGATTTTTGTTTCAACAATACCAAATTAAGATTTGAGCTTAGTTGTGAGAATAATGTATATAGAACTGTTCTTTGGAATGAGAAATAGGATAAAGTACAAAATTATATACCCCTCCATCACTATTGCAATACTGCATTTTCCCAACTGCAATTTCAGGAGTCTTAAACTTTTATTCTAACAAGGAAATTACTTGGACTCAAACGAATGAATACGAACAAAAAGAAGAGCATGTGTAATGTGAGCACCCTGGAAGCAAACAGTGATGTCTGTTTTTCTTCAAGATCGTGTAAACGTCCGCAAGAGCAGGGCAAAGTAGAGCACATGCCATAACTAGAGGGATTTATAAAGTCGGAACCCGGGCTATTTTTGCACAGAATGGTTGGGTGGTTTCAAAAATCGGCAAACACGTATCCCATTATTTTTAGGGGCACACATTTTGAATAAAAAAATGTTGTGTTCCAGGACCCCCTGGAGGGTCCAAAGCAAGATCCAACCAAAATTTTCAAATGGTAAGGAGGTCAAATAGTATATCGTTGGAAAATTATTGTAAAAACAAATAAGATGTAGCAAATCCCGAGTTTTTACGCTTACCCTGTACAAAATGGTAGGCAGCAAGGGCGCCGATCTCGGGGGGCTCGCCCACTAAAGCTCATGTGGGTCTCCACATTGTGTTTATGAATATACAATACTTCGCATACTTTGAATTTAATTTGTCTTAAAATCCTCATATATGCCTTCTGCATCTGATGGCCCCCCCTAAAGTTACAGTGAAATTGGCGCCCTTGGTAGGCAGTCAAAATGTCAACACAGTTGTCATGAAAGTCTGTGACCACCATTTTGCATCGGGACTTGTTGAAGCTTGTTTCTTTTCACAATTCCTTTTCAACGATCTACTACTTGACTCCCCCTTAACATTTAAAAATTTTGGTTGGACCCCATCTGGGACCCTCCAGGGGACCCTGGGACACAACTTTTTTCATTCAAAATTGTTCCTCTAAAACTAATGAGATACGTGTTCGCCGATTTTTCCATCCACCAAACCGTTTCCGCAAAAATGGCCCGGAGTCAGACTTTATAACGCCCCATAATTACGGCATATGCTCTACTTTGCCCTGCTCTTGCGGACGTTTACACCATCTTGCAGAAAAACGGACATGATTGTTTGCTTCCGGTGTGGTCACATTACACATGCCCTCCTTTTTGTGCGTGTTCATCCGTTCGAGCCCAAGTACTTTCCTTATAAGCAGAAATGTGATAGTGTTGCTAATACGTTTCTCAAAACTCCACTTGAGACGGATTTTTAAAAAATTATTTCTCATGTAATTTACTCCCTACAATGATTTGAACATGAACACACAATATTTCCTAAATTTTTCTTTAAATATTACACCGAAATTCGACATTCTACTCCTGCTCGTATGTTTTGAAGTTCGACAGTAATTTATTTCATTTATTCACATTTCTGGGCATTACCGACATCTAAGGTCTTGAGCCCGTCACGTATGCGGGATGGAGTCCCTCGGAGACTGCACTATCTGGGGAACTATGGAATTTGTATGTTAGATACCATCCCGGTATTTAACTGGTGTGAGTGAGGGGAACCAAGAATAATTCTTATTTAGGATTGCTGCCCTGCAAAAACTATAATACCTCTCCGACTGAGTGTCTCCAATGGGACCAAATCTAGGATCGCTCGCACCAAAGGCGAGAGCGTTACCGACTACCGACAGACATTGCAGGTGAAAATAAAAGGAAAGAATATATATGTCATGTATTGTTGTTTTTAATGTTTTTCAACTGGTACTGCACTTGAAACTCTTACTTACTGAGGCTACTCAAGTGAAGGTTCGCTAATAGCAAGAAAGATTTCGGCAAGTTGGCGCGTGTTTGGGTTTTGACTCTCTACGCTTGCACTTGTAACACATGCTCTCATACAATCTGCCTTTTGTTGTACTTGCAAGCGATGCTTTAGACCCTTCGCAAAGCATCACTGGCTGTTCATTGGCTATTGACTTGACTTGGCTTGTGAAACGTCTGCGTCAAGCTTGAATGGAACACTAAATGCAAGGTTGCCCCATGTAACTTCGTTACTGGAATCCAGCTTGTGGCATGCTTGCGCGTTTTCCAATCAAGCTTGATGTAAGATTGGTCGACTTGCAATTCAAACTTACAGCAAGCGATTTCCAAATTGTTTTTGCTACTAGGATAAGATTGTAATGCCAGTACGTATATCTGTTGCTCCACATGATAACTTTTGCAGCGATTACTTATTTTCGCAATTGCTTCGGGCCGAGTTCGTTAATAGAGTCAATTCATTAACATCTTTACAGGCACGGTAGCTACTCATAACTTTTTTCTACTACTACTATAAAGGCCAATAACTTTAGAATCTTAGAACTTAAACATTGAATCGTTAGTATGCAGAAAACACACTTCACCGGCTGACATCTAGCGGACGAAACTGAAACTTCTAGGAATAGAAATAAATTTATATTTCCTGTGATTCCCTTGACCATGTATTTTAAGCAGAGTTGTCCCGGCTTCGATTCCTGGTGGGGACACTCGATCGAAAAGATATAACCGCTTTTTCAAGCCAATCATCTCCAGTGAGGTTTTTCTTGGGATTTCCTAATTCAAACCATGCAAATGCTAGGATGGTACGTAACATAATGATCCCAGAGTGTTTCATTCCTCCCTCATTCCTTTCCCCTCCCCAATTTCCCGGGCAATTTAATTGCCGAGGGACGTCATCTCTCATATGGGACAAGCTAATATGGCCATAGGTGCGGAGAACCCAGAAATTTAATTTCTGATCCTAATTTTAAGCAGAGTTTATTAAGTAGACTTTGAACATACACATGTAAGTGCTAATGCACAGATTTCATTGCCCTTCATATTCTAATTTGAAGAGTTTTCTTCTATTTACAGTACATTTTGGATACTCATGAAAAAATCTTAATATTGGAAAATAAAATAAATGATTTTAACTTTGTCAAATTTGATTACGTTACTCCCATCTGTACACACTTTGGGAGTGCGGAGGTAGTTGCCAAGCTATAGCCAAAGTAACGATTTGACGGAAGCTTATTGTGTATGTCTATGTGTGTATATTTGTTAATATTAAGACAAACACTGAAAATCCTGATTGCCTGAATTGCCCGTACAATTGAGTAACCTAACTATGTTCTATTGTTCGTTAAATAAAAAAATCCCTTATTGAACTGCTATGCGTACTATTTAGTCTCGAATGACTGGTGCAGTCTATATGCACATTAAGAAAGCGAAAGTGTACGCTCATCGTATAAAATATACAACGAACACACAACATCCGATGTTGCGTTGCCACATTTTGATTTTTCGATCAAAAGATCCAATATATTTCATTCAAAAATTTTCTTGTGCGCCTTATATCTGGAGTACTGTGTAGCCAAACGCAAACTATCACTTAACTGCAGACAAAATGCAGAACACTGCTATGGAACTGAAACATTGCAAAGGGGGTGAAAAGGTGCGCGTTTTGGAAGATAGTATGTGTTATGCTTTGACAACTGTCTTTCTGGAATAATACGATCATATTATGTCGTTTACAGTTATAGCCCCTAGGTATGCACTGCTGTTGGTAACACGCATATAAGAGGATGAGGGAAAGAGTGTAGAATGACTAATGACAATGGTAGAGGTAAAAGAAACAGGTGTAACACTGGCTATTAGGACAAAATACATAAGAACATGCAATGCAGGATTCTTTTAGCATGGAGTTATGAATGGGATTGTCGAAAGAAAAATTAATGTCCTTGATACCGCTTTGTACCAAGCGTACATAAATAAGGAGCGATAAAGTGTCGACTGAAATTGGTTCAAAATGAGGCTATGGATTTTCAAGGCATTTTCACTCCCGTGAAGCAATTCTCCGTTTCCTGTGAGGAAGGCATGTTCAGTGAAGTATATCTGAATTTTTTTTCCCCTGGTGGTGGAAGTAAAACACACGCATGGAAAGCAGTGGAACTTGGTGGAAGGACTTTTAATTTAACCTAACGCTAACATCTTGGTAGAGTGTCTGACGTTTGAGCACTGCAGACATTGGCAATAAGAACGGCCTTCTTTGATGGAGACTTCTCTATGTTAGATTTGAGAACATTACGGAAGAAATCGCCAACTGGTTCCTTGTTCCACTGCTGCATGAAAGAAATCACCAACTTCCCGGGTTGCGAGCATCGAATGTAAGTATGGTGGGAGGAAACTGGCCTCCTACTTCTTGCAAGGAAATAAACATTAGAGATAACACCTGCCCCTCCGTAGACAGAACAGGCTGTATAGTGTACGAATTCGTGGGAGTATTTAACTGCGCCTAATGCTGCTATTTTTGCTATCTCTGTGTGATAATGTGCTGTTCGATAGTAAAGTATAATTAAACCCGGATTGGTCGGTATTCAAAATCTGATTTGGACCAAATTTTGATAAATGGTATCCACAAACTCGAGGTAAAATTCAATGCCCTGATCGACAGTGTCTTCTGTTTCGAGATACTTCTTTCTAGATGTAAAAACACATATTCTTCTGGATGACAATCAAGACCGTTTCGTAAATGTTTGAACCAATTACGTGATGCTTTTAATTTCGTCAGACCAATAAGCTTGGTCTGACAAAGGGCCGTTTGTTCGTGGACTGATAGCTCTTGTGCTAGAATGAACTGTTGCAAACAGTATTTAGTTGCCAACAATAGTTTTCATGATGTGTTCCCTGTTGGTCAGCATAGTTTTGATATGCTGACGTAAATACGTGAGACTTTTTATTTTCGGAAACCGTGCAACTCTACTCAATGTGTAGTGTTGTAAAAAAACGTTTTTTTTCTGTGAAGTTTTTTTTCAATAAGAAACATCGTTCTTTTTCATGTTTTTTTCAAATGTCTGTTTTTTTTCAGGCAACTATTATTTATTAATTTATGATGCAGATAATTGAAATAATCAACAGAACTTGAGTCGAAGCCCTCGTAACTTACGAATCGTTTGTTTCTTTGTACCTATACGAGCAAAATTGTGTGATTATTCCTTTCGGCCCCAGGTCATTTTTGGCGTTTTCCTACATTTCCAGTTAGTGACTTATTGCCCAAAAACTATTCATTCGATTGATATGGTTAAGCCCTTGGTTTTTAGAAAACAGAAGTGGCTATTTTTCGGTGTAAGTTGCATTGCATTGTTGCCAACGGGTGGGAAATTATTGAGGGAAATGTAGGGGTGAAAATTTACAAAAAATTCCCTAACCGAATTTCAAAATTTCTTGTATCTAGCACCACTGCTGTTATATGGGTTCAAGTCACCTAAACAAATCTTTGGTGTGTTGGCAAGGTACAGTGAAATTCTGAAGTCGCTGGCTTCCATTTAAAGAGGGAAAGAAAAAATTCTCTCATACACATGAAATTTTGACACTTTTTACACCTCAGAAGCAAAAATCAAATATGCCGAGGCTACAGCTTCTCTAATTATCCTATTGAAACTTTTTATGCTGCGTTCTGTAGGGAAAAGAGGAAGCTTTCAGGTAGTGGTATGTTTGTTTCAATGTAGCAAGTAAGAGGGTAATAATAGAGGGGAAAAGGGAAATTTTCCGAATTTTTCACCTAATAGCGGGTATTAATTGTTTTGGCTGGAAACGCTGTCATCAGACAGACGAAAACTATCTGAAAATAAACCGTAGTACTCCAAGAATATATCCTACAAGTATCATGGCGATATATAACAAAGTGAGCATGAAATTAAAAAAAATCTCATTCTACCTCAGAAATTCACCATTTTCTTACAGTTTCCAGAAAATGGTTTATTATAAACCTCAACTGTACTTCCCCTAATTATTCTAATGAAATTTTTTATGGTGCGCTATGTAGGCTAAAGATGAAGCTGTTAGACACTGGTACGTTTGTTTGAATGCAGCCGACAAGAAGGAAACATTAGAAATAAAATGGGAATATTTTCCAAAATTTGCCCCTAAAATCTGGAATTAAAATTTTCTTTAGCTGGCAACGCTACTATCAGACACACACAAACTATCTTAAAATAAGCTTTGGTATCCCTCTAATATATCCTACAAGTATTGTGACGATATCTAATAAAGTAAGCATGTCAATAAAAAATATCTCATTCTACCTTTAAAAAAACCACAGTTATCTTTCCAATTAGGGAACAAGGTCTACTATAAACCTCAACTGTACTTCCCCTAATTATACTATTGAAACTTTCTATAGTGAGTTGTGTAGAGCGAAGACGAGACTTTTAGATACTGGTACGTTTGTTCCGATATAGCCAACAAGAGGGAAATAATAGAGACAAAACATATAATTTTTGCAAAATTTCCCCCTAAAATCTGGAATTAAAATTTTCTGTAGTTAGCAACACTGCTACCAGACAGACGCACACTATCTAAAATTAAACAATGATACACCACTAATATATCCTACAAGTATTATGGCGATATTTAAGGAATAAAGTTTCTAATTACCAAAAATATATTACAGTAAACAGAAAAGTAGGGAAAAACTAGAAAAATCAAGGATTAGAACCTTAATACGAATTTTACGTGCTCCCCTAATTACCCCATTGTAACGATCTGTACTTGAGTTTGTTAAGTAAGGACAAATGCTCGATTGGCGTAAGTTGACTTGCACTCGGACGTATAGGTACGGATTTATAAACAAAAATTTCTTATTTTTTTGCCCAAATATAGGAGAATTTTAATTTCCCTAATTGGCAACACTGCGCGCAGGCACGTCTAATTGATGTCAACAGTTAGGTATCCATCCGAGGTATCTACCTGGCAAGTCTTAATGATGTCTTTCTACAACGAAGGAAGCTACAGGAAAAAAAGAAGTAAAGGAAATTCGAAATTAGAAAATTCTCGAATTTTTGACTGGGGTGAAATTTGAGAAGGAAATTCGACACCTGAGGAGAAAGAAATTAATATGATAAACTATAATCCAACCATATTTTACAAGAATAATATCCCGATATGTTAATTAGTGTCCACACAGGAGTGGGTTAAACAAGTGACACACCCGTGTGTGCCACTTTGGCCACCTGGGCCACAGAGTATACATTTGATTACATTTTTCTGACTACTAACTCGTGTTGTTGTTGTAGTTATAGTCTCGACTAATAATAATATCGTTGTAAACAATAACTTTATAAGGAAAATTTTCTCTCCATTTTACATCTTAGTTCCAACACTGTTGGTGAGAAATGCAGGGTGATTCAAAATAAATTTTGGGGTTTTAAGTTTTCGTAGTACTTATTACATTTTACGTACAATTATAAGCAATGCATCAAGTAAAAGAGCATCTCAAACAGTCTTTGCTACAAGTGTTCAATGTGAGATTCATTCGTCACACGGCACACACCTAGTCGATAGGCGAGAAAGGCCCATAAACTTTCCGCCATATGGCACAAAACACATTCAATTTAGGGGAGTCTCGTTTCTACTGTACCATCTCCTGATGATTTGCTGACGGCCAGATGAAAACATTATGAGTGCTCACATTAGCTCTTAGGTGAAAGGTCGATTTATCACTGAAGACGACACGATCCAGAAAATCTTGATTGTTATGCAGGAATATTTCACTTGCGAAATTGGCACGTAAACCGTAGTCTGTAGGCTTTAGACCTGTAGCAACTGCAAACGATAAAGACGTAGTTGCAAGCGTCTCCTTAATATTCTTCACACAGACGGTTGCACTGCACAGATTAAGTTTTTATTAAAACACAAAAAGCTTTCTGCTCTCTAGTCTCCATCTTTGCTACTTGCTCTTTCTAAAGGCAGACAGAAGAAACAATGCATGTACATGCGTGCGTACAAAACTGTTTGAGTTGCTCTTTCATTTGATATAATATTTATAATTGTAAGTTAATTGTAATAGATACTACAAAGTTTCAAAACCTTAATATTAATTTTGAAACACCCTGCATTACTTTAAATTGAGTCATCCTATATTCATGTCTTTTATATACATACCATCAGGGCCGGTCCTAGTCAATTTGTTGCCTCGTGCAATGGCATAATTTGCCGCCTCCCCCTTTCTCCAGAAAGAACAAATCTTAAAAGTCATGATTTTAAGTATGCTACTCCAGCATGAACAACAAAGATGAGGGTAAGTGCAGGCGCACTCAGAAAGGCTTAAATACTTACTAAAAATGCAATCCCGTTGTGTCTGTTTTTTTCTTTAAATATTAATCTATTAAGTTAGTGAAAGATAAAGCAAACACACCTGCAGAGGAAAGATGGTAATCCTTTTTATAGAATTCACTATCGAACTTCAATCTCAATGTATCAGTTTGCAATTCCAGTGTAACTAGCTCTTTTATCTTTATTTCTTTATTTTTCTTCTACATCTTCTAACATTAAAAAATAAGTTGTTTCTATCTTCAATGATAAGGAACTTGTTTCTGACAAAAACAAGACGTTTCATATCAAAACTGTGAAAACGTACTAAATGGAACAGATATTCACTACTATTCGAGAATTGAATTCTTGCATTTGACAACAATCAAGCAATTTGTGCTAGGATTTATTCGACCATTTGCTTTAGCATTGTCCATGTGGCCTTAAACTAATGCAACCTAAACATAATTTATGAATATAGTATTTAAATAGAAGGTCAGCTTAGTAAATGTAACTACCATCATCATGAAGTCTGTTTCCAACAAGAAATATTTAATTTAAATAATATACTTATGACAGATTTTGCCGGATTATCCAAGCTTGCAGCTCCATGCAAATGCACGTGTTGCATATATGGTAGAGCCGGCTCTGCATATCATATATATCTAGTAGACAAATTATTTATATATGACATTTAGAAAATTTACTATTAGGCAAATTAGTATTAGTTTTTACCTTTAGACAAGTTATTGGATACTGTTCGTGACATTATTTTTGTACTTATTAAAGGCCTGCTTTCACGAAAAAACAAAATTTCATTTCTACTTTTATTTCTTAGTTGATATTGATGAAAACTGTTGAAACCCGAATTGTTAATAGGTATGGTATTCATGTAAATTGTAAAATATTTGTAGCGTATCAGTATCTAGCGTATAATTTATGTTGCATTTTACGGTAATTACATCTACATAAAAATATTTCATACTTAAATAGACGTAAGATGCATTACAAATGACTGTTTGAAAAAAAAACGAAATTCAGAAAAAAAACGAGAGGCAATGTTTTTTTTTCTAAAAAAAAAAACGTAAATTTCTGAAAAAATACGAACCGTTTTTTTTCTATTTACAACACTATCAGTGTGACGCACTCTATACATCATACTAATTGACAATAACAGGACTGTAAGTTTCTCGTATACAAAATCAAAGGGGGTTACTGGATTTCTGTCAAACATGAAATATATCACCTGAAGGAAATGCAATTATACAAGAGTGATTTGTTTTTGTTGACAAGAAATGTTCCATGGCCTTTTCTTTTCTCTTTCTCAATTACAGCAACTAGAAGAGATGACATTCCTCACGAGGACACTCTCACTCTCATGCACAAGTTTAACCGTCACCCTCATGAAGATCCTTTGACCCTCACCTTCAGTCTCATAAAGACCGCTTGGCCCTTTCCCTCACGAAGATTACATGGTCCTCACTCACGCTCACCGTCACGACAACCACTTGGCCTTATCCTCATACACCCTCACGCTCACGAAGACCGTAATTCCATTCTCACTCACCAGCACGGAATTTATTTGAACATCACTTACCTTCACACTAATACAGATGGGGCAAATGATTTTGCCGAAAGCCCTTATGAGTAGGGATGGTATTACGACGAGACTGGGATCCGTCTCGGTTTGGAAAAGCACATCTCGGTCTCAGTTTCTAATTCCATGCAAGATCGAGACTAGTTTCGGTGTCGGTATCATCCTTATTCATTACAGTGGACATTTGTAATAAATATGGCTCACAAGTGTACACAGCATAAAGTGATACCAGAAAGACAGTTATGGAAGCATAACGATGTTCTAAACTCCAACGCACACTTTTCAGTGTCATTGTTCAGATCTTCAGATGGTATCTTCAAATAATCGCAACGTACCCTACAGGTGCCATTCAAGCGAGATATTACAGATGTAAAGTGCATTCGCTGCAAGCTTTCCAATGATTTATAACACATGCCGATCGCTGCGCATCGATGGCAAGGAGGAGTTGATAGTAAAATAATTATTTTCTATGTTGCAATTTGTTCGTATCACATAACTTTCGTAAGTGCTACAAACGCTTCCCTGCATTCCGTGCTCCAATTTTGACATGATTGTATAGCAAAACACGCTCCCTGTTTCTTGTAAAACATCAGCTGTCCATACTTGCCCCGTTATGTACTATACATATTTTTCTACAACATGTGCAATAATCTCGTATGTGTGTTCTGTACAATTTTTTTTGCACTTTTGTCCACCATAGTGGATCCGTCATATTGTATTTTCCACTTTTAACATTGGATTCGTACTCCGAGACTACGAAAACCTCTATCCTACCCCCTTTCAGTTTGATAGCAGTGTTTTGCATTTTGTCCGCCATCTTGGATCCGGCATTTTGAATTTAGATTTTTGGTATCCTATTCATACATAGCGATGTCGAATATCTCTATATATCAAATTTCAGATCCATAGCTTGATTTCTTTGTAATTTGTTTCCGCCATTTTGGATCCGCATTTTGATTTGTAAAAATTTGATGTCTGATTCGTATTCAGCTACCTTTTAAACCTACATATACCAAGTATCAAAACAATTACGTTATAGCTTTCTATTTTGTCCACGGTTTCTGGTGTTTAGGAGAGTGCCTTATCCTCATATTTAAATGGTCGCCACGCCTCCACAGGCCTTATAATATTTCATATGTGTGGTATACTAGGTGTGACTTTTCCAACGTTATACAACACAGGCAGATCACCAGGTACGGTACCACTTCCCTTCCCTTGTATAGTACTTCCCTTGTTAGAGTATAGTGTAATTAAAACAGTAGCTCCCGTTCCATGCATTATCAGTGCTGAAAACAGTGATGCTAACTTGTGGAAAAATCAAATTTTGTGAGATTTTTTACATTAATTTTTCGAAAAGGGATAAAAGGAATTTTCTTTGCAATTGGCAGCAATATGAGATTTTTCAGCGACAAGAATAAAATTTCCTATTGGTGTAAAGTAGACCAATGACTCCTCAATAATCTCGAAATCGAGCTCCTTGGTAGCTAAGCAGTTAGTGTACGCGTCTTTCATGGGAGAGATCCGGGTTCGATTCCCAGCGTGAGCTTATGTGGTATGATCCCACGTTAATCAATAGGTCCAGTCTTATGTAGTCTCGCTGCTGAAAGTGACAATAAATTCAAAAGCAACTTAACTAAATCGCGAAATCAGTTTTACTTGTCAAATTTCGTTACCGGGAAATGCATGCTAGTGCAGAAGTAACTCGCGATTCTCTAAAAACAAACTCCAAGAAATGCAAATTGTGCTTTGGTATTTTTCTAAGTACAAAGAAAAAAGTAAAATGCAAAATGAGAAACTAGCAACTGCGAAAACGTTCTTCCCAAAACGACTGGAGAATCAAGTTTCTCTAATGTTGTGAAATATCTGTGTAATTACAGTGATGTGACAATGAGAAGACTGCGAACTATTGATTTAATTTGTTAAATTCTATTTCATGATTTTTACGATTATCTTCGACAGAATCATGAAGTCTTTAAAATTCAAAGGAACATAAACTTTTTATTAAGATTGTACATTTCCAGACAGCTTCTGTAATCACATATTTGTTAATAAACACGACTAGTTTCCTTCTTACCTTTCCGCGTTCCTTTCCGCCCAGCTTGACATATCCAAGTTCACTGAACGTCAGAATCATCATTTTGCAACCAAACAAAACCACGGAGGACATATCGACAGGAGGTATTCGACAGGAAGTTTAGGAAGGTGCAAGATCGTAGGAGACAAGCACATCGCACCATTGGAGGACGACCGACTCCATGTCCCGAGAATACCATTCTGTTGGTTCATCGCCGCAGAACGTTTTGAGTTTGACATCTAAATAGTGGCATAAAGTTGTAGAACATCATCGTAAAAGGCGCATCGTCAAGAGAGAACTCGACGCCCCTGGCAGTCCAGCAGAATTAAGATCCAGTTGTTGGTTGACTCCAGTATATCCAGGCTCCTCCAGGGAAAACCATTCATCATTCAGATAACCAGGAAGACACCAGTCTAATTGGATTTGTCATGCTAGTGCTCATCCTTTATCTTTTAATCATAACCTATCTCTCTCTCATCTATTTCCCTAGCTAATCAATTTCAAAATTAAAATATGTGAATTTCATTTAAATTCAACCATAATCTCGCAGTTAAGTACCGTGTTGTGCATCAGTTTCATCTCCAATTGTTGCATTCATTTGATGAGTATTTTAGAGATTATTCTGAGCTATAACTGATGGCACAGCACCGGCACAATATCATTACGTTCATTACAATAAGATGACACAAAGGAATAACGTAAATACTAAGTTGTGACAATAGAATTCATTTTGCTAACATTTTTACTGTTTCTTTGAATTAAGAAGAAATATTAATTTATCAACTACTTAATAAACGTAGAAGATCTAAATTTACGGGTAGTTTACTCATATATTAAAGAAAATGTGTGACATACGATAATTTTTATTTTTCATATTTATTATTATTATTCTTAATTTTGTAATTAGCGTAACGTGCGAAATGTAAGAACAAAATGGGAATTTCTTTCTCTTGAGATGGGATTTTGTAATGTTTTAAGTTGGCGTCACTGGCTGAAAAGAGACAAACTCAGGTAACCCAGTCTAACTATACTTCTTAACAGCAAACAACAGTTTGAAAAAAAAAAACTTTATTTTATCATGATTTGTTTTGTAAATTTTTAGTCTTTTACTAACATTTTCTCAGTAGCATCATTTAAGGTTTTACTTGTGGGTGGGAGCAAGATTCTCGACCTACTTAAGTAGTTTCTCTTTTTATTAGTATATTACTATACTATTGATAGAAAAAATATCATCCACCCCTTCCCGCCCGCTTCCTCTCCTCTAAATGACGCATCCGTATTTTCTTTTAAACGAAATTAGATAATACGGAAAATAATCATTAGAATTTTATTTGTTTGAAATATACCAATTATTTGAATATGTATTCAGATTTCCTGGTTTTTGTGTAAAAAATATAGTTGATCCTAACAAATTCGTTTAGTCAACAATGTACACTCATGTCCGAAATGATTGTTGCATATCTATAACTGTCTTCTTGTAAGAATATAATTTGATAATGAGTTTGAAGGTTACTTTTAATACTGATACTGTGTGTATAATCGGGAAATTTATATTTGTGGTAAATTTCATAGGAAAAGAATTTTAAATACGGAAATTAGAATCAGTAAAACAAATGTTGCTAAATGGACAAGAAAGCTTTATTTTCGTTTTATTGTTCTTATTTACTGTTCTTTTGACATGAAATTTGACACATACATGTCTTTGCCGATTATACACATGCTAACATTATAAGAAATACCGGGCGAATTCATTATGAAATTATATTTGTACAACAACATATTTATAGACATGCGACAATAGTTTTGGACATGAGTGTACATCCACAACATTCAGACATACTAATGAGATATTTTACACAATTTTTCATGTAGTTCGTGGTAGGTCATTTCGAAACAACATAAAACAACAGAACAACAAAGAAAACTGCAAAACCGTATGCAGTGAATGCGGTGATAGGACTTGCAAATGATTCAATTACATTTAATTTCAGGACTACGACATACATGCTTTAGCACCACTGTGTCTGCCTTTCTTTATCCCCCCTCTTTCTGTCTGTGTGTGTGTGTTTGTGTATGTGTGTGTGTGTATATGCTATTCTCTCTCTTAAGAAGCACCATATCACCGCGAAATAAAATGTCATTTGACAATTTGTAATGGACGAAGTAGTGCAGTAAATGAGGATCAAATTTTAATGAAGAAAGGAACAAATTAGTGACAAACTGAAAATTTGTATAGATGTTGGGAATGATGTTCTAAACAACATACTAAAAGTCCTCTGAAATCCGGGGTGAAATTCGGAGCCATATTGGAAAATGGCCGCCGGAAGTGTCAAATGAACAATACCCAGATAAAAATAGCAATATCTTTGCTATGGTTGAACATAAAGATATAAATTTAGTGTCGTTATATAGAACATAAATAATACAATATTTCTTAAAGAGAAAAAAATCATAAAACGCATACTTTTAGAAATATTTAGCTCTAAATTCTAAAATTCCGAAAACTACCGTCAAACTGATTTAAAATTTTATTGAACTTAGGATGTAATTATTAACAAGTTAAAATTTGACATAGATATTGATAAACATTATTTAAATGACATACTAAAATCTCACAACTTCTTCGCTCGCCATATTGGAAATTGTACAAATGTCCGAAGTAATTGAAAGATAATATTTTGTTAAGTGAAATACAAAATCTGGACCGGGCTAAATATTTTAGAAACTGTAAATGCAGTCGATCCGAACCCAATTGGGATCAATGCTGGTGCAAAAGGGGAAACATTACGACGTGTTTAAGGTTGTCCTCTGCCATCTTGGTGACCGCTATCTTGGAATCAACTTGTTTATTTTAAAGGGCAACATGGTCGTGTGACATATTAAACATCCTCGTTCGAAGAGAAACCCAATGGTAAGGTTATTTTTCCAAAACCTACAACTGTTTTGAAGTTGTGAAATGTGCTGTGCGAAGTTTCGAATTGAAGGATAAAGATAAAGTAAAAAGCAAGCTTTGTAACATCTCACATTACGTATTCTTTAATAAACAGGAAAAGAGAGAGCTAACACACATAAGACAATTACAATCACATGACATGTTCAGCATGCCCACCGTTCTGTTCTATGCACATCCTTAACCGTGTGACCCTGTGCTTAGCACTCTACGAAGCATAGTTGGTGATATTTGTTCACAGACAGTTGTGATTCTCCTTTTCAGGTAACCAATGTCAATAATTTTACACTGGTAGACAATAGCTTTAAAGTGCCCCCAAAGATAGAAATCCAACGGAGGTAGATTGGTTGACCTTTGCTGGCCACTCAACTGGTTCATGCCGACCTACCCAACAACTGGCAAAGTGTTCATTGAACCATTCATTACATTAAGACCATAATGCCGCGGTTCCCCATCTTGTTGACAATATTGATTAAATCATCCTTCCTCGTCCAACAAAAGTGGCATAACAGTGTTTTCAAGCATATCTCCATATTGTGCAGCATCCAAGATCCCATCAAAGAAAACACGTCCAATAAGTTTTCGCCCAATATTCTACACCACACTATTACCTTATTTGCACCTTGCACCTTTGATGCATCTACCCAATTAAGAGTTGTATTATCGCAGTACCGGACATTTTGGTTGTTAATCTCACCTGTTAGATTGTAATTTTAATATTCACTAGAAACAATGTTATGAGGAAACACTCGGTTACGAGCTATCTGGGCCAACGCCTACTCATAAAACTCCATTGATCTCTCTAAATCATCCTCTGGCAGTTTTTGTTTCAACTTTATTTTCTATGGGTGCCACTTTTTCCTTTTTAACATTCTTTGAACACTTTTGACACTAACATTATGCTCGCTTGATAGACGTCGCACACACTCCGTAGTGTTTTTCACCAATAAACCCAACACAGATGCTGATGTGTGTGGATCAGTTGCATTTCGTGCTCGTCCTGATCAAGGTAAATCATCAACATTTCCCTTTGCCATGAATTTGCGGATTAGTTTTCGTACAGCATTTTCTGTCACCGGATCGCGATTAGGATGTCGCTCTTTAAAGACGGATGTTATTGTTGAACTGCGTTCTCCATCCAAAAGAAAGATTTCGGTCCTTTCCTCTCGAGTTAGCATTCTGTCCTATCTACAAGATAGAGAGAGAGAAAAAGATTAAGAGTCAGTCGGTTCCCAGTAGTATTGATTTAGTGTGGTGACCATCAAAAGACTTGCGACAGTTGATAAATGATTAGTTATCTGTTTAATTAAGGATAAGGGACGATAGTGAGTATCGAAGGAGGTGATGAAATTGGGTCATGTTTTTTTTCCCTGGAGATAGATGACGAAATAATGTTAGGAAAGGTTGAATGACCACTACGAAGGTCACAGTGGATGCTCCCTACCGCATGGTCCCTGGAAATATCCCCTGTGCAGGGCCACACCACATGGCCCCTGGAAATGACCCCTAGGACCCATGGCCCTACGCTTCATTAGAAGCTACCTGTTAAAAAGATGTGAGCATATATAATTGATTACAAGGTACCTGTTAAAAGATGTTAGCATATTAGAAGCTACCTATTAAAAAGGTGAGAGCAGATAAAAGGAAATGACCCCTGTATAGGGACTACGGTTTTTTAGGGACACCCTTTCTCCTGTTTAATGAAATTATATTTATGTGGACACATTAATTGAACTCGGGAAACCCTTTAATAGGGAATTATTTTATTTTATTGCATTATTTAGCCATACTTGGTGCCCGTACTAAAGACGGAGAACATGTTTGCAGCACATCCATCACCGACGAACTTAAGACATGAACTGAGGTTTTTTGCGCGCTTTGGAAATCCGGATGAAGTGA
The DNA here is from genome assembly GCF_964235325.1 of Thermobia domestica. Classification (NCBI taxonomy): domain Eukaryota; kingdom Metazoa; phylum Arthropoda; class Insecta; order Zygentoma; family Lepismatidae; genus Thermobia; species Thermobia domestica. The sequence goes on from NC_137461.1 coordinate 208,561,308, forward strand.
CCTTTGTACGATTAGATAAACTCGTTGAACGACGAAACATCATGTGACGATGTGTAATTTTGAACATTGATACATGACTAAACATCATGTGACGATGAGTAATTTTGAACCTTGATACGTGATTAAACATTATGTGATAAGTAATTGGGGCTACAACCGTATGATTAAGTAACACGTGATGAATCTGAAAGTACTTTAAATACAAGTCCTAAGAGAGAAAATATATAAAGACACACAATGCAATCGTATGAGAAGAAGGACCACTGCGATATTAATATTGAAGCATCATAATCTGATGCTGAAACAGAATTATATGAATCTTCAGATGAAGAATTTGATATTGATGCAATAGATTCACCAGTATTAACAGTTTCAGAAACCCCAGCATCATCACCATCTTCATCAAGATTTTGGAGTTTAGACTGTTCTTGTAATAGTCAAAATGTGGACCGAGAATGTATAAAGAAAGCTATTGAAAAATGGGAATTTAACGACACGTTAATATGTGATGGTTGCAGAGAAGGATCGTACCATGTGTATGCACATAATTGTATGAATTTACCCCCAAAATCATTGGAAGTCCGTGCTTGGAGTGTTATAGCAAGCCCTAGTGTTGAAGATGATGTGTTTTATTTGTATGCCAACACCCACATTATTGGAATATTAACAAGAGAAAAATTTTATGAGACATATTTGGAATTAGTAAATGATATAGACAATTTCCCAGAATTACTAGAGATTCTATTAAGAAAAGATAGAAGGAAAAATGTATCGCAATAGTGTGAGTGTTTTATGTGTGTTATGTAGTGCTGAAAACATTAATGTGAATTGTGTATTAAAAACAATAAATGTATACTTACGGGAGAATAATCCGCTGGATTGCAAATCAAGCACTCCTCATGATATTGGATCATTTGCAGCAAAATATTTATCTCTTGATAAAACTCTTGGTGAACTTTTTGAATTGTATGAACAAGAACATAGTGAAATCTCATTTATATGCTTTATGCGTAAAACTTGTGATCTTTTAAAAAATACAGAATTTGTTGGACAAATTATACCATATTTCATTCAGCGCACAAATGAAATTTCACCTTGCGTAAATCAATATATTATTGATATTCAAGGTTTTAAAATGTCTGATAACGAATTTATTATTCGTGAGTTTTGTCTTAGCGCATGTGATGATACAGTAAATTTCCATTGCTTGGTAAATTCACCAATAGAATATAACTTATTGTCATTAGGTTGCCAAAAACAAATTGATTGGCTAACATTGAATTTACACGGGTTGAACTGGGATAGTAAAACAGGATATACTGTATCATTCATACGTAACCTTGTATATCAATTATGTGCTATGAATTCAACCTTTTATTGTAAAGGTTTAGAAAAATCTCTTTGGATTAAGAGAATATTTGCATTAGATAATGTTATTGATTTAGAAACGAAAGAATGTCCAGCATTAAATGATTTGTGTGGAAATACATTTAGCGAATATTGTTCTTCTCACAAAAATGTTGTAAAGAAATCAGGATGTGCATATCGTAACGCACAACAGTTGAATTACTGGTGGAAATTTGAAAGATCAACAGCATTAACTAATGCATTATCAAGATTGTAACGAGGATTTGTAAATTAAATGCAAGAATATAGTGTAAAAAATTTTATTGTAAAAAATATATACAATAATAAAAAAATTAAAAAATTACTTGTGTTTTCTTTTTAAAATGTTGTTTACATGTTTATAAACAATATCATCATTCTTTTTTAAATTTTTGTTGTTAAACAATTTTAAACACTTTTCAAATGATTGAGTGCGAATAATATAATGCAAAAAATATAATACAAAATATCCGCATAACACAGAATCATCATGCTGATATTGTTCAATGTTTGTAAAATATAATTTAGTATTTTTGGATAAAATTTTTTTTATTTCCTTGGGAATGTCCATAGCAAGACTGTCAAAATAAAATCCATGTTTTTTATTATTAATGTACACTGCTACCCAGTGTGATCCACTTGAATCGGATGTATCAAGATTAATTACAAGTGCTGCAGGTGGTTCTACCATTACAGCAAGTTTATCAATAGGATAAATCCCGGTAACACTTGCACCAGTCACTTTATCAATCACTAACACTTTTAACAATTCGTCACTATACATGATTATTATTTTTCTTAATTATAGTAGGTATGTAATTATTACTGTTTTCACATGTAAAACATAATCATACACTTTTACATATTCACTATATAGTAATGCTTCATGAATACTGCACCTATATTGTCCAAAACGATGTTTATTATGTGCACACTTGTGAACGTGAAAAATTAATGCAGTATACTTTGGACAGTTTATTTCTTCCAAATTTGTAACATTTCTTTGCAGAATTTCTTCAAGAAAACACTTTCTAGTTAATCCATACGTGAATATACTGGTGGTATTTGAACAATATGATTGAAGTATTTCCTTAAGAAGTGAATACTCTACATCGCCAGGTAATGCCATATACATTTTCAAATAGATATTTGTTTGTATTTATGATTGGCTCAGACAGCTTATTTGATGGATATGGTGGTTTAAATATCCAATTTTGTAAAAACGGAACGTCAGGATTTACAATTGCTAGTTCCTTTACAATAAATTCCTCATCATTATTATGGAATGCGGAGAAGTGTACAACAACCCTCATTCTACTCAACTGAATAAATTAAAAGGTGTTATCAGTATAAATATTTCTATCTTTGTCTATTTGTGCTAACGAGGCAAATTGAGCATAGACAATACATGTAATTGTTTCAGTTAAAGTTTCTGAAAATGATACTTTTAAATTTACAGGAGAATCACGAACTACATCCCAAGTGTTGTCATCTAAAGTTCCAGTTGGAGATAGAATAAAAGCATACAGAGCATATCCATTAGGATATTCTTCAAGAGTAACAGTATGTGAATAACTTTGATAATATATACCAGTACCTGATATCAGAGTATAGTAACTTAGAAGGTATAAATCATTATTAAAATCAGGAGTAAGGGGGTTGGGAGGGAATGATTTTGATCCAACATGTAATTGCAGTTTGTTAACGTTAAAGTTCCGGAACTCATATGGATTAAGATGTGATTTTCCATTGAAGGCTGTGTTGGAAATGAAACCAATAACCAGACCTTTAGGAACATTACCCAGAAAGAGATTATCAAGGTTATATGACTTGACTTGTGCAGGAATAGTATAAGATCTTATTTCTACTCTTGTGAGAGGTAACTTGGCCATTTCTGAAACCATTCGTGTATTTAATTGCATAGTTAAATCTGCAGCGACATCAATACGACGTACATGTAGAATAACTTCTTCAAGTGCAACTTTATAACTTGTATTTTCAGGAGACATTAAACAAAAGTTATCTTTACTACGATGTAATTTTACACGTAAACTTACTTTAGTAGGAAGCATACGATCTAAACTTACAATATCAGTATGAAGACGTCCGTACATTTCAAAAGATTTACTATTTTTAATTTTATTGGCACACTTTTGAAAACCATCATTTGTATTATGTAATTTATTAAAATTTTTGCAGTATCTGTATGCCACATAGCACATGCTAAATGTGTTTAAGAAGCATCATGAGAATAATTTAATAAAGTTTCAATGTATGCACGATAAGGATAAGATCCTGATGAAGAACTAATTAATTTATCATTTAACGAAATATCAATTTGACTAAATAATGAATGTAGGAAATTATTTACTGGTGCAACAACATCATCATTAACTAAATTTTTACCATCATCTTTTGCAATTTTACAACGTACATAAAGATATAGATATGCGGGATGAATAAATTCTCCTGTTTCTCCAGGAATAACAAATTCAATTGGTCCTTAATGTAGAAATAGGTCGATATTCAGCATTTATAGTTGCTTCAATAGCTGTTTTTGTCATTGGTATTGAAAAGAAATCAAATTCATTGGTACAGCATTCAGAACTATCGGAATTTAGGAGCGACATTATAAAAAGATATTTTTTATATGTATACGTTTCGTTGGTGGTCCAAATTTACAATTGCAGGAGCCTTTCTTTTGCGTGACCGTCTCTTACCACTACCAGTTAGCAACTGTCCAACTTTATTAATCGCTTTTGTCTTTAAATTATTACCAGCTTCTTTTACACGTGCACGAACCGCTTCTTTAAATGGTTTATTTTCCAATACATCACCCGCAACTTGTATACCGGTTTGCAATGCTTGACGTCCTACAGTTTTTGCACCTTGTTTAAGAAATGGTAATGCAAAACGAAATAACCCTTTAAAGAAACTCCCTATACCATGTCCCCTTTGATATACAGGTCCTGAAAAATATGGTATTCCACGTTCACGATGTAAAGTAACACGTCTAGATCTCATTTTATTATTATTATTATTATTATTATTTAACAGGAGAGCGTTTAAAATGAAGTGTTACGGTCAGTGTCCCAGATCGGAATGGCAAATTTCGCCCTGCATGATCTTTTAATAGTATTTCAATTGTGTTAAAACAAAATTTTGCAAGTGGCATATAATGAATATCTTCAAAGGTAATTGTTTGAACTTTTCCATATTTAATATCTGAAATTGTTGCTATACGCAATAATGGTGCTTTTGTATCACCTAAAAATTGATATTGTATAATGTCGGTATAAATAAAAATTTGATGTGGATATCCAATATCTACGTATGGTTGTTTGAATCCACGGCGTTCTTTTACAAGATCTGGTTTTTCAGAAAAACCTAATTGTAGAGCTAATGTAGGTGACAACGTAACAGATTTTACACGTTCATCGCATTCAACACGTACAATATTTGAAAAGCTAAACCGTATAAATCTTGATAATGTATTTAATTCATCTATTAAATGATGAATGGATGGTTAATATCCAACAACAACTTTACTTTTCATAGGGTCTGCATTTTTAAATTTGTACCATACAACATTTTCACCTTCGGTGACGTTAAACATGTTAATGGAATATGAACTTCACTTAACCCTACGTACCAATTGGATTCTGATAATCGTATATTATTTTTAACTGATTAATAAAATGTGTTGGATTATTTGTAGGATATACATTTGTACTAGCGTTTGAAACTAATGTAATGTAAAAACTATCATCAATACTTTCAGAAATCATTTTCGTTTAAAGTGAAGTGTCAAGTTTGAAGTCCCGAAACGAAATGGTAATTTTAAACCGTGTTCATCTTTTAAGTTTACTTCTATTGTATCAAAATATTTCTTTTCAACTTTAACATAATGTGGTGTATGAAACACAAAAGATTTTACATTACCGTGTTGTACATTATATACACTAAATTTTCGAACTAACGGTCCAATATTTTGTTGATATTTTACAATATCAACACATACATTAATTGAATTGGGAATATTATAATCTAAATTACATGGAAATTTACCCCGTGATAATAATAAATCAACATTTCTAATTTTTGTGTATACTACATTTTTAATATCGTGTGTATTTTCATTAATAAATCAAAAAATATGTTGTAATCCTGGTGTAATACCAATCATACATTGATCTTCTAATTTTAAAGAATGTTTAATTACAATTTGATTTTTATTTTGTAAATATTGTAACATACGAACATTTTCAGGAATTAAGTCAAGAATAGATTCGACAGAGGAATAATATCTTGGTGTTACACGAACATGATGACGTTCAACTTTATCATCGATAACAGTAGTAATTATTATTTCTTCATTTTCACCAACATTATAAAAACTCCACGGAATATTAATTTGTGTTAATGCCCCCATCACTTAAATCAATAGGTTGTGATAATTTAACTCGAAATGAAGCTGTTGTATTATTATTAAAAAGTTTACTACTGGCATTTGAAGGAAGAGTAACGTAAAAGTCATGTGTAAGGTTTGAATTCATTTTGCAGACTGAATAGAATCGGATCTAATCCATGAATTCATACTTGACGGATATCCCAACCATTTTACATACATCCACCCATTTTTACGTTTTAATACTTTTTCAATGAGATAAGTTTTCTTTGAATTTATAATTACTTTTTGTAATTCTTGGGCATAAAATATTCCTTTAATTTCTTCTCCATTCCAATCTTTTAATTTATAAGTCACAGGATTAGATTTAATACATTTATCGACAATAAATATTTCTTGTGACCATTTAGGTAAATATCCTTTTTCCAATACATGTTTATACTTACTAACACGAACATAATCACCCGGACAAATTTACAACTTGTATTCTTTTTATTTACAGTATTTCCGTATAATGTTTCCCACACTTGATTCACATTAGAATCATTTACTTCTGCAGGCGCCATTTTAATACTTGAATGATATGAATGGTTATAATTATTGACAATTTGGTCCAAGACATTAATATATCGATAAGTATTGTTTGCAGTAAAGTAACGATACAATTTTTCTTTTAATGTTCTTATAAAACGTTCTGCTAAAGCACATTTAATTTCGGAATGAACACTATAATGATTAATTTCATATTCTTTAAACAATTGTTTTACATGACGATTATAAAATTCTGTACCTAAATCGGTTTGGACATTAAACACGGGTAACTTGAAATTTTTAAAAATTTTTCTTATTGCTTTTACCATTTCAGGACATTTCTTTGTTTTTAAGGGGACACAATATGCATAACGTGAAAAAATATCAATACAACATAATATATACTTATAATTATTATTATACTTTGCAATGTTTTGCATATCTGCCAAATCCATTTGTAATGTTTCATTTGGTGCACTAACATAATACTTTTTCCGTTGAAAAACTTTACGAATTGGTGCATGCAATGTATATGCATCTTGAGAAGCTAACCAATTTTTAATTTTCTTTTTAGATAATTTTGTTTTACGATGTAATGTTTGTATACTCGATAATGAATTAGGATTTGAATAATCATAATATAATTTTGATAATTTTGTCATTTTTACATACTATATTCTTTCCAATGTTTAAATAAATTAGATACTGCTTTAGGACTGGATGATTTTCTTATTTTACGAATACGTTGTCTACTACTACTATTCAGTTTTGATGATGGTGTGCCAATAAATTCTTTAGGAACATTAAGATCTTCTAATAAATTTTTAAATTCATGAATACCTATAGGATTTCTTGAATATTTTCTTGTACGAACAACATCATTTACTAAATCTATAATATTTGAACCAGGTATTGTTTTTCCTTGGATACGTACTACACCAGACTTATCCCATTGAATTTTATCAGAATTTGTCAACTGCTTTAATAATAGATCTGTTTTCCTACGTAGTGTTTTTGGTACTGATTGTAAAATGTCTGATACAAATGGTAAAATAGAAGTATTGGTATCACGTTGCAAAGCAAGTGATGATGATGATGATTTTTCTTCTTCTTTTTCTTCATCCTGAATAACGGGTAACGTAATAGGCTTATGTGAAGAAGAAGATGTATACTGTAAGTAACAATGCAAAGCTAGTTGATATAATTTCCATTTTTGTTGTACACTAATATCATGACGTTTTAAAATATTATTCATTTCTTCATCTAAACGTGATTGATGTGAATCTATAGATTTAAGATTAGACTGAATTTCATGTATTGCATTTTCATGAACTAAAATCATTTTACGTAATTCTGACATAATTATCGACTAAAAATACTACTGCCTACTGCTGCTAGAAGTGGTCCCAAAATTAATGGTAAAAGTGCGCCACCTTTTTATAGTAACAACCTCTTCTTTTTCTTTAATGCAGTACGCTGCTGAGATAAAGCGCGCAAGATCTTTTTATGTCTACGTAATCGTTGCATCTGACGAGGATTTAAAGGGATGTTTCCTTTTATTGTGTTTTTAGCTACTTGAGAAATTGTTCTTATTAAATCCTTTGAAGCATTTAGTAAAAATTGTTTCCGTTTTGTATTTTTGAATTTGCACAAATCTCGGAGCGTGTTGTAGTGTTGTTTTACCTTCAACATCTTGATACCTACTAAATAAAAATTTCTGTATGCATGTCTTTTGTTAGCGTATACATGCATAATTTCATTAGAAAAATATTTGTACGTATTCGCAATGCATCGTTTGTTTTTTGGGTTAGGTCAAATAACAAATAAGTGTGAGGCTCACGTGTTACCTCTTCGAATACATTCACGATTTCCTTACTATATCGAGGCATAATTTGCCTTGCTAAATATTGTATTTGTAATTTATCACGCGGATTTTTAAATACTATAATATAATGTGCATTTAAACTAATATCACGTGCATGTTTTCCTTTTGGAAATAAATTTTGAATAATAAATATAACAGTGAACTTTTTATGATGTGCATACTTTGTAAATAAATTAGCAACATCGCCATTAGTTTCTGACATTAAATCATCAAGTATTAATAATGAATTTTCTCTAATTTCAAAATTATTCATGTCAGGTATTCCTTCTACAAAACGTATTTTTGCATGTGCATCCAGGTTTGGTATTACTGCACCATAACACCAAACAATGTCATTAAATTTTATACTAAACATTTGATCATGCTCATTAAGTAATCGATTTACAAAACATGTTTTTCCTGCCCTTGATGGACCCACAATTAAAATGGTAGAGGGATGTTGAAACTTTAACATGTTGTACTCAAATGAATGCATACAATAGAGCTTTTGCTTTATATACACTCACACATTTAAAAAGAAAAAGATAAAGGTTTTTAAGAAAACGATCCAATTATTTGTGGGTTCACAATCTACAATTGTTCTGAACTTCTATAAGAAGCAAACAAACAAGAAAAAAATTAACAACGAGCTTCTATTGAAGCAAAGGAAAAAATAATTAACAATGAGCTTCTAATGAAACGAAAGAACAAGCAAATAATTAACAACGAGCTTCTAATGAAGCGAAGGAAAAAAAGTTAAATCTTTTGAGTTAAAATAAATTATTCACACTCATAGAGTGCTCCTACCACTTTCAATAGGAAATTTTAAGAATGAGCTTCTATAAGAAGCATAGTAAGTAAAACCATTCACACAAGTCACATTTACTCCGTTCGTAGGCCTATATCCGTAAGGTAAAGTCGCACGTTTTGTTATTGGTATATCGTTAGTCACGTCATTTTCGTCAACACGTTTACGTTTTTTATTTACCTCACGGTGTGTCTTAGTCTCTGTACGACTAAAGATGCGGAACCCTGGTTTACGCACAGTACTATTTGGGTTTTCTATTACTGTGGACTCTAATTGTCCAGACACTAATTTATAGAAACTCTCAAAGTTAATTTTTTGAGAGGTCCTATCCCCCTAATTTTGAGTATGTGCCGAACATCCCCTTTGGCATTAATGAGCCTATAACAATAATTTTTCGCGCCTAAACCGTAGAAGATTGTAAATTCCCAACCTTCTGGAATTTCATCTGTTAGATCACCCAAATAGTTTCCAAGTGGTAACAAAGGTTCCTCATCTTTTTTCTGTATATACATAATACTGTCAGTGTCACAGTAAATGGCTCTGTCTGGTCCTACAGTCGTTAGTAATTTGTAGAGTTCAAGTCTAGCCCACGAAGTAATAAAGGCAGCTAATATGACGTTTGAAAATTCCAGTGGGACATTTTCAGTTTCATTATCTCTATATGTGATAATTAAGTGATCATCATTAATTGGGACCACACTTTGAATTGTAACACCGACATTGTAACAATTCTTGGGAATAAGGAAATCAGGCAGGTTTGTACAACGTTCTTTAATAAACCTTTGTACGTCCTTATCCGTCTTTACCTTTTCATCCCAAGAACATTCCCAGATTTCGTATAGGTTTATACCTAAACTTTTCAGGTACTTCCGGCGGAGCATTGTTTGTTCATATCTTTTTTCCATTGTATTGCATGAGTCTTGAGCGTCATGTAAAATGTCGTTACGGTTAAAAGGGCAACAACGCGGGCACGAGTGCCAGTAACAACCATAAAATTCGAAGGCAGCGTTGAGTCCCTCATGCCATCCATCAACTTGGTACCTACCAATATACTTTTCCCACCTCTCCTATAACTCGACAATTTTCAAACCAAGATGCGCAGATCGGTGCGGAGCACTTCGTATTCCACCACCCTCCCCACTACTCTTCCATCCACTGATCTGGCCTTGAAATTACCAGTGATACTAACTCAGCAAACTTATGCTTCAACAAATATCACCTGCTAAAATAAATGACAAATATTACCGTGTAGCCTTATATCTACACTATCGACTCGTATTTCTCATATCAGTGGTCCAATTCATTTAACCCCGCTTTTGAAAATGCGTTGCGGTGGTAGCTCTTCGTATTCTACGGTAGCATATTCTGCGTATGTTCGTTATTAAGCTTTATAACGAAGAGAAACCAAAAGGCGAATGACTTAATTTTCTGGATTCCACATTAAAGACTGAACTGACAGCCGAGCCTACTAGAACATTACGATACTGAACCAGGGGCAAATACAGAACGGGGGGCGCATCTTTCTGAAAGGGAAATATTTCTGTCTTACTTCAATGAGACGAGTTGACAAAAGTATTTTTGTCAATATAAGACAAGAAATAAGCTGCTTTCAGTCTATTGTTAGTACAAACTATGTCTCAAGTGTTATAATATTTAACGTTTTGCGCCCCCCATCCTTCTGAGTAAGAATGAATAATTATTCAACTTTCAAGGCCGAAGATACAACTTGTGTTAAAAAAAACTATAACAACTGATAACTAGTAGAGAAAACTTTGTTCAACGGTTTCTTTTATTTCAGCTAGTTCCTCTTCCAGAAGTGCGGATCAAAATATTTGGCATAGTTGCAATTAAAATATTTGATTTAATTATCACCCTAGTTATACGTTCGAGGTCCCAAAGGTAATGTGGGTCCCCTATTGTATTTATGAATATACATTATTTGGCATAATTTGAATGCAATTTGTCTTAAAATCCTCATGTATATACCTTCTGCATCTGAATGCCACCCCCCCAACTTTACAGAGAAATCGGCGCCCTTGGGTCGGGCCTAAATGCTAACTCGAGTCAGGTCTCACATATTTCTAACTCGAGTCGGGCCTCACATTATTAATTCACGGGCCCGGCCTGAGATGAAACCTACATTCACGCATCACATTCAGTACCGGCGTGTTGGCAAAGTAAGAGTAAAATAGGTGCAACAGAGACTGTTGGAAAAGGGCCACGTCTTATTATTGTCCATGCAGGAGGGGAATTTGGGTTTGTTGATAATGCTCTATTATTCTTCAAATCTAAGCAAAAAAGTGGAGATTATCATGATGACATGAACAGTAGAAATTTTTCAAAATGGATCGGTGAAAAACTACTTCCTAATCTTCCCGAAAACAGCGTTGTTGTCGTTGATAATGCCAGTTATCACAATGTTCAAATCAATAAAAGACTATCTATGTCTTCACTTAAAAGCGACAGACAAACCTATAAACGGAACCGAAATTGAAGCGGAGAATAGAGTAAATACATTGTGAAGAATGAACAAAAGACAATTTTTCTTAAGAATTCAAAATGTACCTTATGTGAAACAATACGCGATTGACAAGAAATTTATAAACACGGGGCACACTATAATAAGACTTCCACCTTACCACGCAGACTTAAATCCTATTGAACTTGTGGTGGTGGGGGGATCAAGAGCAAAGCAAGGCAATGCATTTCCGATTCACTGGATGAAAAGAAAGTTATTTAATGAATATTCACCACAGAAATGGGTAAAATGTTGTGAACACGTGAAAAAAATTGAAGATTCTTACTTTGAAAGAGACGGGCTTATGGGTGAGCGTGTAGATGAACTGATAATTAGATTTGGTGAAACCGATACAGACTCAGATTAATCGGCCGATACAGACTCAGATGAGTGGGAGAGTGAAACTGAAGGAGAAATGGAAAACATTTAGAAGGTGATTTCTGTTATCATTTATTTATTTATTTTTCATTAAGATTCATTGCGAACTTTTCCACCTTTTAATTCATATATTACGTTGGTAAGGAATATCCCTAATCATACTTAATTCATTTAATATTCAAAGAGAAAATATTAAAATGCATTAAAAATTTAGTGCAGTCAATATACAGTATTTACACTCAAATGTCGTAGAAAATCCTCAGACCATTCCGCTCCCTCCAGGTTGCAACACTGCAAAACATCATCGTCGCGGAGAAGGGAGTGGGGAAATGTAGAATTAGGTGCGCAACAACTAGGCTGCAGCGTTCTGTTTACAAACTTTTTCACTTATAGCATGCTGGATTTTTATCCCTAATTGTTTTTCCATATACATAAGCCATTGCATTGCTTTAGTACTATACTTTGTCTTATGATGGAAACCCGGAATTACGGGAATAGTATTTTCAGGTAAGTACAAAGTACGATATGTACGCATTGCAAGACCTGCAATGGTGGATGATGTAATGAAACATTGCAAACCATTCGTTTTCTCTTCAATAATGTCACTAAATTTTGATGATCGCTTCTGCTAGAATTCTAACATCGTTCTCGCAATAAGACAGCATTTCCTTTTCGAGGTTAAACTCCTCGCCACTTGCCGCACGTTCTTGGTGCCAGGCTATTAATTCTTGTTTTTCTTTGGTGCTTCGTCCTTCAGGGTCATAGAATTCAAGTGGTGGATAGGGACCAACATAATTTTGATTTTCCTCGGTGTTAAATAAATATGGGAAATCTCCCTTTCTTAAATTTCCGCGCAGGCCTAAAGTTTTGAAAATCTAGATAATTTACATCCAATAAATAAATAAAAATCTTTAAAGAAAATACGATTACCAATATTAATATTAAACATTTTTTGACCGTGAATTACCACATTAGGAATAAGATGCTGCTCTTCTATTAGATTTCTAAGGCAGAAAAAACCTTCGTATCTGCTAGCATTATGTGCAATACAAATTATACGTCTAAAGTCAGGTCGGTCTAACAATACGTGATTAATAAAGTCCGTCATTGTCTTAAAAGAAAACGAACGATTTCCATTGTTATCACCACAAGTTTTGCAGAACTCATCGATACCTTTATTCATACAGTTGTGGCAAATATGCTTACAGCATACCAGTACTACCACATGTTCCCTTTCACCGCGCGCATTTGGTGCCTTTAACATCGTTTCTATATCATATGCAATGTACATAAACCTATTAGTATGTACAGGATTTTGTTGTTGTACAAAACATGTATGAGTAATATCAACATGCTTACGACAGGTCGTGCAAAAATGTCCACCACACACATGGTTTGATTTTTGACGCCTGTTATCAAAGATGATACCGCAATTATTGCAGACCTTAACATTATCACACACAGATTTTCCGCCTTTATTACATTTCTTATGATTGTCAAAACATGTACCCTCTGCAAACTCTCTATTGCACGCATTACATTTAATTTTATTACTATTAGAATTTCGTACGTGTTTGCATTCACAAAGAGAACACTGAGTTTCACACTTATGTTTATATGCTAACCCGTTATATGCTTGCAAACAATAATAGCAATACTTCAGTTTACCAAGTAATTTTTCAATGTATGGAATGGGTTCAAAATGGCCAAGAGTGTCACCTCTCTTATAGAAAATAAAAATCTTATTCTCTGCATGCTCTCCCGGGTAACGTACTATATATTCACGGTCATTATTTTCATCTTCCTCATACACCACAATTTGATACTCACCACTTAAATATGATTGTATCAAATCCAGGTCTTTAAAATCACATCCACCCTTTGCTTTAATGTCAACTCCTGCCATTTCGCAGAGAACTTCTGCTTTAAGAACCCATGTATCATAATCTCTTGTTTTTAATTTATATAAACTTTCCTTACTTGCGGTGTGCTTCGTAATCCCCCAAACAATTGCCAGGTAAGCAATACATATTATTATTTTCTATGCGTATTAATCGCTTTTCCAAATAATCTTGATGTTTGGAATACTTTTCAACAGCACTTGCAGCATTTTTTCCGTTTCCATGCATACTCTCTGCTACGTGAAAGCGAAACAATACCTCATGCCCCAAAAGGAAATCCTCATTTGAATTTAAAACTTGTTCAACTGAAGAAAGGACAGTTTGAGCAGAAAAATCGGGTTTTCTTCTAAATGAAACATACACAGACTTGTTATTTCTACTATTGCTACTATCAATGTACAGTCCAATATAATCTGTGGGGCGAGCATTAGATAACACATGTTCTAATGCAAAATTAAATAAGCTTTCAATATAGGCCTGTGGATTATCAATACGTCTTTCATTATCAACTGGTCTAACCGCGATTTCATGGCCCGTAAGGTGAAACTTACGAAACCGTTTTCTTCTCTCTCTTACTACTTCGAAGTTATTATTACTCTGATTTTCCCCCTCATTATTATTTCCACTACCACTACTACTAGTACTACCACTAGTGCTACAATCAGTACTATTTGTACTTCTGCCATTATTGCTCCCATATCCAACAAATACGGGATCAGGGGCATGTGAGGGGCCAGATTGAGGATCAGATTGGTCCCCATAACCATGATTATCCTGTACACAAAGCTGATTGTATACAGGATTTTGTCCCTGGACTTGTTGCGTGGATTTAACCACAGCATCGTCCACATTTTTAACCAATCTCCTCACTTCTTGTTCTTCATCGGAATTTAGATTTACTTCATCTAAAAATGCCAAGTCTTCATTACTCAAGTTATAATTTTCTTGAGGGGTCACAGTTATGGGTGATTCAGATGGAATTAAAGATTCATACAAAACAAATCGCGAACCAAAATCAAAAAGTTGGATAACTCTGTATTATTTATTCTATCTATTTGCCCTTCTCCGCATGCCATTAAATACATAAATCTGTCTTGAGCATAATTGTAAAACTCATTACTGCGAAAAAATCCGTGTACGAATAAATCAAGCACATAGGCGGCTGAAACGCAATGATTTAAAAGTATAAGGTCATTATCTTCTAAAGCACGAAGAGCGTGTAGTAAAGCCTCACACCTTACACTGGCTCGATGACCTAATCTCTGCAGCTCCATTATCGCCTTCCACGTACTGAAGACACGAGGATAGTCATCAAAACCGCGTAAAACTTCATGCAGGAAAAGTTCATCAATCATATTGAACTCACCAGTTGAACACAGGAAATCCATCTAAAACAAAAAAAGAAAAGATTTTGAGTTCTATGTAATAAAGAAAAATCTAGAAAAACAAACAATAATCAATAACTTGCTTTGAAAGAACTATAAGAAACTTGTTTATTAATTATTGGTTAAAAAAACAAGCTAGGCTAAAGAAATGTTCAAGGACTTGGTTTTAAAAAGTCTTGTTTACTAACTGTTGGTTAAATAATTAATGGTTAAAAACAACCTCAGCTAAAGATATGTTCATTAAATTGGTTTTAAAAAGTTTTGTTTACTAAGTGTTTTCAATAAATATATTAATAATAATTATAAAATACACTCACCTTCTGATTCTTAGTTGTTCTTCAAAAATTGGTAAAGATGCCCTCGCTAATGTTTATTCTGCAACTGCAGGGTCCACACACTGTAAAACAGTAATAATATTTTCACTAAATTCAGTACTACTATTAGCACTAGTATTATGTATTTTAAAATAAGTCCAGGGTAAACAACACGTTAGTTCCAACGGCGTACAATAAAATGATATTAAAACGCAATATTATATTATTATATATGTCATTACATTGAATAAGTTTACGCATGTTTTGACGCAATCATGTGGTAAGTATTGCCACCTAGCGGCCTTATTCAAAAGGATTCAGTATAGTATTAAGTCGTCTGCAATCGGGTTCATAAAACAACATGTCTCTGCCCATTTTTTTCAATTCCCATTCTATATGCGTTTGCATTAACAGTACACATCTATGTGGCCTTGTTCCAATTGGAAAATATCCTAAGGCGCATTCTGTCTATCGCAATATTCATTTTTAAACTAAATATACAAAAAGAAATGGTCCTCATTCTGTACTGCGCCCCACAGCAATATTTACTCTCAAACTAAATATAGCAGAAACAAAAAGGCCCTCATTCTCTACTACGCCTCACCGCAATCTTTATTCTCAAACTAAATATAGCAAAAGAAAAGGCCCTCATTGTGTACTGCGCCCCACCGCAAAATTTATTCTCAAACTAAGTATAAGAAAAGAAAAGGCCCTTATTCTGTACTGTGCCCCACAGCAATATTTATTCTCAAACTAAATATACCAAAAAAAGGCCCTCATTCTGTACTGCGGCCCACAGCAATATTTATTCTCAAACTAAATATACCAAAAGAAAAGGCACTCATTCTCTACTGCGCCCCACCGCAATATTTATTCTGAAACTAAGTATAGCAAAAGAAAAGGCCCTCATTCTGCACTCTATAATTAAGTTTCCCCCACAATATTCCTTGAATATTCCTTGAATATTTTTAGTATACCCCTTTGACTATCTTTAGTATTCCCTAATTACCCTGTGATTATTCCCTAAATAGTCCTTCACCATTGTTAGTATCCCGTAACTACCCCTTGACTACCTTTAGTATCCCCTAATTACCCTTTAATTATCCACTAAATAGTCCCTGACCATCTTTAATATGCCGTAACTACCCCTTGACTATCTTTAGTATCCCCTAATTACCCTTTGATTATTCCCTAAATAGTCCCTGAGCATCTTTAGTCTCCCGTAACTACCCCTTGACTATCTTTAGTATCCCCTAATTACCCTTTAATTATACAGTAAATAGTCCCTGACCATCTTTAGTATAACCCCTTGACTATTCTTAGTTTGCCCCTATTTTGTTTGTTACTAACACATTGTGTCTTACATACTGTTTGAATAAATATTATAAGAATTGCAATACATTGTACAAAAAATCATAAGGGAGTATCATTCCATAAAATGGTAGACACAAAGGCAAATGCTCCATAATAACAGCCGTGGTCTTCTATTTTCTGTATAAAATAAGTATTGTAATAATTTACCTAAAGTTAACTGAAAGGGCCCATTCGCAATTTTAAACGCAATAATTATTCACACTGCAGTATTGCACTTTCCATCTTGGTTTGCGTTAACGCAATATTCACATTATTTTTTATTTTACAAACTAGGCAAGACATATACTTTTTCTGCAGTTGTAATTAAACTATAACATAAAAATTACCATTTCTTAGTAAAAACACATTAATAAGTTATTTCAATTAGTAAAGACACTTGCAATTCGCAAAATTTAGATACGGTATCGCATAGCAGCATTAGTGCTACCTCCTAGTGGGTGTAATCCTAAGTATGCAATATCTTGTCTGTGATTCATTCTTTAACACATGTTATGGCGAAAAATGCAGTTCTGGTGAGTAAAGTATTTTTTCAATTCTTTTATACGTTAAAATATCCACTATTTTTGTAAAATCATTATTTATTATTAATATGTGTTCCGTGTTTCTGCTTTTACAAGAAACAATAAAATATTACGTATTAATTCCATCGCTAGCATTAAAAGTTAAATTTAGTAAAAATAAAATATAGTTGTTGCTCCGAAAAACGCAAAAAATATTCATTGAATATTCTACATGTATATAAAATCTAGAATACTAATTTATTGAAAAAAACATACTAGTGTGCTTGTACTTTCTGTATAATGTTAACCATTACCAAAAAAACACGTGTTCATTATCTTAAATTTATATGTTTTCAGTAACATTAGTTTACGTTTCATATACAAGGAAAAGAGCAGTAACAATATACAATAAAGTTAAAACAACAGCCAACAATAATTATACTATAGAATAATGCTGCGCAAGCAATAGTGGAAAAAAAGTACTAGCTATCGAATAAAATAAAAATCTAGTATTTCCTTAATGTTAACGTGCGCATCTTCCCAAACAAGGCGCGGCATTAATAATAAAAAATATTTTATTGCATTTAAAATACATTGTGTGTGTTATTACTAAATTTCACGTCACTGAGCGAGTGTTAGTAAAACAAGGTCGTCCAGTAAAGGCGCGTTAGCGGTGGTTACGTTACAATAGGTTAGTGACAAAGCAAAAGGTCGTCCAGTAAAGGCGCGTTAGCGGTAGTTACGTTACAATAGGTTAGTAAAGGTGCGTTAGCAGTTATAACCAGCTTAGGTTAGGTTAGTAAAAAACAAAAAGGTCGTCCGGAAAAGGCGCGTTAGCGACGGTCACGTTACGATAGGTTAGTAAAAGGGGCGTTAGCAAATATAGCCAGCTTAGATTAGCTTAGTAAGAAACCATGTGGTTTTCAAGTAAAGGCGCGTTAGCGAGTATATGCATCTTAGCTTAGCTTAATAACAAACTCTTCAAATAAATATTATAATAGTTAGGCAATTTAATTTTTGTGCCAGGCAACTAATTTGTCCGCGGAAGGTAATAATCAATAAATAAATAAATAATTGCCAGCGCGCTATATTAATACTAAAATATTTTATAACGCGTTCTCAAATGTAAGTTGGTGGCCGCCTTGGGTTAAATATCCGTATTAGCGTACGTGCAATTTTAAAAAGTACAAACAGCTTGTGCTAGATGCACACAGTAATTTTTATTTCGCTTTCGCGTTAGTGCAATTTTAAAAAGTGCAACCAAAATGTGTTAGGTGCACACAATAATTTTTATTTCGTGTTCGCGTTAGTGCAATTTTAAAACGTGCAACCATCATGTGTTAGGTGCACACAGTAATTTTTATCTCGCTTTCGCGTAAGTGCAATTGTAACAAAAGGCGTAACCAACCTGTGTTCCGTAAATGCTTGCTATAATAAAAATAAATCTTCGTGTAAACGCGCAACATTAATGGCATTTCGAACAAAGGCGCGGCATTAATAAAATATTTTACAATTAATTACTTTTTCTCACGTTTCAATGTAAATGCCTGTGGGGCACGTTAACGATTATGTGTTATACTTTTAAAGTAAATTACAATTTTACCTTTGTTCGTTAGGCCTAGGTTTAAATATTAATGTACAAAAGGCGCGTCAGTGAATATGTGTGAATATATATATATATATATATATATATATATATATATATATATATATATCAACTACAATAATTACTTACAATTTTCGCTGGTCGTCCAAACTATTTAGAAATCGGAAACACACACACGTAGTCACACAATTAATTACTATAAAAGGCACTCTCAGTAGCAACAATTATAATATAAAGAAAAAAGGGAACATAGGGATTTATATATAAGTACTTTATTTACTATAGGCGGAACCATTTTTTTCCCGTAAGTCCGTGTGCTTTATTGCATATAGGCGGGGCATGCTCAATGTTCTCACCGTGGACATTGAATCCATACAATAATAATAATTGTTCACTTCAAGGCATTAATCTCTCAAGTTGCAGTTTATTTTTTTTTCGTATTAGATTGTAATAACAAAATAAATGTTTTTGCCGTTCTCTGGTTATCTCTAAGTAATAACGTTTCCAAATTGTTTATATATATTTACAAATACAAGTTCAGTTTGTGATAGGGCAAGCGTTCAATAACCCATCAGCTCTTGTGATTATCGGTTTATTTTTTCTATCATTAGTATCATTTAAACTTAGACACATAAACTCGTGATCCATCTGTGATTAACTCTGTTAGATATCACTCATGCTTGTCGATAATAAAGGTTTTTAACCTCGCACGTGATTGTTATTCAGAGTTCTGATTAAGTTCAAATCATACAAATGTTTGTATATGATTACAAGTAATCTGTGTTTCTTGTAAATAAGTAAAGTCTAGGTTAATCAGTTTTATCATTCTGATACGGTACAAAGTTAATCTTGACGTCACTAAAGCCAAGCCAAACGGCTTTTCTTTCGTTCATTTCAATTTCAACGGCTCTCAAGGAAGGATGTCTGTGCATGTTACTCTTCAGCTCACAAGTAAGAAAAATGTTTTTAATAAATATTACCCTTTTCATAGTATACCTGTAGTAGGGGGTAGGAGGGGAAGGGGCTTATTTTAAATTTCTCACATGCTGTTCGTGTAAGTCCTGGGGGTCATTTCCAGGGGGCCTGGGGATCATTCACTGTCCCTGCAAGGCAGTAAAGGGTCCATTTCCTTTTATCTGCTCCCACCTTTTTAATAGATAGCTTGTAATCAATTATATATGCTCACATCTTTTTAACAGGTAGCTTCTAATGAAGCGTAGGGGCCATGTGTCCCGGGAAATCATTTCCAGGGGTCATCAACTGTGGTCCTGGGAACCAGGGACCATTTCCTTTTATCTGCTTTCATCTTTTTAACAGGTAGCTTGTAATAATTTACATATGCTCACATCTTTTTAACAGGTAGCTTCTAATGAAGCGTAGGGGCCATGGGTCCTGGGAAATCATTTCCAGGGACCATGCGGTGTGGTCCTGGGAACCAGGGACCATTTCCTTTTATCTGCTCTCACCTTTTTAATAGGTAGCTTCTAATAATTTATATATGCTCACATCCTTTTAACAGGTAGCTTCTAATGAAGCGTAGGGGCCATGTGTCCTAGGGGTCATTTCCAGGGGCCATGTAGTGTGGCCCTACACAGGGGCCGTTTCCAGGGACCACGCGGTAGGGAGCATCCACTGTGACCTTCGTAGTGGTCATTGAAACTTTCCTAACATTATTTCGTCATCTATCTCCAGGAAAAAAAAAACCTGACCCAATTTCATCACCTCCTTCGATACTTACTATCTGCCCTTATCCTTAATTAAACAGATAACTAATCATTTATCAACTGTCCCAAGTCTTTTGATGGTCACCACACTAAATCAATACTACTGTTCCCGTCTATACAATGTTCCACACATAACAAAATGTAAGTCTAAATGATGACATAATCTAGCCTAAATTCATTCACTACCTCAAAACCGTTGCAGATTTTGAAAAGGAAAGCTGTACCGTAGGATTTCTCGGTATTGGGAAAAATGTTCGGTTCAGGGCTAATACAAATCTTAATTAGATAGATGTTTAAAGATGACTGGAGCAGGTAAGGTAATGGTGTGGTGTAGAATATAGGGCGAAAATCTTATTGGACCTGTTTCCATTGATGGGACCTATTGGACTTATTTTCATTGATGGAACCTTGGATTCTGCACAATATGGAGATATGCTTGAAAACACTGTTATGCCACTTTTGTTGGAAGAGAAAGGGTGATTTCATTAATATTGGCAACAAGATGGGGCGCCGCGGCATCATGGTCGTAATGTAACCGATGGCTCAATGAATAGTTTTCCGGTCGCTGGATAGGTCGGCATGGACCAGTTGAGTGGCCAACAAGGTCCCCGACCTAACTGTGTTGGATTTCTATCTTTGGGGGCACTTTAAAGCTATTGTCTACCAGTGTAAAATTATTGTCATTGGCTACCTGAAAAGGAGAATCACTACTGTCTGTGAACAAATACCATCAACTATGCTTCGCAGAGTGCTAAACACAGGGTCACACGGTTAAGGATGTGCATAGAACAGAACGGTGGACATGCTGAACATGTCATGTGATTGTAATTGTCTTATGTGTGTTAGCTCTCTCTTTTCCTGTTTATTAAAGAATACGTAATGTGAGATGTTACAACGCTTGCTTTTTACTTTATCTTTATCCTTCAATTCGAAACTTCGCACAGCATATTTCACAGCATTTCACATATAACATATCCAAAATCTATCCACAACTTCAAAACAGTTGTAGGTTTTGGAAAAATAACTTTACCATTGGGTTTCTCTTCGAACGAAGATGTTTAATATGTCACACGACCATGTTGCCATTTAAAATAAACAAGTTGATTCCAAGATAGCAATCACTAAGATTGCGGAGGACAACCTTAAACACGTCATAATGTTTCCCCTTTGCACCAGCATTGATCCCAATTGACTTCGGATCGACTGCATTTACAGTTTCTAAAATATTTAGCCCGGTCCAGATTTTATATTTCACTTAACAAAATATTATCTTTCAATTACTTCGGACATTTGTACATTTTCCAATTTGGCGAGCGAAGACGTTGTGGGATTTTAGTATGTCATTCAAATAATGTTTATCAATATCTATGTCAAATTTTAACTTGTTAATAATTACATCCTAAGTTCAATAAAATTTTAAATTAGTTTGACGGTAGTTTTCGGAATTTTAGAATTTAGAGCTAAATATTTCTAAAAGTATGCGTTTTATGAATTTTTTTCTCTTTAAGAAATACTGTGTTATCTATGTTCTATATAACGACATTAAGTTTATCCCTTTATGTTCAACCATAGCGAAGATATTGCTTTTTTTTACCCGGGTATTGTTCATTTGACACTTCCGGCGGCCATTTTCCAATATGGCGGCGAAGGTCACCTGAGATTTCAGGGGACTTTTAGTATGTTGTTTGAAACATCATTCCCAACATCTGCACCAATATTCAGCTTATTACTAATTTGGTCCTTACTTTTTGCTAATTTGCCTGCACTAAATTTTGACAATGAAATTTCCGGATTCGCAGAACATCTACTTTTAAATCCCAAAGCATCTAGATAATTTATTCTGTTATACATTTTTGAGCTTTCCAAATCGACGGTCCTTTGCAGCTACCTCGTATCAAGAAAATAAAATAAAAAATAAAAGAAATAAAAATAAAAGGAAATTCAGCGACTTTTAGCTAATCTCTAATTTTTACAAACTTTTTTTTTTTTCAAAGTACCGTGCAAATGTCCTGCTGATCCGTTTATTCTCTAAATTATGAAAGTGAGGGCACAGCTCATAGTTTGACTAGCACAAATACAGAATTTTTCTTTTTATCTTCGCAAGGAAGGGAGAAGTTAAAAACGTATTCTGAACGTAAAGGTTTATTTTGAAAAATGAAAATGAAATCCTTGAGTTTTACATCTCACGGTTATGGCGGTTAGGCTAAAGGAGACTGTGATGATGAGAAATGAATGAAATGGTGGAATGAAGAGTGGGGGAAACTGGAGAACCCTGAGAAAATCCACGTGCACGGTGTTTGTCCACCAAAATGTCCACACGGCGCGAGCTGGGATCGAATCAGGGACCGCAAGCACCGAAGGTGAATGCTCTAGTACTGTGTCACCACACCTCATGGTTTGTTCTGAATTAACCTCGAAAAATCAGGAGACTGTGTTAAGTACGTTACTTTTCATAATTAATACACAGCTACTGAGCCAAAATAACTAATTTTCTTTGCTTTTACCTTATCATTGCAAATGGAACGAACTTACTCAAGGAATTCCATGTGTAATAAAGCTAGCATTACTCATATAATTATCTTATGCTTTATAAATGTTGGATATATCGTTCTACTATATGCCTATATGCTACTTTCGTAAATTATATATTAACGGCAATGTGTTAAATTAGTGCGCGTTCAATCTCTATTGACTGTTCGTATCTCTGATAATATAAGGTAAATATATTTAGCAGAAATTGGTGTGTGAAAACGAAAATAATATTTATTTCATTGATTTACTCGCGGTTCGCTTTACTCACTGGCCCAATTATGTATGGTTAATAGTGCAGGCTTGTAATTGTTTTGTGATCTGGGCTGTGACCTCTAATACGGTAATTTCGTTTAGTTCTTCCTGTAAGTACATTGTCATATTTTTAGAAATGTGCTAATTGTCTCACATTAAACTATAAGCTGTTTCAAAATTGTATATGGCCAACAAATATTACTCAAGTGGATTTGGTGCATAAATTCGTAATGCCATATTCTTTCACTTTTTCCCTTAGCTCATTCTTTTATGTGTGGTTAGATGAACTCCCACCGGAAATTGAACTAGGGTAGACGCCACAAACATATTTTTGGTGGGAGGGGGACCAAAGTTGGGGAGTGCAATACTACAGAACACTACTTCTATGTAATAGTGAGCCAGTGTTATTTTACTCTCGCAAAGACGGTAACTAATATTTAGGTATACCTACTATCATTCATGTTCTCAGAAAAAAATGCTGTAAGCTGATTGTTTTCATAAGAGTGAGAAGAGTTCAAATAAAGTGAAAGATCAATCATTTCTCTGCTAAACAAATATAGCTTCATTTAGGAAATGTAAAAGTGAATATCAAGTTACGATGTTTGGGGGTCCTGACCCGTTGTACCCTTCGAGCGGATGCGTCCTGAACCTGGATCTCTCGCGCCAAAGTCCATATAGCTAAGAGGGAGCTTCTAATTTTTATTATGTGGAGTCGTTAGTTTTAACGAAATTCTTCCATTATCTCTTTCTTCTATACTACATTCATATTCTTTTTATCGATCACATCTATCCACTTCGTTTTGTATCTTCTTTTTCTTCACTTCTCCTTCAGTTCTGTAGTTAGTCTTTTCTTCTTCTTCTTAAAAACACTATATTTCTTCCTAAGCCCAAACTTATTTTAGATAGCTCATTTGCGGTCCAGTGCCCTTTCTGAACAAAGAGGGAATATGAGGCGTAGGCTTACAGTTTAATACTGGATGCATGCATGGGCAAAAGTGGATCCAAAAGGATAGGGGACGCATGACGTCACGCCGTCAACCGTGCCTATCTTTTTCATTGTAATTTTTAGGAAGTGGGGGAAGTGGGGTAACGACGTTCTCCTGCATTCCCCCTCACTTTTACCCCTGGATGCATGATACACGAATTCTCACAAAGATAAGCTAGTGAGTCTTTATCGTAGAAAGAGCGTATATTAATCATATCATGCATGATGGAAAAGAAAATGTATTTTTTTAATGCCCCTAACGATTCTTCTTATTTTTCGTTAATACCGTAAATTGGTAAAACTTTGGACACTATCAAAATTTAAACATAAATGCCATCACTGTACGGTTTTTGCTCTGATGCTTGTCGGCAGATTGATAGATAACAGTCCTGTAGGATTTTCGACATTTTTACATAATATAGTTGGGTGGTTAGACGAGTAAGTTTCGTTTCACAGTTACGAAATTACGATATAACGTAAGACGGGGTTACTTTGCACAAGATTTAAGCAATTTTATAGAAAATAGCATGTAATTTACAAACGTAATGATTTAGAGCACTGTATTTTAAACATATAATACCTAGATATATAAGGAAAACATTAGTGCAAGCTCATTAGTAAACATTCAGTATAACCATAATTATTGAAATATAAACTTTGGTGCAAAGTAACCTCATAGGTGGTGTTACTTTGCACAGCATACAAAAAATGTATGTTCAAGATACGAACATAACGTTTCTGTGCAATGTTTTCCCTTCAGTATTTATACATTTTATTTTCTACACAAAACTGCATGCAGTATACAAATATTGATATTAGAATGATGGTACTCCAGAACTGGAAACTGGAACTTCAGTACTTCAAAATGGAAACTGTTCTGGCTGTTCTGAGTCAGTATCAAAAAGATGCTTCTTGGTATCTACCATCGTTCTTCACTAAGATGATCAATGTTGAAATCTTAAACAAGTTTTCACCACTTTGTTTCAATAGAGAGATAAAAGTTATTTTTCCGATCCTTAATCCATATCAGGTCAAGAAAACTGCTGCTTTCGATTACTCGTTTGCATTATTGTGATCAGCACTCTTAAAATCGGAAATCGTACATCTGCACCAATTCCGGTTGATATACTGACATAAAGATCGAAACGAAATTTTTTCTTGACACACTCAATTAATTCTGAAATACCGTTTCTAGATATTTCTTACAATTTCACTCTATGATAACAAAATCTAAACTAGAAGTAGTAGTGAATTTCTATCACTTCGTGGTCTTAGTATAGAAATGCAGGAGAAGATTAGATCAGTTGTTAAGACGTAAATCTATTGTAACAAACCATTTCTCGTTATCTGTTGCCGTTTTCGTTTTATGGCTATCAAGTTGAAACCGCAAATAGATGATTTTTTTACCACTTTCGATTTGAACAAATGATTAATGATTGATTCTTGGCACACTGAGTCAATTTTAAGAAACCGATTCTCTATATCTGTTACCGTTCTTGCTCTATGTAAGGCAACATTGAAACCAAAAGTACCAGAAAATTTGAACTATTTCCAGTTTTGGTGGTGTTATAGGAGGTTAGACTGTGTTATCTAGAGAAACTGAATAGATTCCAGAAAACCGCTGTTACTCTTTTTTGTTCTATAACATTCAACGCTGAAACCAGAATTGTAGATTTTTATCACTTACAGTTTGACTTGAGTATTAAGGATAGGCCTATACAATATACTTTGCTAATTTGCTGGATCGATTTCACTATTACTATTCTTGCTCTATGGAGATCAATTTTGAAACCTTAAATACTAGTAATTTTCTACCACTTTTGATTTTAGTAGAGCTTTACAAATGGAAATAGTATAGTTTCTTGAGACGCTGAATCCATTCAAAAAAACTAATAAATAAATAAATAAAAAGTAAAGAAAGAAAAAACTGCTTGTTGCTGTTTATTACCGTTCTTGTGTTCTGGCGATCAAGTTCAAACTAGAAATACTCATTTTTTTTTCAACTTCTGGCTTTAGTTAAATGAAATGAAATATAATCTTTCCAGGCTAAAGGAGGCGTTAGTGATGAGAAATGAATGAAATGATGGAATCGAGAACACCGAGAAAACCCACACGCACGGTGCTTATCCACCACAAAGTTCAATTGGCGCGAGCTGGGATCGATCCAAGGATCCCATGCAACAGAAGTGAACGTTCTATCATTGAACCCCTGCGGCCTTAGCTTTAATCAAGTAATACGATTGAAAATAATATATTTTCTTAAGACTCTGACTCAATTCCCCCCCCAAAAAAAACTCTTCGCTATTTATTCGCATTAGGGTTAGGAATTAAGAGTTCTGCGCTCTCGGCATCCATGGTCATGTTAGCCCATCTTGTATGAGGGATTAAGTCCCTTGGCGATTACATTGCCCAGGGAATTGGGAAAGAAGAAAGGAATGGAGAAGGAAGGAAGCTGTTTGGGAACCATTATGCGAAGTATCACCCAGGCATTTGTATACGAATGAGAATGAGAAAACGCAGGAAAAATTTAGAATGGCCTTAAAAAGTTGTTACGCTTTTCCAACCGAGTATGCCTACCGTTAATCGAACCTGGGATCGCTCGCACCGAAGGTGAGAGCATTAGTGACTATGTCACGTATTTCCACTTCGGTATTTATTACCATGTTTGTTGTGTAGTGATCAGTGTTAACACCAGAAATGGTGATTTCTATCCTTTCCGGTTTGAATAGAGAATTATCACAAGACATATTGCAGGGATATTGACTTGATGCCAAGAAAATGATTCTCAGTATCTCTTGTGTTTTTCCATAATAAAAATTAGTGTTGAATTTGGAGTTACTATTAAATTTCTACGATCTGCACTTTGAATAGAGGGTTGGTGGAGGGTACAGGATCTATTTCTGGAATAATGCTTAATAGAGTCCAGAAAACCCACAATTCTATATATCTTAACGTTGAAAAGAAAAGCGTCGTGATTGGGGAAGGGGTGTCGCTAGCCTTTTGAATTAAAATTGAAATCTTTTGTAATTTTGATAATTAAACCAAATATAAATTAAATAAATGAATTTTAGAATTCTAACTTCAGATGCTTGTGTTATGGTTGACTAATTCATATCGGACTTCCGAAGAAACATTAAAACAATTTAATGACCGTGTCAATAGCGACAACTCCCAGTCACGATCCCTCTTTTCAGTTGTTTTAGAAATAGGAAAAGAATGAGAAAGAGGAAGAAGAAGATAGGAGAGAAGGAAGGAAAAGGAAGAAAAGAAGAAGAATATAGGAAGTTAGAGGAGAAGGAATTACTGGATAAATATGAGAATATGGTGAAGAAAGTTGAATAGTTACTGAAAGGTAGTTTTTATTCAAAATGCTATTGCTTGAGGATCAATGTTGAAGTGATCCGGAAGAGACACATGTTCACTTATACGACCCTGACCTGGACCCAGGCAACTACGCAATTGGAAGTTGCCCCGACCCAGCCCGAGTGACGAGAAAGTTTAATTTAATTTTTTGCCTGTTATTTCCTAACGTTACATATCCTTTACTAGTATCTGAATTCCTATATTGATAATCCATCACACATTTGAATCGGTCAGAAAAAAAAAACTTTAAAGTCACGTATATATCTTCCACAAGTAGAAGTTGCAAGGCCTCTGGAAAGACTGTCGTTATTCTGGCTCATCCTTTTGCTTTGGCTTTTTTTATAGAGCCGTTTATTCGTACCTTAGAATTAGCTATTCCTTCATGACCTCCGTCATGCATTAGTATATTATTACATATATATTAAAAATACTATAATCGAAAATCAACATTAATGCTACCACTTAAAAACTAAGTTTATCTTTCATTCGCACACACTCACATACATACAGGACAGCGTATCGACTTGAATAAAAATAACGTAATAGAAACCCTCTAACTACCAATTTTATAAACATTTATTACATCTATTCTAGAATAAGACACAAGTTAATAGGAACATGCAATCAACGTACATATGAATGTATTGGTCTACATATGAATTTGAACAATAGTGTTTGGATGACATATATATATATTGACAGAAAATTAAAACAACGTTTTATATTTGGGTATCTTTGGATATCTATATCTATATCTATATCTATATCTATATCTATCTATCTATCTATCTATCTATCTATCTATCTATCTATCTATCTATCTATCTATCTATCTATATATATATATATATATATATATATATATATATTCGCTCAAATCTTTGGAACCTATGGTATGAATTTTAAAAAATATATATATATATATATATATATATATATATATATATATATATATATATATATATATATATATTACAAAACTATTACTGAACGAAAAAAAGAAAAGAGTGAATCACACGAGTCCTGTCTCGTAGTAATTGACCATCGTTAGTATTGCACTAAATATTAAGGCACCCTTTTGTGGTGTCCAAAACATTTCACTTTACTCATGTTTTCTTATGTACACATGGCATTAGGTTACTGATCGTAACTGACACATAGTCTATTTGTAGATATACTTATTAATATTTATATTTTTCTCGCTTTTGGATTACAAGAAATAAGTTTACTCTTATTTTCCTTCTTTGGTCATTTCACTTGATTTATTAGTTTCTCGACCAGAGTTGAACCATATCGTCCTATATCATGAACTAAGCACATATATGAGTAAATTCGCACAACTCGAAAAAAAATATAGTAAACGAGAATTTTTCAAGACCAGAAAGATCTTCGTCGGTGAGAGCACGATTATAAAGGTGGAAACACTGGTTGAATTTTAGGATTTGCACAGGAGGGATGGAATCAAATGTACTTTGTACAGTAGAATTTCAGTTCACTGGTCTGAGGATAGATTTGGTAATAAATTAGGGTTACGCTGACCTGCCCAAAACCCATGCTACATGCGGTTAGTGTAGTATAAATAATGTTAGTTATTACATATGTTATTAAAAAATATTACACAAATTAAAAAGGAATATACAACATGTGGCGTTATTTTTAACATTTACACTTCATATTTATCGGATATTCCACGACCGTGGCAACCAAGAACCGTTCGGGGTAAGGTACCAGGACTCTTTACTCTTATATTCATTTACTCAATTCAATATTATACATTTTACTTCAATAATATACATTCAATATATATTCATATTCATATCTCGACATATACATATATATTCATTAATTATTCAATTCTTCAAATTATTAACCTCGACAACTCGAATTTTTACGGTCGTAACACTTTACATTTTACAGCCGATATATATATATATATATATATTCATCCTCACGGCATTGTCAAGGCTCTATATTTGTATTTTACATTTAAAGTTGCAACCGGGTGTTTCTGACTGCCGTATTCGGTAGCCCGATCATCATCCTTGTTCTTCGCGCGCACAGTCATTCGAAGAACTGAAAACTCGTACTCTATACACAAACAGTTTATGGTTGTGAACTCCGAAAGCCTGGTACTTCTGCTTGTCAAGGTCAAAAAGTGGGAGAAAAAAGGATGTGTAGAATGTAAAGAGGGTGCATCAGTGACTGATGCTTTTAAGGGAACATATTCATTTGTAGTTCGTGCACATTCCGCCTGTAGCGCTACTGTGGTCAACGTATATTGTAACTATATAACTTTTGTACACCGCTAGTAGGTCTATTGGCGTTAGTGACAGCCGAAACTATGTTGTCAGCTCTGACTGCGATAAGGCACTGCCGTGCTGCTTTTGCTTTTCTTTTTTCCCCTTTTTCATTTGTGAGACGCCAAACATGTTGTTTTTGCTTGTTGCACGCGCTGAACGGGTTCCTGCGAGCGAAGTATTTAACAAGTTGACTATATATTCTTGTTTGCGATAGTTTTAAATTGATTAACTGTTGAAAAATATACGAAAATAAAGCTGTACTTGTTAAGGTATATTAGTCGACGACGTAGCTACTGACAGTGTTGATTACATATTTTCTCGTGGAAGAATTTAATTACAGTAGAGGTGAAAAGGAGACGTCCATTTAGACAGCTCCCCCTTATCAGACTCAATCGGAAATGGTCTCAATCGTTTGTACACAAATGTGCAGGCGAAATTTTCGTTTGTACACAATTAGGGGCGCCACCAGGACGAAAATAAAGGGGGGATGTCTAAATGGTAGCCCCCACCAATATGTCCAATTCAATCACAAATTGTCGCAATCGTTTTGTACATCGTTTGTACAGAAATATGCAGGCGAAATTTTCGTTTTACACAATTAGGGGCGCCGCCAGGACGAAAACAAAGTGGGGGCTGTCTACGTGGTAGCCCCCACCATGTCCAATTCAATTACAA
Source organism: Thermobia domestica (assembly GCF_964235325.1). Lineage (NCBI taxonomy): Eukaryota > Metazoa > Arthropoda > Insecta > Zygentoma > Lepismatidae > Thermobia > Thermobia domestica. Next base: position 208,592,112 of record NC_137461.1, read on the forward strand.
ATTGTCGCAATCGTTTGAACTTCGTTTGTACAGAAATATGCAGGCGAAATTTTCGTTTGTACACAATTAGAGGCGCCGCCAGAACGAAAAAAACCTGGGGGGCTGTCTAAATGGTAGCCCCCCATTTGTCCAATTGAATCACAAATTGTCGCAATCGCTTCCACATCATTTGAACAGAAATGTGAATTTGAAATTTTCCTTTGTACACAATTACGGGCGCCACCAGAACGAAAACAAAGTGGGGTCTGTCTAAATAGTAGCCCCCACCATGTCCAATTTAATCACAAATTGTCGCAATCGTTTCTACATCGCTTGAAAAGAAATGTGCAAGCTAAATTTTCGTTTGCACACAATTAGGGGCGCCGCCAGAACGAAAACAATTGGGGACTGTCTAAGTGGTAGTCCCCCACTATGTCCAATTCAATCACAAATTGTCGCAATCGTTTGTACATCGTTAGTACAGAAATCTGCAATCAAAATTTTCGTTTTTAGATAATTAGGGGCGTCGTCAGAACGAAAAAAGTGGAGGACTGTCTAAATGTTAGTCTCCCACCATGTCCAATTCAATCACAAATTATCGCAATCGTTCCTACATTGTTTGTACAGAAATGTGCAGGCGAGATTCTCGTTTGTACACAATTAATGGCGCCGCCAGAAGGAAAACAAAGTGGGGGGCTGTCTAAATGGTAGCCCTCCACCATGTCAAATTCAATCACAAATTGTAGCAATCGGTTATACATCGTTTGTACAGAAATGTGCAGGCGAAATTTTTGCTTGTATTCAATTAGGGGTGCCGCCAGAACGAAAACAAAGTGCGGGCTGTCTAAATGGTAGCCCCTCCACCACGTTATATTCAATCACAAATTGTCGCAATCGTTCCTACACTGTTTGTACAGAAATGTGCAGGCGAGATTCTCGTTTGTACACAATTAAAGGCGCCGCCAGAACGAAAACAAAGTGGGGGGCTGTCTAAATGGTACCCCTCCACCATGTCAAATTCAATCACAAATTGTCGCAATCTGTCCTACATCGTTTGTACAGAAATGTGCAGGCGAAATTTTTGCTTGTATTCAATTAGGGGCGCCGCCAGAACGAAATCAATGTGTGGTCTGTCTAAATGGTATCTCCTCCACCATGTCCAATTTAATCACAAATTGTCGCAATTGCTTCTACATCGTTTGTACAGAAATGCGCAAGCCAAATTTTCGTTTGTACACTATTAACGGCGCCGTCAGAACAAACACAAAGTGGGGGCTGTCTAAATGGTGGCCCCCACCATGTCCAATTCAAGCAAAAGTTATCGCAATCGTTTCTACATCATTTGTAAAAAAATGTACAGGTGAAATTTTTGTTTGTACATAATTAGGAGCGCCGTAAAAACTGAAACAAATTGGGGACTGTCTAAGTGATAGCCCCCCCTCCAAATGTCCAATTCAATCACAAATTGTCGCAATCGTTTCTATATCGTTTGTAAAGAAATGTGCAGGCTAAATTGTTTTGTATATAATTAAGGGCGCCGCCAGAACGAAAACAATTGGGGGCTGTTTAAGTGATAGCCCCCACCATGTGCAATTCAATCACAAATTGTCGCAATCGTTTCTACATCGTTTGTACAGAAATGCGAAATTTTTGTTTGTACATAATTAGGGGCGCCGTCAGGGCGTAAACAAAGTGGGGGGCTTTCTAAGTGATAGCCCAATCACCATGTTCAATTCAATCACAAATTGTCGCAATCGTTTGTACATCGTTTGTACAGAAATATGCAGGCGAAATTTTGGTTTGTACACAATTAGGGGCGACGGCAGAACGAAAACAAAGTGGGGGGCTGTCTAAATGGTGGGCTCCCACCATGTGCAATTGAACCACAAATTGTCGCAATCGTTTGAATATAGTTATACAGAAATGTGCAGGCGAGATTTTGGGAGGGCTGTCTACATAGAAGTCCCCTACCATGTCCAATTCAATGAAAAATGGTCGCAATCTTCTGTACGTCGTTTGTACAGAAATATGCAGGCAAAGTTTTCGTTTGTAGACAATTAGGAGCGCCGCTAGAACGAAAACAACGTGGAGGCTGTCTAAGTGATAGCCCCCCACCAACATGTCCAATTCAATCACAAATTGTCGTAATCGTTTGTACATTGTTTGTGCAGAAATGTGTAGGCGAAATGTTTTTTGTACACAATTAGGGGCGCCGCCAGAACGAAAACAATGTGGAGGACTGTCTAAATGGTAGAAACATTACAAAAATGTGTCACATTCTATGGAGTATTTTTCTAACAAGACTTTGTTCACAGTATTGTGTCGATTGGTATGTTCACACTATCGTGTGATTCACTATATTGATCTTATTCTAACGATGATGGAATTAAATGATTTTTGTTTTTATATTTATATTTATACTTACAATCATTATTGCTGAGTTAGTTTATCACTCCTCGGCTCTTAATATTAAACTTATTCACTGTTTCTTACGTGAGCTGAATCCTTATGAGAAAAATACATTTTTTCTTTCTAACTTGTACAGAAACCGTTATTCTCATCTCGTACAGGAAATTGATAAGTGGAAGATATAACAAATTTGCAAATTGAAAATTATAACACAGTTTCTTGTTTTATTTGAACATCTTCATTAAACTCGTTTTGCAGAAACTACAGAATGCATGGTGAAGTATTTTGGTGCATTCAGCATTCTGATTTACGACTACGGCTGGTAACTGGCCGGTATTTGCTGTGATTTTGATTAAGGCCGGTGACCGGTACAAAATTCTTATTAGCCCTCTTCTGACCGGTATTTTGGAATCTGAAATCCAGAATATAACATTGAACATCGACATTTTTCAACAGTGCCTTTACAAACACAAATTTCCGTTGTATTGTACATTATAAGTATATTTTTTAATTTATGGCTGTTTTTTTATTTATTTAACATAAGAAATTTGATAACACTTAGATTTTATTGTAAAAGAATTTTATACATTTATTGAGGGTAGAAAATGACTTTTTAAAGCAATTTCCTTTGTTTGAAGTGTAAGTTTATAGAGTAAATTTTATTTTATGGATCAAGTATTGCTACGTAAAGATTAATATCCAGTATTATTCATCTCTTTCGATAATTTTAAAGAGGTGACAATTGCTGGTAAATACAATAACGATCAATACAGTCTTCAGGTTCTCATTTGTACAGAGAATTTTGAGGGTGTCCCGGTAGTTTTGTTTTCCTAAGTGGGCAACCTATTTATAGATATTGTTTCAACTCTGCTACGTAGTGCCTCCTTATTGAAACTTCGCATTCAAATAAGTATGTAAGGCTACCACACGTCCCGGTTTCTTAAAATTTGTCCCGTTGTGCAGAACTTTTCCTTCTTATCCTGTTTTTTTTTCATTAGTTACATATCAAAAATTCTAAAAAGATAATAAAATCGACTTGTTCCTTTTGCTTTCGATTCTGACAATACTATAGGAACAATTTCATTCTAATTTTTATTACTATTCCAATCGCTGCTTCCCCGGATATAACATGCAATGTTTAAATCCTCCTAATTGGCAATCTTATCATCAAAAGTAAGAATGTATACCCCGAGGTGGCAACAAATTCTTGTGACGTTGCAGACCAGCCCCGAAAACACATTTTTTCTGCTTCAGAAAAACAATTATGCCAATTGATTTCCTTTAGTTCGCATTTTAGGTTAACAAAAATAAATCACTCCACTGAAATTTGGAAACAACTTCTATTTGTTTCTTTATAGACATGTAGAGCATGTGAGGTTGTATTTGTAATAATATTGAAAATATAATTTTTGCCTAAATATTGTATGCTCACTGATTGCGTTTATATTGTAAAACAGCTTCTAGCTTCTATAATAATTTTTAGCACTGTTGATTAAGTATGGACTATATTAATACACTATTTTAAGTTGTATAATTAGTGCGATGCTGTAGTAAAATTCGAAAGATAAAATTAATACAAAATGCAATATTTACTACTAATTTTAAAGATGTCCCGTTTTTTCTGTTTTCAAAAAATATGGTAGCCTTAAAGTATGCTAAACCATACAAAAAAATTGTACCCCTCTGATAGTGCTCTCAAACGGGTCGGGTTACGGGTCGGGTTGTCGGGTCGAGTCAGTCGGGTGAGCTCGGGTCGAGTTGTCGGGTCGGGTCAGTCGGGTTAGCTTGGGTTGGGTCACTCGGGTCGGGTCGTCACATTCTTAATTTATTTTGAAATACTATAAGGAGCTTTATTGTAGAATTCAATTCGAAGTTGGTGAATGAATGATAATTGTGACTAATTGTAGGTGAAATAGTAATAAAATTTTAATTTAATCCTATATTAACTAATTGGCATGGTAATTGTAATTAATATTACTACTGACTTTTTTCTTCTGCGTTTTTATGTCAAGGTAAATGTCACATTAAGTGAAATTGAAAGGAAATATCTAGTTAACGTCCCACGTTATGCACCAACGCTAAGAGAGACAGTGATGATGAGGAATAATTGAAGTGGTTGAATGAAGAAAGTGGGAGGAAATGCGAGAACACCGAGAAAACACATGCACACAGTGTTTGTCCACCAGAAAACTTACTTGGTACGAGCCGGAATCAATACCCATGGACCTTCGGGTCAAACATCTGCTTTAGGCAGGACACATTATTATTATTATTATTATTATTATTATTATTATTATTATTATTATTATTATTATTATTATTATTATTATTATTATTATTATTATTATTATTATTATTATTACCACCACCACTACTACTACTACTACTTTAAGAGTGACCTAGAAAGTTCCGCCGCCTTTTCTCCAACACCATCGAACATTGATATGTAACCTAAGACGTACCTGGAATATCAAAAATAGTCTCCATCAGCCTCGACGACCTTCTTCCAACGTTCTAGAAGGCTATGGATTCCATCGCAGTCGAACTTGGTGGGTCGTGAAATGAAGAAGGTATCAATGCTTATTGAACCTCTACTAGCGATTTGAACTGGCGTTCTCTAAGGTGATTGTCCAAGGAACGGAAAAGGTGATAATCGGACGGTACAATGTCCGTGGAGTATAGCGGATCCAATATTGTTTCGCATCCAGGGCGTAGAATGGTGTCCTGGGTCATCTTAGCCACGTGGTGCTTAGCGTTACCTTGTAACAGGAGGACCCCTTTGCGATTCAGAAGTGCTGGATCCAGAGAGTGACAGTACATAGTTGCATTGACGATCTGATCAGCTGGTAGCAGTTCCCGATGGACGATGCCGAGAGCAGTCCACAAAATGAACAGAAGAACCTTATTCTGGTGTAGTGCTGGCTTGGGCTGTTTTTAAACCGGTTCATGGGATGCTAACCAACGATGACGGCGCCATGGAGCTTCGTACAGGACCCACTTCCCATCACATGTCAACACCCTCTCCAGAAATTGTTCCTTCCTCAGACGAGACACCAAAGAAACACAGGTGTCTGCTCGCGTTGCTTTCTGGCCCCAAGTCAAATCATGTAGGACCCATCAACCCAACTTGCAGTGCTCCCCAAGTTGATGGTGGTGGTGCCGAATGGTTTCTCCACTCACACTGAATTGTAGTACCAGTTCCTCACATGTCTGTCTTCGCCTCAATTGCTGCCTAACGATCTTTATTTTTAACATCTGTTTGTCTTCCGGCACGTGGTGCGTCTTCGAGTGTTTCGTCACCGTCCTTAAACCGTCCTACCGCTGCACTCTCCGCGTAGTCACGACACCCTCACCAAAGGCCTGTCATATCTTCCGCCCCGCGGAGCAGCAACTTGAACTCGTACAGCTAACAAGCTCTTATGACGCTCTGTGAAGGTCCCATGTTCACTCTGTCCTTACGCACGTTCACGGTGTATTTGAACAGGTAGTATGTTGGATATACTTACTAGTGTTGCTCACGAGACCAGGTTTGGGGCATTCTCGTATCGAAAATGTGTCGTGAAGGAGTCTCGTCTCGAAAAGTGCATATGTTTCTATTGAAAGAGCTCTGTCTCATCTCGTACCCCTTCATGAAAATTATGTCTCGTCTCGTCTCGTCCAACAACTGACCTTCGCCTTATCTCAATTCGCATTCAACTCACGGTGTGAGGGCCAATTGAACACAGACCTCCACAAAAGAGACAGAACTTTCTTGGTCACCTTCAAATTATTATTATTATTATTATTGCTGCGGTAGTGATTTGACTTTCTCCGGAATAAAATACTCGCTAATTTTATATAACATTGGGAATATCTTCTATATAAATTAATCAAGAAAAAATTAAAAGGTAATTCCCTACAGAATGATATTTCAGTGCGATTAGTTCCTTATGATTCTATCAGACAGCAACGCTGTTTTTAAATAGAAATATCGGAATGTTAACGTGATGAAATTTTTGTATATTACACAGCAAAAAATATTAAAAGAAGTTCTATACACATTCATTACTAGAAAATCATTTTGCCTTCAGAACTTCAAATTTTCTTTTGACTTTCGAAGTTGATTGCCTAAATTTTAACCTTGGAAATTTGGATGTGGAGGAATATAAAGAAGGTTAGCAGGGTAGAGAGGAAAACGAATTAGGAAATGCTGAAAAAATGCAAGAGACGAAAGCAATATTGGACGATATAAGGAAGCGAAAAAATGGATGGATCACAAGTTTCGATTTTGCTAAGGGATTGCATTCTGAGCGATGTAGTAAAGGGGGTGATATCATGAGAGCGAGAGTGTGTAAGAAGGTTGCAATTGATAGATTGTAATAAGGAGGGTGGAACATTATGTTGGGTTGCGAGGAAGATATTAGCGGGAAATCGCAAAAATGGAAGCTTCTTACCTAGTTCACGGAAACTGGCCTGTCATTAATGGCAGAACACTGAGGAGGAGCAGGAGGAGGAGGATAATTATACTACAAATAAAAAAGCGGAAACAATGGTTTATGCATACGAATTGGCCAGTATTTTTTTCTGACGGCAGCTTTGTAAGGTTCTAGTTCTCTCAAACTGGTTAGATTGTAAGGTCAGGTCATCTCGGGTCGGGTCACTCGGGTCAGCTCGGGTCGAGTTGTCGGGTCGGGTCAGCTCGGTTCGGGTCAATCGGGTCGGGTCAGTCAATTCGGGTCACGGGTCGAGTCGGGTCGGTCTTCGCCACATATAATTTCCACGAAAATTACAATATATCACGGTTTATACCTCATTGGACTTCCAATAAAACAATTTCAATGGTGTGTACACCATGTCGCCATTTTTGTATGGGGGAATTTCTAGAGGGATTTTGTGGGAATTTGATGGAGTGTAGATTCCTATGTGTGTATGTGTGTGTGATATCTTACAGGATACAAGATGCCGGGGAAGTGTGTAAATAAACCGGACAATTTATGTTATGTATGTGGGGAGCTGACATTTAAATCGCAACGTCGATGTTTTACTCCACTTTGTGAGGAAGTGTTATCAGTTATATTTTGGTTGATGTGTAGGAGACCAAGATAAGAATTTCGCTCCTCACAACGTATGTTGTACTTGCGTGAAACGTCTGACTGGGTGGGCAAATGGTGAACGAAACATGAACTTCGCAGTACCGATGATCTGGAGGGAAACAAAAGATCATTTTTCAGACTACTACTTTTGCATGACACAGATAAAAGAAATAACCAGTAAATCTAACCACACAGTACAGTACCCTAATTTGCCATCAGCAATTAGGCCAGTTCCATACAGTGCAGAATAACCTGTACCAGTACCTCCTCCTCATCTTACGGTAAATGAGGATTACGTACTTGAGACAACTACTGAAGTTCCAAATGAAGATGATCCTACTTATGTAGGAAGCACATCTACATTGGATCCCCATCTGATAATTCAGGGTGAAGTAAATGACCTCGTACGGGATTTAAAACTCTCCAAGATACAGACAGAACTTCTTGCTTCTAGACTTAAAGGCTGGAATCTGCTCCATCGTGACACTAAAGTGTGTATTTTTCGAAACCTTCATACAGAGTTGCAAAACAATTATTCTCAAGAAAATGATTTAGTGTATTGTAATAATGTCTGTGCAGTGATAGATACACTTGGACATGCACATATAAGTACAGAGTCGACATTGTTTATTGACTCTTCCAAAACTAGTTTTAAGGCTGTCCTTTTGCACAATGGCTACAAATTTCTTTCAGTGCCTTTGGCTTATGCAACTAATATGATGGAAAAGTATGAAAACATCGAAATGGTGTTAGAAAAAATTCAGTATGAGAAATACAAGTGGACCGTTTGCTGTGATTTAAAAGTCATTTCTTTGTTAATGGGTTAGCAGCTTGGTTAAACGAAGTATTGTTGTTTCTTTTGCGAATGGGACAGCAGGAACAAAACTGAACATTACATCAAGAAGGAATGGCCAACACATGTATTAACTCCTGGACAGAAGAATGCTGTTTATTCCTCACTGGTGAGCCCTGATAAGATAATTCTATTTCCTCTTCACATAAAGTTGGGGCTCTTCAAAAACTTTGTTAAGGCAATGGACAAAAGTAATGCAGGATTTTGTTACTGTGTTCCTCAAGGAAAAATTTCCTCGGGTTAGTGACGCTAGGTATTTTTGTAGACCCCCAAATAAGATGTTTGATTCGTGACCAAAAATTTGAGGATCTCTTAACTCTGGTTGAGAAAGCAGCTTGGTGTTCATTTAAATGTTTAACAGAGAATTTTTAGGAAACAAGAAAGTCCCAAATTACCGTGAAATTGTGAGTGATTTCCTGCAATCATTCAAAGAAATGGGTTCCAACATGTCCCTTAAAGTTCACTTTCTAGACTCCCACCTGCATTTCTTTCCTGAAAACCTTGGTGTTGTTAGTGATGAGTATGGGGAACGTTTTCATCAGGACATTTTCTCCATGGAGAAGAGATACCAGTGACAGTGGAGTTCAAACATGCTAGCTGATTACTGTTGGACACTTAAAAGAGATGTTCCAGAAGCCAAACACAGAATAAAGTCTACAACTAAAACATATTAGTTGAGGTAAGTAAGTGTTCATTTATTAAGAAGATACCACTCAATTCTTTTGTATTATTTATTAAGTAGATATAAAATGGTGACACGGTGTATACATCATTGAAAATATGTTTTATTTCAAATCCAATAAGATATAAACCTTGCTTATATTGTAATTTTCGTAGAAGTTATATGTGATTTTATCTGCACTAATGAATATTGTAAAATGAACAGTACACATAGCATATTTTTATATAAATATGTTTATTTCTCGAGAAAGAATAATGCTATTCTTATGAAACTTAGAGGGCTTACTAAGTATAAATCAGGCTAACATACAATATAATTTGTGCGTTTATATACCTAAGGTACCCGAGCTACAGGTATGAAAATGGTTAAAAACAAATCAGGGGAAATTTCCCGAAAACCCCTCTGTCACGGGAAAACTGAGGGTGATGGAGAACAATTGATTGCAGATTCGAATTCTACGTGAAAAGTTCTATTAGAATCAGGTATTTTCTTCCGTGTGCCAGATAAAAAGATTTTTTTGGCGACTAGTGTAATACGTACCATTTTCAATCTCAGCAACCGTTATTCAAACTGGTTAACGTTGATCGCAGATCTTAAAAATACTCACATCCGTATATTATTTAATACAAACGAAAATTTTACCTGTAGATTTCTGCACAAATGATGTATAAACGATCGCAACAATTTGTGGTTCAATCGAACATGGTGGGCCTAGCACTTAGACAGCTTCCCTTTCTTTTCGTTCTGTCGACGCACCTGATAGCGTAGAAACAAAACTTTCGCCTGCGCAATACTGTATAAACGATGTACAAACATTTGAGATAATTTTCTTTTGAATCGGACGTGGGGAGGTGCTAGCAATTAGGCAGCCTATACCTTATTATAGTTTTGGCGCGCCTCTAATTGTGTACAAACGAAAATTTTGCCTGCAAATTTCTGTACAAAGACGTACAAACAAGTGCGACAGTTTGAGGTTGAATTCGACATAGTGGGAGGAATATCAATTAGAGAGCCCATAGTTTGTTATCGGTTTGGCGGCGCCCATTTATTTGCAAACGAAAATTTCAGCTGCACATTTATGTACAAAGACGTACAAACAAGTGCGACAGTTTGTGGTTGAATTGAACACGGTGGGAGGGCTACCATTTAGACAGCCCCCCACTTTGTTTTCGTACGGGCGGCTCCCCTAATTGTGTACAAACGAAAATCTCGCCTTCACATTTCTGTATAAACGATGTAGAAACGATTGAGACAATTTGTGATTGAATTGGACATGGTGGGGGGCTACTACTTAGACAGTTCCCACTTTGTTTTCGTTCTGTTGGCGCCCCAGATTATGTACAAACGAAAATTTGGCCTGCGCATTTCTGTACAAACGGTGTAGAAACGATTGTGACAATCTGTGATTGAATTAGACATGGTGGGGGCTACCACTTAGACAGCCCTCACTTTGTTTTCATTCTGGCCACGACCCTAATTGTGTACAAAGGAAAATTTGGCCTGCACATTTCTGTACAAACGATGTACAAACGTTTGCGACAATTTGTGATTGAATTGGACATGGTGGAGGGGCTACCATTTAGACAGCCCCCACTTTGTTTTCGTTCTGGCGGCGCCCCTAATTATGTTCAAACGAAAATTTGGCCTGTACATTTCTGTACAACGATTGAGACCATTTCCGATTGATTTGAAGAGGAGGGTCGAAATGGGCGTCTGCTTTTCACCTCTAGTGTAATGAAATTTTTCCACCAGAAAATCTGTAATTAACACTGTCAGTAGCTACGTCCTAGACTAATACACATTTTCAAGTACAGCTTCATTTTCGTATTTTTTTCAGCAGTTAACCAATTTAAAACCGTATTATAATTCAAAGTACTTATCATATTTCTATCGTAAAAAAGAATATGTAGTCAACTTTTTAAATACTTCGGTCCGCAGGAACCCGTTGAGCGCGTGCAACAAGAAGAAACAATATGTTTGGCGTCTCACAAATGACAAAGGAGAAAAAAGAAAAGCAAAAGCAGCACAGCAGTGCCTTATCTCAGTCAGAGCTAACAACATAGTTTCGGTCGTCAGTTACGCCAATAGACCTACAAGCGGTGGACAAGAGTTATACAGTTACAATATACGTTGTGCCACAGTAGCGCTACAGGCTTAATTTTCACGAACTACAAATGAATATGTTTCGTACAAGTATCAGTCACTGTTGCACCCTCTTCACATTCTACACGTGCTTTTTTCTCCCACTATTTGACCTTGACAAGCAGAAGTACCAGGCTTTCCGAGTTCACAACCATTAATTGTTTGTATATAGAGTACGTTTTCAGTTCTTCGAATGACTGTGCGCGCGAAGAACAAAGGTGATGATCGGACTACCGTATACGGTAGCGAGAAACACCCGGTTGCAATAATAAATGTAAAATACAAATATAGAGCCTTGAGAATGCCGTGAGGATGTATCAGACGTTTCAAACACTTTGCCACCCTGTAACCTCTTTTGGAAGCAGAATTTTCGGAAACGCTGGGGCATGTCCACATGGTGACCTCGTTAAGTAAAAACTTATATACCTGGTTTCATCTTCTTGGCTTGGAAGATATTTAAGTTTCACCGTATTTATTAACTATTCCACACTCTTAGGATACGAATTTTAATGAAACTGACATGGTTAAAAAACAGCTTCAACCAAGTTCTAACTATATTCTAAAATTCTCAATCATTTTTCATGAGATGAAAGTGGAATTTCCTAGAACGCTGGGTTGCGTGTCTACTTGGTTTTTATATTAAATTTCATCTTCATACATGAGAGATTTGTAAGATACTGTATTTTTAGCAAATATTTTCGACCTTGCCCCCTTCCCTTATGATACGCATTTCAGTGAAAGTGATATGATGAAACCATGCTCTAGAGTAGTTCTAAATACGTTCAGTAATTCTCCTCGAACATTTTATGATGATGGGACAGCGAACACCGATTTGAATGTCGAGAAATAAGTAAATTAATTCCTCCCTTCTTCTGCTTAAAAGGAGAATTTCGAAAATTCTGAGTTCTTCTTTTCAGTTCCCATTCTTTTTAGTTCGGAGTTGGTATACGAAATTTCACATTACGAATTTAAGCGAATTTCACATTTCATGACATTTTCTGAATAAATAGTGGTAAATTTTAATATTATAGAAATCGTCTCTTTTCTCCATCTTTAAGAGGGGAATTTCCGGAAACACACGTTCAATTATTTATAGTTAAGAAATCAAAGCCAAATTTCACACCTCAAACGTAAGCAAATGCAGAAATTTTAATAGGTAGACACTATCCTTCATTCTCATCTTAGGACAGAATTTTCGGAAAAGCTAAACATGTATTGGTTCGTTTCTAATTGAGTTTAGTTTTGAAATTTCACGTCTCCAATATAAAGAATTCTTATATTTATCATTTTCTAAAAATAAATGAAATAAAATACAGTTGAAAAATTAATGTTATACGAAGTACTCGTTTCTTGTTTAGGTGCGGAATTTTCAGAAACTGTGAGAAACGTGTTCAGCTATTTTGATGGTTAGTTTATATGCCTAGTATCATCTTCCTTACCTCAGGGATTAGCAAGATACACTATCCTATTTACGCCCCTATAAATACATATTTCCATAAATCCTTCCTTGTCCCTTGCTTTCGTCAAAAAGAGTATTCTTGCTAATTATAGCATTATGGCTTGTTCGATAATGAGTAACTCACTTATATTGTCATATATACAGTATAGATTATTATTATTGTTATTATTTTTGTTGCTATTACTGATGATTTGAGAATACAATGCTGTAACTAAAATTGCAGAAGTGGTCAAAGACATCGCAAATGATGTAGGCGTGAAGTATGTAGAGTTTAAGAATGTGGGCGCTTGTTAAAAATGTTGGAACAATTGTCCTAGAGGATCCCAAACTTTAATTTAGAAAACACAGCGTCTTGTATCATTTCCTACTTTATAACACTACACCGAATACTCTATAAGAACATTAAACTTCTGTTAAATTACCTCGCTGAACAGTACTAAATGATCACCGAAGGCTAACATGAAATGGAGGATTCACACAGCTAGATCCGCTTTTTCTTGAGTTAACTAAACATTAACTATAATACCGAAGTAGCATTATAGATAAAGTGAGACTGTAGAAAAAATGAACCTTTCACCTAACAGTTAAAAGAATAACAGAACATAGACGCGATAATAATAATAATAATAATAATAATAATAATAATAATAATAATAATAATAATAATAATAATAATAATAATAATTCAATTTCTTAAAAATAGTATTCAAAAATAGATAGAGGAAACTGCAGTCTGGTAATAATTATAAGGAACCAGATTAAAACGTATTAGCCACTTCTCAACCCACTGAAGAAGAGAAAAGTTGAAAGTAAGAGATGAAAGGTAAGAAAGGAATACTAAGAAGAAGAATGCAGTTGGTCAATGATTTGAAAAATGGAATCAAATATTGGGAATTAAAAGAGGAAGCTGAAGATCGAGAAAGGTGAAAGAAGAATTTCCAGACCAGAATCCCTAAGAAAACACAGAATCACACTCACATCTCCCATTAGTCCCAGTACCTGCCAACAGGTAGAATACTTAATAATGATAATAATAATAATAATAATAATAATAATAATAATAATAATAATAATAATAATAATAATAATAATAATAATAATAATAATAATAATAATAATAATAATAGACCAGGAAAGCTGCTGCGACTAAGTTACTGCGCACGATAGCTCTTGAAAGAAAGCAAATTTTTATTTTATTTATTTATTTTTTCTTTTTGCAAACTATGGGTAGAGAAATTATTTCGGAGGAGCTAGTTAGTTGAAGTGATCCATAAACCGAAAGTGGTAGAAATCAACCTTTTCCAAGTTTTAACGTTGACCACTATAAAACAAAAACGGTTTTCGGCAATCGACTAAGCATTCCAAGAATACTTTTCATCTCCTTTCCTTACCCACCGAAAGTGGTAGAAATAAACCATTTCCGGTTTTATGTTGAACACTATAAACCAAAATCGATAAATAGGGACGAGCGGCTTTCTGTAATGGCAAATCCTTTAGATTGCATCTGGCAAGAGATTACCGAGAAATAAATTACCACACGCAAATCAAGCCCAAAACTTGGCCAAACTCGGCCAGCAAATGTAGAGAATTTAATTAGGTTGAGGGCTGCCCACAACCGAATTTTGTTCCGATTCGGCCAGTAGTTATCAAGAAAATGCTGCTGGCTAATTAAGAAGTTATCGAAAAACAACGTATGAAATGCAACTCGCGTCCACCCTGTTCTTGGCCGAGTTTGACCACAGAATATGCTAGTACTTATTCCTTAGGGAACGGGCTAGTAGCTCAGAAAATTTAGTAACGTCCGGCTAGTATTTAATTTAAAAATAAACTCTAGTAAAAACCGTAAAGAGGATGACGTAATATGTTCTCAATTAATATGGATACCGGAATTTGTATCGTATTTCTTTCACTTCTGGTATTAATAGAGAGATTACTGTCGAGATGGAATACACTCTTGCGGTACTTAATGAATTACATAAAATCACTTCTAGCTCTCCAATCTATAACACTCATTTTATAACCGGAAGTGTTTAATATATGCCACTTCTCCTTTTAGTATAAAGGTTAAAGTCGAGATAGAACATATTCTTGGGACACTAAATGATTATAGAAAACCGCTTCTCCTTATCTGTTATCTTTTCTAATCTATAGCGATCAACACTAAAACCGGAAGTAGTTGGGTTTTGTTACTTCCGGTTTGGAGTTGAAGAGAGATAATAACTTAACTGTTCCCACAACGTTAAATTGATTCCATAAAACTGCTTCTTCCTATATCTTATAGTTTATGCTCTATGGAAAAAAATGAAACCGGAAGTTATATGTGATTTCTGCACTTCCTTTTTACTAGGGTGTTAAGCACGAAGGTGAACGTTACTCCTGGAACACTTTATCGATTGCCGAAAACTGCTTCTTACTATCTATTATCGTTTTCGCTGTATAGTGATCAACGTTGAAACATGAAATGGCTTAATTCTGTTACTTTCAGAATTTACTACCTTGTTAAATGTGAAGAAGGTTATCCTTGCAAAGTTTAATTGATTGCCAAAAACATCTCGTTATCTATTATCGTTTTCGCTCTATAGTAATGAGTGTTAAAACCGGAAATGGCTCATTTCTACCATTTCCAGTTCTACTAGAATGTTAAGAATAAGATGAGAGATTTCCTTGAAACGTATAATCGATTGCCCAGAACCGCTTTTCGCTATCCATTATCGTTTTTTGTTTTTTATTGATCAACGTTAAAACCTGAAATAACTCATTTCTTACATTTTGTTTGTCGAATCACCTCTATTAATGAACTCTCTCGAGAAAATCACACTATCTACTTATTGAAAATAATAATAATAATAATAATAATAATAATAATAATAATAATAATAATAATAATAATAATAATAATAATAATAGAAAATTCGCATCCTTTCAAATGTTATCTTTCGAAGTAACGGACGTATGTATGTACGTACGTACTAACATTACGATATTACAAGTTCCACTACGTGATCCTAATAATAATAAAATCTTAAAGAGGAATATGTTATATTTTGTGTAGTGGTTTGGGAACCAGAAGCTCTAGTATATTTATTTCACTTCCGAGATGGGATATACTCTTGGAGCACTTAATGAATTTCCTAAAAAAAAGCCTTCTCGCTATCCAATGTTATAACCGGAAGCGATTAATTTCTACCACTTCTAGATTTAATAGAAAGATTAGAGTCGAGATAGAACATATTCTTGGGACACTTAATTGATTTCTGAAAAGCTCTTCTCGGTATTTAGTAACGGTTTAATCTGTTCTAATCAAAACTAAAATGGAAAGTACTTGAGTTTTGCTACTTCCAACTTGATTAGAAGTTTAAGAGAGAAGACGACATTTATTCCCACAACCCTATATTAATTCCTAAAACAGCTTCTTCCTATCCCACTATGTAGATTAATTTGAAGCCAGACGTCATAGTTAGGTTAATTTATATCTCTTCCGATTTTACCAGAATATTAAGGATGAAGCTGAAAGTTATCCTTGATACCCTTTATCGATTGCCGAAAACTGCTTCTTACTATTTATTACCATTCCCGCTCTATAGTGATCAATGTTAAAATCGGAAATGACCCATTTCTACCACTTCCAGTTGGCGAATCACCTCCATTAAGGAACTCCCTCGGGAGGAATCACTCTATTTATTTATTGCAAAAAGCAAAATTAAAAAATTGGCATTCGTCCAAAGTTATCGTGTGAAGTAACGCCCGCACGTATGTACGTACTAATATCGATAAGTTCCACTACGCGATCCCAATTAATACTCCATATACCGCCTTCACACACACACACTAGCATATGTACACACGGAAGTATACCTGGTAGTACGCTTACGCCGGAAACTAGAAACATACACACACACACACATACACACACACACACACACACACACACAGAGAGAGAGAGAGAGAGAGAGAGAGAATCTTATTGTATCTTTATACTTAATGCACAATTACAAAATCAATTAAAAAAAGAAAAAAAGAAAAAGTTGTAAATGAAACTTTCAAAGATTGGTACCACTGCTGCGTGTAACACTTGAAATTGTTCCATAATGATTGATTCGTAATATGATGTATATGGGTTTCTTAATGGTAGTATAACTAAATGCCTTCACATTGGCTACAAAATAAAAAGTGAAATTTATTTCTAAAATTTTGTCAAATCGAAGTCGATGGGCATTGTGGGAACAGTCTACTTTAACAATATATGTAAATAAATCTTAACATACTTCACGTTTTCCAGTCTGTGCAAGAAAGCTTCGAATAGTGTTTGGTGTCATAACCATTAGCTGATGTAAATATATATATATATATATATATATATATATATATATATATATATATGTGTGTGTGTGTGTGTATGTATATATGTATATATTAAGGTGCCCTTTATTTTGGGCAATTTCGTGTTTCGATGCTCACTCCCCTCCCAAATGTATTCTATGTGACCTTAAACACGCATAAGTGAAATAGCCGCTCTCTACGAGAACGTTAACCCGTGCCGACTTTGCGACGAAGTCCTAAAATAACGTTTCCACATTATAATATAATTTAGATATTGTTGTAATTAGTAGCAGACGTGTCTTCGTGTTCTGTGCAATTCTCTTCAATTAGTTTTGGTGAAATGAAGTTTTGTGCTCTTTGGTCCGAGGTGAAGTGTGGTTAAAGTTTTGATTGGACTTGTGGTGAAATCCGTTTTCGAATCGCTTCAGTAGTGCAGATGATTGACTGAAAATTCGCTATTTTTAATTGATAGTCGTTAATTTTCAAACAATATTACATCTCCAACAATGTAGTTTGGTGTAATTTAAATTTAAATTTAAACTTAAATTTAAAATTTTATAATAACTATGAAAGATGATAATGATTCTTCTAACGATATCAGTAATACTTTACCTGTTATTATTGATGCCATCAAAAAAGACTGCAGGTCCATAAACGCTGATATCTCAAATGTAAGCAACGCAACAGGCTCAAAATTCAGCCAAAATAAATCGAATCCTAAATGATACCGCTTTAATCAAGAGCATTGAATTTTCAAACAGGCCTAACGAGATTACCTGTAAGCTTTGTAACAAATTGTCTGTTAGTTTAAAAGGCCTAGCAATTCACAATAGTAGGTGTCATTATGAAATCAATAAAACCAAACCATGCTCGCTTTCACGACGAACTTGATGGGTCGTGAAGCGAAGAAGGTATCATGTGCATTTTGCACCTCTACTAGGGATTTCAACTGGCGTCCTCTAAGCTGGAACAGGTGATAATCGGACGGTGCAATGTCCAGGAGTATGGCGCATGCAATAGTGCGAGGTTCAGACTGCAAATTAGAGCCTTCACAATCATCGCGTGCCAGTTTTCAAAACTGCTATATTGGATTTATTATTTTTAAGATAGGAAGAGGAATGCCAACAATTGTTTCTTGAAATGCATGTCTAAACTTCAATCCTTTTCGTATTAAAAAAATCCAATACAGCCGCTTTCAAAACTAAAGTGTAGAATGGTGTCCAAGGTCATTCTAGACACGTGGGGCTTAGCGTTGTCCTGTAACAGGAGGAACCCTTTGCGATTTAGAAGTGCTGGCTGCAGAGTCTTGAGTATTTTCTTGAACACGGCTCAACTGCTGACAGTACACAGTTGCATTGGTGCTCTGACTAGCTGGTAGCAGTATTTTTTCTCAAAATACTGACAAGAAAATTTGGACTTGAACTTAGTAATATAAAAAAAAATCATAAAAACGCGTTAAACTCGTCCGATATTCTACAAAGTTGATATGGTCATAGACTTTAACGAGTCTGGTACGCGTGCGAGCTCAGTGCGAAATATTGTGATGCACAGACCTTCGGTTCTTGAGGGATATAAATTAGAAATAATAATTCACAAATGTTAATAGTGTAAAATTTATATTTTACAGAATATTAAAAAACAATTATTTATTAATAGTGATTATTAATGTGTTGTCGACAATTTGGCATTACTGCTGTATCGCCGGACCAAGTTGAAAATCAAGAAATGGGGCAAAATATACTGCATTCGGTTATATTTGGTTGGATTACATTAAGTTACGTTAGATTATTAGGTGCGCAGTTTTACTATACGGATCCATAGTATAAGTAGTAGTAGTAGTAGCAGCAGCAGCAGTAGTAGTAGTAGTAGTAGTAGTAGTAGTAGTAGTAGTAGTAGTAGTAGTAGTAGGAACAGGTTTGAAGCCCCGCAGGAGTTGGTTGGGTTCTGTTCTTAACATGAAATGGGCAAATTAAAGATTTGCCCAAATTTTTCTGTACATTTTACAATCTATGGATCCGTATAGTAAAACAAATGTACCTCTCCGCGAAATAGTCCATCTGCCTCCACATACAATGCCACTTACAACATCAAAAACAACCAGCAAATACAAGCACTTTCTGAGCTTTTACTATTCCCCTTACCTCACTTTCAATTACTCTTCCACATAAACTTAAAAAGAATCTCCAGTTTACCCGGTAAATTTCCTAAAATTGGTCCGGCGATACAGCAGTTAACCCGACAATATATTTTATAATGTAAAAAGAGACTAACAAATTACCAAATAGAAGGACCCTGTATAAACTGATCGTGATAGTATCAGACAAAGCTGTAAAAATTGACTTTTAACAATTGTTTTTAACAAAGTAGGAAACATGAAGTGATTATAACAATTTTTGTACTGATACTGATTCTAAAGACATCTCGCTAAGATCGCCTATTCATATCTCTTATTTTCTATAACTAATTAAATCAGTATCAAAAACAATTTGATTGCTTTCAAAAATAGGCAATTTATTACTAACAAAATATTATTGAATGGTTTATTTGTGCTAAAGATGTTTTATATACGGTAGGACAAAGAACTAAGTATCTGACTATAATTATCTCATCAAACGAGAATTCAAATTTTAAAGAGGTGGGTCTTCGTTTTCGTATTAGTTTTTACTGCTACTAACTTCAGTAGAAGAATACTACTAAGATGAAATATTTTTTATTTGGTTGTTTGTTGAAGTTCAGCTTCCCCTTTCAGTATCTGCGAGACTATACAAAACGTAGACCTACATTTTGAAGTGGAATCCGAACAACCCCAACACGTTCAATGCTTTCCCACTCGGGACCCTGTACATCAAAGGAATACTGCCACTAAACCAGTGGGCAGGGCTTGGAATCTTTTCTTGGAATTATGAAAGTATCGGCAATTCAAAACCTGCTATGTGCATTTTGCAGGAGAAGCGAAAAACAGTATCCTGGTTAGATTTTTCGCTTTATAAAAGTTATGTTATAAGTAATATTTGATGCTGCACGTAACTTGATACCTTCTCAAGTAACTTGAGAAGATATCAAGTTACGTGCAGCATCAAATATTACTTATAACATCACTTTTATAAAGCGAAAAATCTAACCAGGATACTGTTTTTCGCTTCTCCTGCAAAATGCACATAGCAGGTTTTGAATTGCCGACGACGATGTCGCTTCCTAGGATCTCTCTCGTTCTAGGAGAAAAAAAAAATATTGTAACAAGAGATATAGTAAATATTTATCAGTTTCGGTTGCATTAAACTTACAGATGGAAACTACCATTGTGGCGTAGAAACCATATCAAAAACTGCTTCCGGCTATCGTTTTTTCTTTACTATGAAACCGGAAATGGTAGTTTCTCACTATTTCCGGTTTACATAGAGGGATAGCGATCGAGATGACAATCTTCGAATGCTGGATTTATATATATAAACATATCTTGTTATCTGTTATTATTTTTGCTCTATGGTGATCAATACTGAAACCGGGAGTTGTGATCACGGGCGGACTTCTGGAAGGGGGTGGCGGTGGGTTGTAATATTGCTACATAGAGCTACTTTTAAGAGCTCCAAACTCTGGGATGGGTTTTATTTAGACCCTATATATAAAATAAGAAAGTGTCTTCTTCTGGGGGGGGGGGTGATTGCCCCGATCGCCCCCCTGGATCCACCCCTGGTTGTGATACATTTTTCCTACTTCCTGTTTATGTAGAGACACAAGTGAGTTTCGTTTCACAGTGCAAAACTATGGTAGACTTCCAATCTATGCGAATTGAATACTCAAACTTCACTACAACAATTAGCACAATTAAAACTCCTGGTTGGAATAGATTAATAAGATCAAAGATTCCTTTTCCTCGGATGTTGAATCCGTATCAAAAAGCCATTATTAGCTCTCACTTATCGTTCTTGTTCTATGGCGATAAAGATTGAAAGCAGGAATGGTTAATTTGAACCACTTCCGGCTTGAATAGAGGGTTAAGGGAGTAGATAGAATATATTCTTAGGACACTAAATGGATTTCAGAAAAACCTCTTTTCGATATCTTTTATAGTTTTGCTCTATGAGTATAAGTATTGGAACCGAAAGTAGTAGTAAATTTCAAGCATTTTCGGTTACAAAAGAATGAAGCAGGTTATGACGATATGTTCTCTTAAAACCCTGAATTGATTCCAGAAAATTGCTTGTCGCTATCTATTACAATTTTTGTTTTATCGTGACAAGTATTAAAACCGGAAATGGTTAATTTGAACACTTTCGGTTCAAATAAAGGGAATCTATTCTTG
Organism: Thermobia domestica; assembly: GCF_964235325.1. NCBI lineage: Eukaryota > Metazoa > Arthropoda > Insecta > Zygentoma > Lepismatidae > Thermobia > Thermobia domestica. The sequence goes on from NC_137461.1 coordinate 208,613,331, forward strand.
GATGCTGGATTGATTTAAAAAAATGCATCTCGATATCTCTCACCGATTTTGCTCTATGAAAATTAGTATTACCTATAAAATCAAAAATAGTATTAAATTTCAACTATTTCTGCCCTTGTGGAGTGTTGCGGTTTGTAATGATAAGTTATATCCTCTTGACACCCTGAATCGATTGTAGGTGAACCACTTGTCGCTATCTATTACCATTTTTTTTTTTTTTTTTTTTTTGTGGCGATAAATGTTGGAACTTGTAATCGTTAATTTGAACCACTTCTGGTGTGAATAGAGATCAAGGGAGAAGGTAGAGCCTATTCTTAGAACGCTTAGTCGATCACGAAAAACCGTATCACGATATCTCCAAGTTTTTGGTTTATAAAAATTAGTATTGAAACCAATATACTAGTAAATTCAGCCACTTTCGGTTTCGATATTATTGTCGGTTGAGATGATATAAATCTTATATACTCTTGAGACGCTGTATCGATTCGATTGGAAAAAAAAAGAAAAAAAAAACACTTGTGGCTATCTATTACTATTTTTGTTCTATATCGATCAATGTTGAAACCGAAAATGGTTATTTTAAACAACTTCCGATCTGAATACAGGATTAATGGATAAGAAAGACCTATTTCTTGGTAGCTGAATCGATTGCGAAAATCTACATCTCGATATCTCGTAATTCATTATTGAAACCGGAAATAATAGTAAATATAAACAATTCATGGTTTTGATTGAATGTTGTGGATAGTTATATGTTGTCTTCAGACGATAAATTGTTTGCAATAAAATGCTTCTCGCTATCTATTACTCTTTTCGTTCTACAGAGATAAAAATTGAGCCCACAAAAGAATATTTGAACCTCTTACGGTTTGAATGGAGGGTTAATAGAGGAGATCGAACGTATTTTATGGCTCTAAATCGACCGCAAGAAACGACTTCTCAATATCTGTTACTGTTTTTGATCTGACACCTGTCAACAGACAGACGAACAGGTATCTCAATGAAATTTGGTGCATATATTGGTGGTGTAGAGATTTATATTTGGTGGAAATTTCAAGTTGGTGGCCCTCATAGTTTTGGCGGTGGCCAAGAAAATGTTCTGGTCAGTAAATTAGACACACCCAGAAACGACTTCTCAATATCTGTTACTGTTTCTGATCTGACACATGTCGACAGACAGACGGACGGAGAAAACCATTCTAAAGACTTCCGACACTTATGCTTAGCTTAAGCTGCAAGTGTAATAAGGGCAAATATTGAATATATTCTTGAGACACTGAATTGGTTCTGGAAAACCGCGTCTTTCTATATGTTACCGTTTGTGTTCTGTGGTGATCAACAATGTAGCAGAAAGCGATAGATCTCTGTCACTTCTGGATTAAATAAAAGTCAAATAGGTTAGATGAATCTATTCGTGTTGCAAAACTATATATGCTTCTGGCTATTTCTTACTGCTCTGGCTCTGATGCCAGCCGACAGATGGACGGATGGATAGACAGACAGATGAACATAACCGTTCTATAAGACTTCCTATACGTATGCATAGTAAATTATAGTTTGGAAGTAGTAACAAATGAAATGAATTCGGTTTGTTTTACGAAAATTATCCGTTTTCCGTTTCTCGGCAGTTTTCGTTTTCCGTTTCTCGTATTCCGAAAAATTTTTTGTTGTTCGTTTTTTCGAAAAAAAATGAGTTTTTTCAAAAAACTTTTCGTTTTTTGAAAAATTTTTCATTTTTCTTCTTTCATTTTTCGAAACATTTTTCGTTTCCGAAAATTCATTTTTTATAAAAGTAATTTTCAAAAAAATGTGGCTATCGCTACTAGAAGCACAAAGGGTAACGCGCCATTTGCAATTTTAAGAACGAGATGTTTTCACAATTGTGAATAAATCTGCAAGAATAGGAAAACAGTTATTAAAATATGTATTCTACATGAATAAATAGAGAAATGCGAAGGAAAGTTTATTTACGAAGGTTTATGCATTTTCTGACTTTTCAATGAAAATAATTCTGAGAATCAAGATTCTAGTACAAATAACCACTATAGATGGCAGCACAACTTAAAGCTTAACTGCAGTTAAATAATTCATACATTTTTACCAATAGTTTCCTGACGACTACAGAAAGGTTAACACGTTGTACCTAGCTTTACGGCACAAATAACGAAATACTTTTATAACTTTGCTTATAGGAAAGAGTAACAATTATACAAATTCTCACTGTTAGTTACTCTGTTTCTTTTTTATATGACTTATTACGATGATGCCGTTGACATGGAACTGGCCACCTGGAATCTCTAACCAGGTAAAAAAATAGGGTATTCGTAGCTGGCGAGGAAAAATAACCAAGTCACTTAGTGTGTCCATCCCCATTTATTGATTTTATTCGCGATCTTCGTACATACTGTTGGATTACTTGCCTCTTTGAGGCTGAGGAAACAACCGTCGAATTATATTTAATACCTTCACGGAGGTTAACGCTTGAAATTGATCTTTTCTGGTGACGACCTTGCTATTCCTCTTGGCTTAACGATTTATTTTTGATACTCTCCTCTTCGGAGGCAGAGATAACTAAAACTCGTTGACGACTTTGGCACCTCTATCGGCTAACGATTCGTAGTGCTTCCTCTTCGGAGGAAAAGCACCTTGACAAACTAAAACCTTAGAGCACTGCTCTAAGTTCATACAATTTATTGGGAACGCCACTACCCTTCTTGCAAGCTGGCGCCATCCCCTAGTCTAACAATAAAGATGGCTTCTCAGAAGACATCCACCAAATCTGAGAAAAAATCTCAATCGACGAAGATTCCTGCTATTAGGGGCAAAATAATCCGAGCCACATACAAACCAGAAGACTTCCTTCTGCCCTTGGGCAAGAAGAAGCAAACAGCCACTCCAGGGGAGCTTAAATCAAAACAAAGTACACTTAAGCAATCAAGTGCCTCACAACCGTCTACTTCAAACAAGCCCGAAGATATGGACTTCACAGTAGTGGGAACACTGAAGCGACGTCGGTCTTCATTGGAAAACCTCAAGAAAGCAGACTATCCGCCTCTCCCAGTCAGCAATAGGTTTGACGTTTTGTCTTCCACCCAAGCAGATAATGCTAATGCCAGCAATAATACTGCTCCGCCAAAACAACCACCCAGTCATAAGCCTCCTCCAATTTTCATATACGGCATTACAAATACATATACTTTCATAAAGACCTTGTCACGAGCATTGAAGGAGCCTCCATTAACACAACCAAATAAAGAGCGCATTCGAATTCAAGCGTCCAACAAAGATGATTATACCACCATCAAAACTTACTGTGAGCAAACGAAGACTGAGTATGCAACAGGTGTAGCAAAGAATGACCGACCTATTAAGGTAGTTGTCCGAAAACTACCTATTGACACAGATTTAGACGACCTAAAGGAAGAATTCTCCCGACTGGGGTACAAACCAACCAGCGTCCACCAAATGTCTCGTAAAAGCAAGACGGATAACAAGAAAATAATGATGCCACTGTTCTTGGTAGCTCTAGAACGAACTGCAGCTGTCAAAGAGATATACGCAATTAATACCTTGCTACATTACAAAGTCGTAATTGAACCATATAAACCTCCTTCAGTGCTGCAATGTTACAGGTGCCAACGCTTGGGACATTCGCAAGACACCTGCCAAGCCCATCCGAGATGTCTCAAATGCGGGCAATCACATTTCACGCAGTCTTGCAGTAAAACAGACACATCCACACCTGCCAATTGCGCAAACTGTCAGGGAGATCATCCGGCAAACTACCGTGGCTGTCCAGTCTTTAAATCTTACTCTGAAGCTCTCAAATTGCCGGCACAGCAGCCAAAGAAACAGCCGAATATAACCAAACGAGGTTTCTATACACCATCAGCAAAGGAACCTTCGATTCCCGCTGCTGACACTATCCAACCCAAGATTACAAATCCCGAAGATACTGAAGCTTCCACTTCTTCCCACACCCTGCCACTTACTGCCCTTCCTCAAGATAGTTCTAAAGAAGACCTCGACTTAAAGTCCGTTCTTTCCTTACTCAAGAGCTTACCTTTCCGCAAAATATTAACCCATATCAAACGTGGTATCACTCGTTTCCGACAAGCTGCAGACTCAGCTTCCAAGGCTGCAGTAGTAATAGAAACAATAGCGGAAATGGTTGACGATGGCTGTTTCTAAATCCAGCGTATTGCATCACACACTTATCCTTGCTACCTGGAATGCAGATGGCCTAGAGGGACAAAAACATATGCTTATCAGATTTCTAACCCAACATAGAGTCGATGTCATGTTCATCCAGGAAACACATTTTACTGCTCGAATCACTACTTGGCGCCTACCAAATTACATTGTGTACCGACAGGATAGAGTGGGCAGACAGAAAGGAGGATTGTTACTTATAGTTAAAAAAGCATTCCCAGTCAGGTTGATCACAATACCACCCTTACTTACTTTGGAGGCACTTGCTGTTGAGTTAATAACTCCAGGAGTTTCATTAATATTGGTCACTGGGTACAGGTCCCCGGCCACACAACTAGAACCCACAGACTTTGATGTCATAGCTAACTTAGGGCCAAAAGTCATCTTAGCTGGAGATCTTAATGCTAAGCATGGAGAATGGAACTCCATTACTCCAAACACTGCCGGAGATGCTTTACACGAATATCTACTCACGTCCAACTTCATCATCAGTGCTCCACCTGATCCTACTCATCATCCAAAATTTGGCGGACAGCCCGATGTGCTTGATGTCGCTCTTTGCAAAGATGTGTCTTTTACTGTACATCCTTACGTTATTTCGGATTTAGACTCCGATCACGACCCAGTCATTTTTCACGTCTCCCATAGAAGCATCGCCCATTCTGCCCCTATCTTCAAGAAAATAGAAACTGATTGGGATGTATTTAAACAAGAACTAAACACTATGATCGACCTCCGAGATCGGCCCGCCACCATTGAGGATATCGACCAAGCAGTTTCTCACATTACACTAGCACTTCGTACAGCGGAAGCGGCTAGCTCCACTACCAGAATCTCTCCAACACACACAGGTCAAGGCGACAGTCTACATCTGCAACTTTATCTTCATTTAAAACGTTGGGCTAGACGCAGATGGCAGCACACACTTCATCCTGCATACAAGACTCTGTGGAATAAACTATGTGGGAATCTCAAGATGCTGACTCAGCGACAAAATCAACAGTACTGGGAAGACACTTTTAGAAATGTCACCGTCAATGATCGTAAAATTTGGACGTACTCCAAATCCTTTCAACGTTCCTCAAATGCTTCCAGAGCAAGAGTCCTACAGGGACCACAAGGACTGACTCAAGACCCTCAGTCGCAAGCGGACATATTCGCTGACTCTCTGCAAGCACAGTTCCAGCCCAATAGAGCACGTCTTGAGCCCTATTTCCGACAGCATGTCCGAACCACATTATATCGCATGAGTAATCAAAAACCTACACATGACATCACCTTAGTAACACCACGCGAAATAGAACGCCATATCAAGTGTCTGCCTGCAAAAAGAGCACCTGGGCCTGATGGGATTCGAAGTGAGGTACTAAAACATCCAATCCGAAAATTATTGGTCTTTTTGACATATTTATTTAATGCCATCTTTCAACTATGCTACTTCCCAAAGACCTGGAAGGAAGCACGTATCATCACCATCCTCATACCTGGAAAGAATCCGCTGCTTCCAGAAAATCATAGGCCTATAAGTCTTCTGTCCCATTTGAGTAAATTATTTGAGCGTGTGTTCCTCTGGAGACTGAAACAGCATGTCGACAATAGTAATCTTCTACCCTTCCATCAATTTGGGTTTCGTGCTCAACATAGCACGACTACGCAACTCGTAAGAGTAGTAGATCACTTAACTGTGGCCTTCAACAGAAAACAACATACTCTTGGTGTGTACCTGGATGTCTCGAAAGCTTTTGATAAAGTCTGGTTAGCAGGGCTATTATATAAGCTACACGACCAAGGTCTTCCGGATAGTATTCTGCATTTACTCCACTCTTACCTCTTTGGCAGGAAATTTCATGTGTCTATTGATGGTGTCAAATCCTCATCCAGACCAATTAAAGCAGGTGTTCCACAGGGCGCTGTACTTTCACCACTTTTATATAATCTGTATACAGCCGATCTTCCAACCCTACCACATTGCTTCTTAGCAACGTACGCTGACGATACCGCCTTTTTCACAACAAGCAGTTCACTTATACAGTGTTACATCTATATGCAACGTCAACTGAACAGTTTTCAGGAATGGGCCAGACGTTGGAGGCTTAAAGTAAATACCGACAAAAGTTGTACTGTTATACACAGTAGACGACGTATACGCACCCGTCGAAATCTAATATATGAGAACGCATATATTCCTCACGCCACACATGCTAAATATTTGGGAGTGATATTAGACCGTGGGTTAACATTCGCTGCGCACATCAAGGACATCAAGCAAAGAGCATTACGCAAAATCACAGCATTATATCCAATTTTTCGCTGCAGTTCAATTTCTCATGAGGCCCGAGTGCACATATTCAAAATGATAGTCCTGTCCACACTTACTTATGCATGCCCTGCCTGGCAACATGCCTCATCCAGTCACCTTCAGACACTCGAAAGTGTGCAAACTAGAACCGGTCGTATCATCACTGGTCACGACAGATATACTCGCAACCGCCAAATTCTGGAAGATCTAGAGCTTCCCCCTGTTAGAGCAGTTTTACGCCATCTCCACCATAAGTTCTGGCGTGCCTTACCCAGGCATATTAACCCAGCCATTGCTAATATCGGCACCGAATGCGCTCTCCGGAACGTCCATCGCATGCCACGCATATAATGACTCTATAAAGCTCGCCTAAAGTCACCATCAGCCACTCTGCGACAGTTGCAGATGTAGCCTACCATACCTACCAACTCAATAGTAATACCCAGTTTTTCACCTGTACCTCTGTATTTTGAACTCTTTCATTCTACTCATAGAGTCAGGGGCTTTGGCCCGATACTCTGCATACAACTTCAATATTACCGTGACCGTGACCGTGACCGTTGACATGAACTCAGAATTCAGAATCGACCATCGATTCATCGATCTGAGAACTATTACTAACGCTCTGCGAGCAACTGATATTTTTGTTCACTCAGGGAGGATTGTTCTGGTACAGACAATCGACATCCCCTTGCAGTCCGTATTGTTGACTCAAGTGGGAGCCCGTGGCCGTCATCACCTATTATTTTCTTCATCTATTTTTGTGGAGGGCCAGTGCTTGCACTGACCGACATCACTGCGAGGACGTATTGCTGCCTCAAGTGAGAGCCACAGTGGGCTTCCCCTAGCACTTACTCCATACGTTTGCCTCGAACATTCAAGTTATATTCTCCGTTAGGTTAAACCATCATCATGCCCCCCTCCCCAACGGGAGCGAAGGGTACAGCCAAATCCGGTCACTCTGCTGGTACGAAGACTTCTAAAGCAG